>NC_134534.1:184751830-185067480 GCF_050624435.1 Tenrec ecaudatus
ATAGAAATGCCAGATAAGAGTAATTAGAAAAATACGATTAGTAGTCCTGGCTTTTAACAGAACCTTGGGCCCCGTGTCCCTGCAGGAGGTGTTATTGCTGCTGAGCAGGGAGGACCTGAGCATGGACTTTTACCTTCTGATCTCAGAACGGCCCTCTCCGCACCCAGAGAAGAGCTGGGCCAGACCCCAGCAGTTCCCCGGGGACCAAGTCACACGCATGTTTTTACTGCAGCCTAGAGTCAGGGGATTTCATTGGCTCTGAGCAGCAGTACACGCTGAGAACTAGCCTTCCCTTGCACTCTTTCCAGAGGGATTACGCCATGGATGGAGAAAGACAGGAAGGCAGGATGAATGGTAGATATGAAGGCAGAACCACTAGTCTGCTTTAAAATATGATCTTAAACACTGTTTAAAAATTCTGGTTCATTAACACGGAATATATATCAACTCAAGGCCAACATATGACTCAAGGGGGTAAAAATTGCTTTATCAAAATATTTGAGGATCAGCACTCACCAAGCAACCTCCTGAGCCGCCCAGGGCCTCGCCACGCGGCGGAAAGACTCAGAGAACCCGGAGAGCGCTCTTGGCAGATAACCGAGAAAGACGCTGGTTTTCAAATATTTAGTGAAACAACACAAATGTATGTGTGAGTTTAAAACTGCACATGTTAATGATTTAAAGTCTTAAACAGCTCGTTTTTTATGCTATTGTTGTAAGGCTCCACTGTTCACACTAAAAGACCCAACGGTTCCTGCAGAGCGGGCTCTTTAGGGACATACATCATGGTGTCATTACTTGTAAAGTCTACAGACTGATGACTCGCTCCAGGTCACTGGAACAGTCTTGGTAACGTGCTGCTGTTATTAGGTGCCATCCAGTCAGTGCCAACTCGTCGCAACACTGGGCACAACAGATGGCAGCTCGGCCTAACCCACCCACCCCCGTGGCGTTGACGCTTAAACCCGTCTCCTTGAGGAACTGCTTCTTGGTTGCTGATCTGGTGATTTAGCCAAAATGTAAGGGCATTTTTCTGATCTGCAATGCGAGTTGACGAATAAAATCAGAAAGGTAGCATGATTCATTTGGGTCCCCCCCCCCCAATGGGCACAACCACATTAACATCTAGCTTAAGGAAACTAGATTCGTATGTGTTAGATATCTAAGACTAAGCAAATATGTTTGAAAAGGCAATCTTGGCTGTCTGAATACAAGATCATCATATTAGTCTTGCCATATTTTGAGGCCCAGGAGGAAATTATTTTAAATAGAACAACTTAAAGTATTTAAAAAATCATTTTATTGGGGGCTCATACAACACTTATCACAATCCATACAGAATCCATTGTGTCAAGCACATTTGTACATTTGTTGCCATTATCGCTCTCAAAACATTTGCTTTCTGCTTGAGCCCTTGGCTAGAACATGGTAAGTATTAGAGAAGACTTTCAAGCACGGCTTTGAAACTGTTTCAAAGGGCTTCCGTCATGGGCGGTGCCGTAAATTGAGAACCGACTCGATTATGTAACTGTGGGTGTAGCAGAATGGTTACTGAATGGGAAGAACTACAGGGGAAAGCCCTGTAAGTGGGAGACTGGACAGAGGCACAGGCACTGCCTGCCCGGAGGCTGGTGCTGGAGGCTGGGTGGTCGCCAGCGCTCCTGAGAGCTGCGTACTTTGCCAGCGTGCCGCGCCCCACCATCTCTGAGTGCAAGGACACACTGTGTTTGCTGCTGCCTGTGGAGACTTTGGGTCGCTATGACAGCAGTCCGCTGCTCTTATTCTCCAAGAGAAAGGTTGTGTTCCTCGTTTTCCCCATTCTTCTCACTGCCGTGCACCCACAGTTTCCACATTTGGATCCATTCATCAGCTGTGACTGAACCCGAAGAGCCCGTTGGAAGACCTGACTTGAGTTTGTTGTCAATCATGAGTTTTCATCAAGGAAGATGGTTCAGGAATCAAACAGCTTTTTTTAAAAAAAATCTTTTGTTTTCAGGAAAGATCCTTTTTCCCTGTTGTAAAGTTAATCGACACCCTTTAAAAATTATTAAAAGATCATTTTACTGGGGACTCTTGCAGCTCTTGTCACAGTCCATCCATCGATTGCATCAGGCATGTTTGTATATGTGCTGCCTTCCCTCTTTTCTAGACATTTGCTTTCTACTGAGCCCTCGATGCCCTTTTGAAAGAAGCCAGCACTGGGTGGAACTGAGACAGATCCGTTGTTGGGTTGCGGGCTCTAGATCTCCAAGGCCGGTTCTCCCTTTCTACACCCCCTTCCCTCCTAGTGTCTCCACTCCCACTGCTGGTGTTGAGGGGATCGTCTGTCCTAGGTTCCCTGTGTTTCCAGATCCCTACTGCACCGCTGTACATCCTCTGGTATAACCAGGTCCGCAAGGTAGAATTGGGGTCATGATGATTGGGAGGGGAGGAAGCGTTCAGGAACTAGAGGAAGGTTTTGAGTTTCCCTGTTGCTACATTGAACCCTGAGTGACTCATCTCCTCCCCACTACCCCTCTCCAAGGGATGTCCATGTGTAACGTCCTCTCTGCGAGATGGGCAATGGGAAGGTGGGTGAAGGGAGATGCCGGGCAATGTAAGATAAGATAAAATAATTATTTATAAACTACTAAGGGACCAGGGGGAAGGGGGGGAGCGTAGAGGGAGGGGGAGGGGAACAAAAGGAAACCGAGCTGATTCCAGGAACCCAAGTGGAAGGCGAATTTTGAGAATGACGAGTGCAACGAATGTATAAGGGTGCTTTGCTCAATTGAGGTATGTATGGATTGTGATGAGTTGTATGAGCCCCAATAAAAAGATTTATTAATTAAAAAAAAGAAAGAAGCTCTAATTGCTTCCTAATCTTGGTCAATCTTGGAGTAGGTAACTAACTCCCCTCCCCACAAGTCTACAGGTTGCACCCTCTGGCAAAGGCCATCCTGCCCCCCATCCCCACTCGCTGATTCCCTGCTCATCTCCACTGGGGTCCAGTCCTAGATCCTCATTCTGGAGGCCCCTGAGGCCCCTGAGGGCAAAGCTGACCCTTGTTTGACTCTTTCGACTGTGGAGGTCTTTTTTCATAGACTTTGTTGAATCCATGATAGCATCAAGTAACTGCGGCTGAGTTTCCCTGCCAAGCTGGAAGGCTCTTCAGGAGTACCCTGTTGCTCCCTTCTAGTGGACTGTCTGGCGCGTGGGAGATAGCCTGCTTGTGAGGGAGGGCGGGAGGGAGAGAGTGAGCCAGGGAGGGAGGAATGGCAAGCAGGGACATCTCCTAAACTCCAGGTCTGGTGTATAGAACGAAGACCAAGACTAAAAGCAACTACCTTCCAAACGTCAGCTTAACTTTGGGCGTTTTTACTGTGCCACCCAGAAACTCTGGTGCCGCTACCCCTGCTGGCTGCCAGTGGGGCTCCCATCCTGCTGGGAGCTGGCTCACAGGGTCACCTCTCTCCACGGCAAATGCCCAGGAAGCAGGAATGTGAGGGCCATTGGTAAAGGCAGGGAGGGAGCACTGGTCTAGGGGGTAAGAAGGCACCAAGTTCAGAGGAACCCACATGCACCACCAGGCTAAGGGGGTGCCGAGACAGGTGTCAGGACCACAGCTGGGCTTTTGCCTCCTCTTTTTATCGAGTTGTGGACTCTGGTGCTGAAACCAGGGCTGAAGGGTCTCCTAATGTCCACTGAGATGTGGCCCCTGTCCTCCTGGGGGTTACAATCTATTAGCCACCAGGTGGGCATCAGAAATTGTGGTGCAGAAGCATGAGGGGCACTTGGTAGCTTGCAGGAAGTTGGGTGCAGTGAACCCTAAAGGCGCCCTGGTGCACCAAGTGAGCAGGACCACACAGCCATAATGGAGGTGGCAGGCGCTGTCCCCCAAGGGTCACTTCCTGGTGCATTATCCGCTTTCTGCTCCTGACGACACTCTGCAGTTCATTCCCTCTTGTTGCCGTTTTATATGCTCTCCTTAAAACAAAGCCTCCCCCCCCCCCCTCCTTGGAGAGACCACACTGGCCGTCTGTCTCAAAGGCCCACCTTGCTGCCCTCTGCCGATTCTGAACCCTGAGACCCGGGAGCAGAAGGAGCTCGCTGAGAGACACTGGGTGGCCGCAGGTGCTCATTGGCAAGGCCGTGCGCTCACGGCGGACACAGACAGAGACAGAGGTGTGTCCCTATGTGTCGTATGCACTCAGTACACGTGCGTGGTCATAGACACCATGGTATGCACTTACAAAGGCATGCGCACACATACAGCTTATTTTCAACCCTCTATAGACAAGAAGGGAAGGGTCCTGGGAGGAAAAGCAGCAGTGGAAGGAGAGAGTAGACCCAAGAAATCCTTGCAGAGTAGAGCTGGGGCCACGGTGCTGGGGAGGAATAAAAAGTAAGGCAAAGAGCCAAGGTGCTTCTGTTTTAAACGTGGTGAAGGACAGAAGGTGGGAGCATTGGGCCCAAATGGTGGGTTTTCTGGGAGTCGCCCTTTGGAGGGTAGGGGGTAGGGGGCCGTCGTTGAGGCAGGGGTGTGAGGTTGCTTTGGGGCGTCCGAAGGGTGAAGTGCTGAAGCGGTTTTTCTGAGCCATCGAGTCTATGGCAATTCACAGCAACCTCCCGTGACAGAGGAGGGTCTTCTGGGCTGTAACCGTTACAGAAGGACATCCCTGTGTCTTCTCCCGCAGCCCACCCAGGAGCTGCCACTTCAGACCAGCGTTTCGGTTAGCAGCAAACTGCTGCATTCTGTGCCTTGGTGTGCACAGCACTCACCTCGCGAGCACACTGGCGGGGAGCTGCAAGGCTGCCGACCGAGGGCCTGGGAAGCTGGTTAGACTGAGCTGTCCATGAGAGCGGTTGGCAGCGTCTCCGGCAGTAAACTCACGTCGCTGGATCGTGGCACTGAGCTGCTGCTAGGTCTTGCCACGTGGTTTTTGCTGAAATGACTGGCACAGCCTGCCACGCATGATTCTCGATCATTCTTCAAGTTGGCCTCGTGTCAAACGAGGCAGTGTGCGCATCCAGGAACTAGATGGCAGGTGAAATCGGGGGGAAGGGAAACCCCGTTGAGTGTCTTGGTGTCTGTCTTTGTACCCAGAGATGTACTCCACAGATGCTCTTGGCTCAGATCAGCGTCCAGTTAAAGGAAAGGAAAGGGGGTGCTGGCAAGAGAAGGCACATGAGGACAAAGGCTGCCCCACATGGAGGGCCAGCAGGACTGAATTTGAAATGGCCCCTGAAGAGGCCAATACCTCTGATCTTTTCAAGGCCACTATTAAGCAGTTTGCACTCAGCTATAAAACTAAAGATTGGCAGTGCAAATCCACCCAGCAGCCCCAAGCCTACTGGTTGACTTCCCTAAAGATTTTAACCAATAGAGTTCTATCGCCCAGTCCTCCTCTGTAGTAGATGGGGCAGCCACAAGAGGAATACACTGGACAGGACAGCAGTGGGATTGTTTTTAGGGTTTTATTGAGTGTATTAAAACCAGAGGGACCAATGAGGAGAAAAGCAGAAACCTGCTTTATCTTCAAGTATCGCTTCTGCGAAGTCTCTGCTTTTGCTGTGATATTCCATGATGTTCTAACTAAAAAGTGGATGGCTGCTTTGAAAAACCGCTGTGAATTAGGTGTGGGAGGTTGTTCTTGAGCTATGCAGGGAGGTGTGGTGAAATTTCGTATATTTGTGAGTTTAGTTACATCACATCACGTGGCCATCCCTTTTCTTCTTTTTATCACGGCAGCAAGGTGGGTTCTCTGAGTCTGGAAAGCTTGTAATTTTCCTTGAATGGGAACTATGATGTCGTTCTCAACAAACTCCCCATAAAACTGCACAAACTGGGTTGAAAGTTCTTATAGACCAGAACCTGACATGTCAGGGATGTGTTTGGACGGGCGTTCTGTTGACTCGGTGAAGGGTGAGCCCTGTCTGCCGAGGTCAGCTGGAAAGGGCGATGTAGAGAGCTAGACACCAACTGTGGGATCCGGGAGCTTCCGGGAACCCCAGTTTTGAATGCGCAGGGTAAGGCCGCTTGAGTCTGTGTGAGGCACGGTGCGTCACCAGGCTGCTCTGCAGACGTTCTTGAAACAGAACCACCAATACCAGCCCTCATTCTTGGGCACTGGTTTTTAAAGCGCCCCCCCCCCAAAGTTTGGGGGAAGGGTTTAGACCTTGCTCTCCAACTTTTAGGGGGTGTGCGAGGGGGAACCTGGCTGAAAACCCTGGTTATTTGATAGTCTGGCATATTTCTATGGTGTATTAGCAGCCTATAAAAGTTACATGTCATTTATTCCAAGTTTAGAACTCTCTCAAACTTCAGGGGGAAACCAAACTTGAACCTTTTTGAGGCTGGAATTCTGTTTATCTTTGGCCAAACCTTGTTTCCTGCAGGGAGAGGGGGACTCCTGGGGCCCCTTAGACTTCAGGCCTTTTGATTCCCCCACAGACGGCTTTGATAGGGGGAATTGTGAACGGACATGACACAGGTAGATGAAGTTCCTGTGAGGGTGCTCGGGGTCTACCAAGAAAAGCAAATTGTGCTGAAAAGAATATATTTGGAAGGCTGCCTTCCTTCCGCCCGTCTTAAGGAAGTGTTTGAGGTTTTTGCCAAACTCAGGTTGAAATTGGGTCCAGCCACTCAAGCCCCCTGCCCCCTCCACCTCCCACCCCCTTCTGATAAGCACATGAACTACTTTCCATTAAAGTTACTGGGCGTCCAATAGAGTGAAGGCCTTGGAAATGGTGGCCATGTCTGGTGTTGAAGACATGTCTCTTTCATCAGGGACGGCCGTGGGCTCACTGCCAGAACACAGCGTAGCGGGGAACTCCTCCAGGAAGGAGAAATAACAAATGGGGTCCTCGTGCCTTTCAGACAGAGGAGCTGATGAACGCACTGGAGAAGACCAGGCAAGAATTAGATGCCACCCGAGCGCGCCTTGCCTCCACACAGCAGTCCCTGGCGGAGAAAGAGGCCCATCTGGCGAATCTACGCGTCGAGCGGAGGAAGCAGCTGGAGGAGATCCTGGAGATGAAGTGAGTACCCACTGCCGCGCCTTCCTTTCTGGACGCCCTGTCTCTAGGCGGCCAACGGAAGTCGGGGGCAGCCAGGAGGCAGAGGCCCTGTGGCGATTGGCACACGGCTCCTAGTGCCTCCCTCCTAGTGCGCTGGGAATATTTCTGGGAACCTGCTTCCAAATTGTGACTGTCACATTGCTAACGATATTCTTGATCTTCATTTCACTTTGGACGATGCCCGGCTTGTGTTGGCTTTCCTGGAGTCTCCAGGCTGGCATCTGTTGGTTGAGAATCCAGTCTCTGGCTCTGCCCCCAGGGTAGCGTGGGTAAAAGGGTAGCCTGGAACTTTCTCTGTGTGATAGGTAAGGCGTAGTTTAGTGTGCTGCGAACCTTCCTGTCTCCCTGTGAGGCACCCTCACTTCCCTGTCCAGCCCCGATTTCCCTCTGAACCTGAAATCATACAGAGGAACACAGGCAAGAACGGGGCCGAAATATTGTAGGAAAAACATTCTGGTTTCTAAGGAACGAGGCAACTTGAACCAGAAGCAGTAGTCCTCTTTATAAATTATAAAATGAAATAATCACGGAGACATTATTGAAATCCAACTTCCCTCCACAGTAAGGGGGGGGGGTATACGTGATTGTGGTATCATAAGACTGTAACAGAGACTTTGAAATTGTGACAAAGTATGGGAGAGCGACCTTATCCTGACCCAGCAAGTCTCACACATGGTTAACATTAAACCAAGAAGGCTTGGATCATGGAAAATATGGATTGAAATCTCTGAAGGATTTAATAATGAGGACAAAAGATTTTATTCCTTGCCACCTACCTCAGTTTCTCCAAGACCAAAGAACAAGTAGTTTCCCTCCCATGTAAACTTCCATTTTTCCTAATGAAAGATGATATCATAAAAACAGATAACCATCACCTCAGCTGAGAGGTGACAGGACCGAGATGTTGATCTTAGGTGATTTTCTTAAGCACATCAGCCATGATGAAAACCAGTCGACTCCACTAAGCCCAGACTCCCTTCCGGTGGGGTCCCTGCAGCGGTCACACTGCCTGAAGCAGTGACAGGTGTCCAGTGGGTGCTCCAGCACTGTTGGGCCCAACGGTGAATGGAGGGCTGTGGGTGGGTGTTATTCAGCTAAGAAGAAACATATCCCGACCACATGTGCCCATCTCACTTCCATCAGTTACCAGCCATTTAGGGGCAGTACTGCGTTCACATGCATGACACCAGGACAGGGACTCCGCTGACCGCTGTTCTCTGCTTGCCCAAACCCTCTTTTGCTCTACTGCGTGGTTGTACGTGTCAAGCAAAACCTAGTTTCTTTCATTGTGCCTCAGCTGTTCCCAAGTTAGCTCCACATCTCATGAAGTGATCTGCTACGCCATTGTAAAGGCACTTTGATTTCTCCCTGCTTATAAAGTGCAGATGCATCCATCATTTTGAGAAACAAGTCACTGTAGAACACGCTGACTTGAGAGCCAGGATATCTGTTGGACCCCCGTTGCTCCCACTGGGTGGGCATCTGAGCTGAGGGGAATCATGGTGAGCTGCAGACCCTCTATTTTCTGCTGTAGGGGCTTGTCTGGAGGTGGCAGGGCGGGAAGCCACTCAAGTGAGGGCTTGGCACAGGGAAAATGATGCGTCAGCCGATGAACGTAGGTCACTGTTGAGTATATTTTGTGAAGAGGATAGTTTATCTGTACTTCAGATTTACTTTTCTGAAGCATATTAGCCTTTGTCCTGTGTATGTTTTCCCACCCAATTTCATGATTTCAGATAGCACCCCACTGTGGCCTTTTTGGGTCAGTTGCTACCTTATTGTGGATGTGCTTAGTCTGTGGTCATTGCAAAATACATCCCAAATTCCTCTGTCAGTTCCTTGGGTAGAAAGTAAGGATGCCCTGATTCATGGAGCCCAGTCTGAACCCCCATTCACTGTTTAACTGGCTTATGAGCTCCTTCTGCTGGGCTGTTTCCCTGGGACTACGTGGGGGCACGGCTGTAGGGCAGTGCATGGATCACAATGTCACTTAGAATCAGCCTCTTGGGACAGTCAGGTCAACCCTTTGTTTGATGGATGCTGATGTTTGAGAGGAGTTGACCAACTAGTGCTTATTTGAAGTCAATGGAGACCTGGTGGTCTACTGGTTACACGTTGTGCTGAGATCTGCATGGTCAGCAGTTCAAGACCACCAGCAAGCAGCTCCAAGGGAGAACGACGGGTCTTTCTCCTCCCATCAGCAATCACAGTCTCGGGGACCCAAGGGGGCACTGTGAATCAGCACAGACTCGATGGCTGCACGTTTTTTTTTGGGGGGGTGGTAGTTACTGAGTCAGCATAATCAATGGGAACTATTCCCTGGGTGATGCCATTGTTGAAGTGTGTGTGTGTGTGCTAGTACTGCTGGTCTGTGAATACCTGGCAGGCATCAGACAAACACCTGCAGGCCAGGTTTGCTCTGTCTTCGCTCAGGCTGCTGTGACAATGACTCCACAAGGTTGGCTTCAAAGATGAGAAGTGTGTTTTCTCACAGTTCAGGAGGTGAGACAGCTTAATCCAGGGTGTCCGCCCTAAGGGGAGGCTCTCTGTCTGTCTGTCTGTAGGGCCTCCGGGAAGACCTTTATCTCTTTTTGTCCCTGTAGCTCTGGCATCCCCCGCCCCCCTGGGGGATCTTCCCATCCTGTCTGCACATCTTCTGCCTCTGCCCTTGCTCTCCTCTCTGCTGCTCCTTACAACTCAGGAGTGATGGGGTTTTCGGCAGACCTTACACTAATGTGGCCCTCATTAACCTTAGGAAGAAAGTCAAGTTCTCAGGAGGGATTGCACCTAAAGGTTTGGGGATATGTATATACCACACACACATATGTCTAAGCCTGGCTCCTGCCCCCTAATTATGAGTGGGATGGCCATCACTCCCTTCCTTGGAAGGCCATGGCCTCTAAGGTGTTGGTTCCCAGTCCACGGCTCTGGCAGGCAGCTCCTCCTTCCTTCCACAGAACTCTCCATTCTCTTTCCTGGCCATTTTTCCATCTTCATGTTGACTTCGGGCTACATAGCATTCCCTGAGCTCTTTCCACAGGATGCACGGTCTTGGAAAGATGTGTTCGGGTCACACTGTTCATCTTAGAGACTCAAAATAAGGGCGTATGGAAGAGTATCATGCAGAGACGGCCCCTCCCGGAAAAAATGAGAATGCGCCTGCAGGTTGGACAAAGCCTGTTGCGCTTGCTTCCTCAGTGCATGGCGAGTGCCCTTCGTGCCACCAGCCTGAAACTTGGACTGACGGAATGCGTGCTCACAAAGACTCCCGCATTGAGAGTACATCTTTCTCTTTGCTGAGAGGTGTTGCTAATCTACGGGTTGCTGGGGTGAGCATCGGTGCCTTCACTCCACTTTGTTTATGATTTGAGAATGACCGCAGATGCAAGAAATAGTCCAGAGCAGTCACGCGTACTCTTCCCCTGGGTCCCCCCATGGGAACATCTTGCATAATAACACTTTAAGGTCACCTTGAGAACTTGGCACAACGTGAATGGGCACAGACCAATGCCCTTACTGAGGTTCTTCCAGTTCTGCTTGCACTCCTGTGTGTGTGTGTGTGTGTGTGTGCGCTCACACACCATGTGTTTCCTGCTGTTTATAGATTGGCGTAGCCCTCCCTGCAGGTAAGAGACAGGGCCACTGCTTCTTTCACCCCAGGGACCCCTGGGACTACCCAGGTGAAGCTCTGCCCACATTCTCAGCTAGAGCTTTGCTGGGTTTTGCGGTCCCATTTCAGGACACCCTCAGCACCAACTTAGGTCTTACCGTGCATGCTCCTCAGGTGGCTGGAGGAACTGTCCATTTTTTAAAATTCAGATTAACTTTAAAGTGAAAAACAAATAAAAAACCTGCTTGTTTGTCGTAACTGATCCTCATTTTCAGGAGAAAGATGAGGCTTTCTACTCCTCTAGAGAGTGAGTCTTGGGGTCCTCCTGGCCTGAGAAGGTTGTAGGGAGTCAGGATGGACCAGATGGCATGCCACGAAGCTGTCCCCGCCTGGGAGGGTTTACTGCGTCAGGAACCCCAAGCAGCAGTTGCAGTCTGTCCTTGTGGTCCCTGGGAATAGCAACCAACTGGACGGCTGTGAGTCTGGGGTTTGGGTCCATCCAACCTTAAAGCGATCTCTGCCGCCATCATGCGTGACAGCAACTCGCCAGGCTAGGACGTTCACAACCTGCCACTCCAAGGAAAACAATCGCAGCCATTGATGCCCGCGCCGTGTGCCTACGACACACGTTTGAGGGAGATTGGCTCACATGCACAGGTCCACGCTAGCTGTCAGCTCTGTGGGTTCAGGGCCCGTTTTGGTGGCGGCCACATGGTTGGCTTTGGCTTACAGCAAGAACAATGCCCGGAGACAAATTTGCAGCTGTGTAAGAAGGGAGAGACCTCAGGACAACAGTGGGGAGGGCAGGCTGGGTGGGGCTGGGGGTGCGTGCAGCCAAGGCCACTGCTGGGCCGGTGCAGAGGAAGAATAAAGATCCTGCGAGACTTGATCAGCAATGACTGTGAGGCTTTCTCACCAGAGGATTGATGAGCTAACAAATACCTTTAGAAGCGAGAGATGAGGTTTCTCAGATGTGGGTCTATCTTATTTCAGTGGAATCCTCTTTTAATATTGGCCATCAATCCCCTGCCACAGGATTGACATCCAGTAAGCATGTGTTGAATGAAAGGATGAATTCACTTTAAAAGTTCCTAAATGTTTTTGCTTCCCCTCCCCTTCACCACCCCCCCTCCGCCCTGGCACTTAATAAGTATCACACAGTGTTCTAGATGCCGGGAATCACCCGTACTTTTAAGAAAATGAGCAAAAGTAGATTTTTCTGGTATACTGGGAGCGAGCAGGGGATCCCACTGAGAAAGCCATTTCAGAAGGCTCTTGCTTGATTGTGAAGGGGAAAGCAGGGCCTTCCATAATCTGGAAGTATTTCCAGGAGCCGAGGCCGCGGGAGCACCAAGTGAGCACCTGGGACCATCGTTTGTCCAGTGGGGAGTGCTCCATCTGCGGTTCCTCCCTCAGCCCGGCCCTTGGACCCCTGCCCGTCATAACCCCCATAGAGCAGAGAGCCAACAGTCCCGGCCACACATTTTCACAGAAGAACCTAATATTTGCCTTTCTTACATATAAGCTTATTCTTTCAAGTACAAAGTATCGGAAACCTCTTGCTAAAACATTTCATGATGGGACATCTTTGTTCCACGTGCTCTAACGGAAAAGAGATTTTAGCAATAGAATATGAATACCATCGCTCTTAATGTGTTTGATTTTATTAATGCTGGTTAATAAGCTTACATTCCAGTAACCAAAGCCCAATTATTTAATTTGTGTCAGGTGAACCTGATAGCTGTGGCGAAAAGGAATTGATGGCCGTGAGATATAGTCCTTAGCGTTTTCTATGTGTGCATTGGCTTGGATGATTTAACCAGCACAGTAATTTAATCAGCATGCAGGCAGCCGGACTGGTCTTTTCCATTTCGATGAAATGCTGTGTGCACGAGGCTCTGGAGGGCTGGTTCCTGACTTGGGGTGTAGCTTGTACACTTGCCCCAGTGCTTGTCTCCACTTATATTTTTGGTGATTCCGTTTTAACTCCTCAGCTGCTGTGCTGAGATTCATCTCGTCAGATGTCAGACACCGCCATCAGATAGGCACCCAAGTCTTGTACACACTGAGTCATTTGGGGAATCACTGTGAGGCCGGGCAGCGGGGCCTTCTAGGGCAGGATCCCTTTGGCCTCTTTGATCTGGAGTTTCTTCTGAGAGAGCCAATCACTCGGTAAGTGCCCCTCAGAGGAGAGGTAGCGGCCAGGCGCAGATAACAATCAGTGGCTTCCTTACCATGTGCCAACACGAGAAAAGATGCGCCATCCTTCTTTCGCAAGGACCCCTGAGTGCCTGGCAACTGAAGGTCAAGGGCATCTGGGAGGGGAGCTTGAAGGTGATCATTACCCACCACTGAGGAGCTCTGTGGAGAAGAGGCGCCTGCCCTTTGACTGACGCCCTAAGAGCAGTACATGTGATTACGCTTTGCTGAGAAAATGAGGATTAAGCCAGAACTCCTGATACCTGTGTATCCCTCTCTTAGGCGTGTGCGTGCGTGCGTGCGTGCGTGCGTGTGTGTGTGTGGTCCCCGGGTAGCGCACATGGTTAAAGCACTTGGCTGCGAAATGAAAGGTTCCTGGTTTGAGTCCATCCAGAGTTGCACAGAGGAAGGGCCTGATGATGCCCTGGGAGGAGGTAGCCTGAGAGCCGTACAGGGTGCGGTTACTCTGTGCCTCACTGTCTGCCTGCTCCAGCATGCTTCCCTCTGCCTCTCGGGTCTATCTGAGTTGGCGTCGACTTGGTGGCACCTGGCTTGTTAGGCACCAAGATGTTAGCAGTTCATTGCAAGTAGTGTCCTGTGTTTCTCTTTTCAAATTTTAACTGGACTGGTATTTCCAACACTTTCTTTCACCCCTAAAAGACGCTTTTACTTTAAGCAAGGCACGTTTGATTTAAAAATACTATTGGTGTTGGAGAAAAGATTAAAGTTGTCAAGGATTTCCTCTCGCTTGTGTCCACAACCAATGCTCATAGGTGCTGCAGTCAAAAGGTCAAAGGATCCATCATATTAGGTAACTCTTCTGCAGAAGGACCCCTTTAAAGTGTTGCCAAGCAAGGAAGCCACTTTGAGGACTGAGGTGCCCCTGACCCAGCCATGGTATTTTCCGTCACCTCATTTGTATGTGAAAGTTGCACAACCAATAGGGCAGACCAAGGAAGGATCGATACATTTGAATTATGATGCTGGTACCACGGCCTTCCAAAATAACCAACGGATCTGTCTGGGAAGAAGTTCAGCCAGAGTGCTCCTTAGTGGCAGGGATGGTGAGACTTCATCGTACATACTTTGGACCTGTCGTCAGGCTCTGCAGAAGGACGTCAAGCTTGGTAAAGTAGGGGGGCAGTGAAAAAGAGGAAGACACTTGTGTAAGTCGGGGTTAACTAATGAAACGAATTCATAGACACTCATGTGTTTAAGAAAGAGCTGTGTGTAAGAGCAATTAAATATTGAGAAAACATCCCAACCCAGTCTAGATCAAGCCCATAAGTCCGATATTTGCCCATTTGTCCGTTATCAGTCTATAGATTCCTCTTCAGATTCACGCAACATATGTAAGGATGCTGAGTTCAGGACGATCACAGGCTGGTGGGTAGAAAATCTTGTGGATCCAGTGGTGGTGGGAGCATCTCAGCGCTGGCAGGGTTCTGGTGGCATGGGGGTTATGCATTGGGCTGCTAACCCTAAGGCCAATAGTTTGAAGCCACTAGCTCCTCTCTGGGAGAAAGATGTGGCTTTCTACTCCTGTTCAGACATTCAGCCTGAGAGACCCCGGGGCAGTTGTCCTCTGTCCTGTGAGACTGCTGTGAGTCAGAATGGACAGGGGCAGTGAGCTTAGTGTTTGGTTTTGAGAGCAGGTAACAACATGGAGAGGGAAGTATAGCAAGAGTAGTCACCCAGCGTGGCCCTGGGTTGGAGCAGGCAGGCAGTGGCAGAGATGCCTGGTTCCTTCCCTCTGCTGACTCCTGTGCACCGACCTGAACCCAAAAGTTCACATCTGAGCACCTTCAGCAGAAAAGAAAGGACGCACTGGACATAAACGTCCAGCATACAAAACCTAACTGTAATGAAGGTAACTTTAGAACAGTGGAATGTTCCAATCTAGCTTCATGCACAAAGGACAAAATAGTCTCTATTCCCAAAGCTCATCTAAGCTGTTCTGTGATCGTACAGACCCATGCTCCTTCTGCCTGGAGGCCTCATTTCCATTCTCCACCCCAAACCCACAGCCCCAGGTTTGTCTGCATTCCGGCCCGCAGAAAGGAAGACATGCCGCCTCTCCAGGGAGCATGGGAAAGGACTCTCCCTGGCCTGAGGTTGCGTGGACCATCATGGACATCCCACTCATGTAGAGGTCCATCTGGTAGATACCTGCTCTGTGCAGGGGCTACTCTACATCCTGGGCAGGGGTTGAGGTCCTGTTCTTAACACACGGAAGAGAAAGCATCCCTGCTTGTGGTAAAGATATGTGTGTACGCTCTTGGGTGCAAAAGACTTGAGCCAAGGAGAGATGTGTTTCGCAAATCACTACAAAGAAGGAATCCAAGTGGTTTGAGTTGCCTCACAGGTAGACTTGAGCGCCCTTTGTTTTTGCCGCCCTGGGGAATCAGCTGTCCCACATTAGAGCCCCTTCAGGGAATATGAAGGACCCTAGCATTGGTGCTAGGAAGACTCAGAGAGGTGGGCTGAATTTGCCAGTGAGCACTGATCCTGTGCTGCATGCGTGTGAAGTAAGTGTTGCTTGGATCACTGCCTTTATTACTGTGGCCTCATGTGAAGTGAGGAACCTTTCCGCCCCCCGCCCTCCCCACTGTGTGGAGAGGAAACTGAGGCTCAGAAGCGTGGAATTCAGATGCATGCCTGTTTGAACACGGAGTGCACGATCTTCACTAGTGAGCGTGTTGTGACCCACTGAAGCACCTGGGGTATCCCTATGTGAATCCGACTCGTGGGGATCGGGTTAAGCAGGAGAAGGCCGTGGGCGGGGCTTCTCCCGGCTATCCTTGCAGAAGCAGGACACTGGGCTAGGCTCGTGGGAGGAGCCCTTTGAAGTCCACTTGCTTATTTTAAAACAAAATAAAGGACACATTATCTCTGGCTGAAAACACGCACATTTGTGTAGTTTTAATAGTGAAAAATGTCAGTCAAAAAGGGTCTTTGGCCCAGTGGTTTTTAATGGAAATACCAACATTTTCTGAGCTGGTGGCGTGTAGTCTTTCAGCTAAAATAATCACAATCAGCAGTTAAATAATCTAAGGGTTGGTGAGTCATAGAACTTGAATAATTCCCATACCATGCTCAGGCTCCCTCCGTCCCCCCAGCAGCCGCACGAGGACGCAAGACGGGACATTTCAGAAGCGAAACGCAAGCACGCGAGCCTTCCAGAGTCCCAAAGCAGAGGCACCTGTGGTGGTCCCTCCCTTCCATCCCAAGGCAACACTGATGGAATCCAGTGAAGTGCCTGCTCCTACTCTGGTGGGGACACTATCACACGCAGCCAGAGAAACACCGACGGCTTCTCAGTGCACTGCAGCCAGGGTCCCCTCTCAGGTTTGAAGCACCAACTCTCTGCTACGGTGAACAGGGATTGAATCTGACTGTGAATCTGACTGTGGTAGTTAGGAGCCCCTAGAGACACGTGGGACCAGTCTCCCCACCTGTGAGGTGGACTCTGGAGTCAGGGGACCCCGTGAAGGAGGTCTGCCTTCCAGGAGATATCTGGTCCCGTTTGTAGACACTTGGGGAGTCCTAGGTGGGGAGGAGGTTCTCCTGGCCCCTGATGGGGAGAGACCGGATTACCCCTGAATATCCAACAGAACACAATAACCAACAATGACCTGGTCCAGGACACCAAGAGTACAAGGTTGAGAGATCTTGCTTTAAAGAATAATCACACCGAACCCACTGCCCTGGAGTTGATTCTGACTCTAGGATCGAGTCAAACTACCCCTTTGGGTTTCGTTTGTTTGTTTGTTTCTTTCCTTCCTTCCTTCTTTCTTTTTTCCTTTTAAAAATAATTTTATTGGGGGCTCGTACAACTCTCATCACAATCCATGCCTACATCCATTGTGTCAAGCACCTTTGTACATTTGTTGCCATCATCATTCTCTAAACATTTGCCTTCTGCTTGAGCCCTTGGCATCAGCATCGCACAGCACTAAGAACCATCCATCCATCCATTGTATCACGCATATTTGTACATAGGTTGCCATCATCATTTCACTTTGAGCCCTTGGTATCAGCTCCTCATTGTTTCTTCTTTCCTTTTTAACGTTATGTTGGAAGCTTTTCCAGGTAACATAACATCCCACTCTTCCGTCCAATCAAGCAGTATGGTACGATTGCGGCTACAATCAGTTTCAAAATATTTTCTTTCTTCTTGAGCTCTCTGATATCAGCTCCCTTTTGCCCCCTCCCTCCCCGCCCTAACCCATGGAGCTCTTCTATTTTTTTCTATAATCCCTTTGGGATTCTGAGACTTTAGTGATCCCCACGATTACTGAGCAATGGCAGTTACGCTTTCCCCACTGTGTCAGCATTTCTCTTTCATTGTGTTCTGTCTGTCCCCTTAGGTACAGGTGGTTCTGGATTATGAATGCACTTGTTCCTGTACCTGTCTTTTAAGTTGAGTTTGTATCCAAACTGGGAAAGTTAGGCGTGGTTTACATCTAATGGCAGTTAATCAAAAGTCAGTCTTAGTTTGTAGACTACGGTATACCTTTAAATGCACAAAAGCATTATGGAAGCACTTCCAGATAGACAAAACCATCTTTAACAGAAAATAGTGTTATTTTGATGCATGCCAAAAGTAGTGACCGTTCGCTGGTGTGAACCACTGTTTGCGCCCTGAATTTGTCATTTAGTAGACTTCACAGGGATTGATTCTAACTGCGAGTTGTGAGTCCGGTAATCAGAATCCGGCACTGCCTGCACTCCGCTTTCCCTGCTCCCTTACTGTCTCACTGGGTTCCTGAGTAGCCCTGGCCTCCCGGTCTCAGACTGCTGGCTCTGAGTACAGCTGCGCTCCAGGCGGCACCCTTTACTGGTTGTGCCTCTGTATTTCACTTCGAGTGCTCCTCTGCGGATAGCCTCCCTTCTCGGGACCGCAGTCTCGGGGTCTTCGCTTCTCCGCTAGTCCAATTTGCCGGGAATTTCTGAAAAACAAGAATTTGAATTCTTCCCCAAACTTTTCTCCCATTCTACCTGGGAGCCCAGTCAGAATGGCTCGTGGTAGCAGCCAGGTACCACCTGGTTCTTCTGACCTCAAGGTAGGAAAGGTTGTGTGGCCGACACAGACTGATTTATTCTCTGAGCCTTTCTTGCTCATGTGTTTGACGTGGGCAGAGGCTCTAGATGCGTCTTGTCCTTTAAGACCCCAGACACTGGTCTCTTCACTAGGATGCGGGTAGTGCATTTCGACTGTGTTATACGAATCGACGAGTTATCCTGGGAGGCTGGGGTCCTGTGCCTGCAAACCTAGAAAACAAATCTTGGGTATTGTGTTAGACCGGGCAGACTGGAGAAACAACTCCAGGGACGCTCATAGATGTCTAAGCAAGAGCTTCATATCAAAGAGCAATTGTGTAACAGAAAACATCCCAGCACCGTCCAGATCAAGTCCATAAGTCTCATATTGGCCCATCAGTCCAATACTAGTCCATAAATCTCTCTTCAGACTCATGCAGCCACAGGCAATGATGCCGACTGCAGGAAGATCATAGGCCGGTGGGTGCAAAGTGGTGGTGGATCCTGGGGTGGTGGAAGCATCGCGGGACTGGTGCAGGTCTCCTCTGCATGGCGTGCTCAGGTCTCAGGGTGTCTCCACATGGCTTGTCAACAAGAAGGTGAAGTACACAGAGAGAGGCCGAGAGAGAGGGAGTTCCCAGAATCCTCATGAGAAGGCTATGCCCACAAAGAGGCATCCTCAGGCTGTGGGCACTTTTACATTGGCTGTGCCTTGTTAACCACATCCACATTCAATGTCACTTTTCCATTGATAAAAATAAAGACTCTACAACTTAATGGCTACTTTTCCCTCACTCCCCTCCTCTCTCTGTTAACCACCAATGAACATTGTCTCTTTCTATTTACTATACTTTTTTTGGTGTGAACCAGCCTTCAAGTGATGCTTGTCTTATTTGACTTAGCATTACACCCTCCAGGCCCATCTTTGTGCTTTCTGACTGCGGAACAGCAGTCCCGTTGCTTTAAGGTTTCATCCATCGATGGCTTTGTTGTTTTCACTGGCGGACCAAGCAGCCCTCAAGGTGGCCCTGGCTATGTCTGTTCATGTCACTGTGCGTATTGTGACACAGAGGCGAACACACTCGCTGTGATCGGGAAGGTGTGTGGTTTGAAACCACTAGTCGCTCCACAGGAGAAAGGCGGTTACCCAGGGACGTGAGTAGACTTGCCCTCAGACAGCACACATCAGAAAGTGAATTAGTGCATAGCTAATTAGGCTATATTTTAACATCTTATTATTTGTTTACCTTTTGACCCAGTTTTTATTACTTTTTGCTTTCTTTTGGATTGAGGTTTTTCTTGTCATTGTTGTTGGTTTTTGTTTTGATTTGCTTTTTAAAAAATGTTTTCTATATATGAAATCCGAGATAGTTAAATCAACCAAGATGATAATTAGAATAATTTCTCAGGGTTATGGCAGGGAGGTTGGGTGGAAATGGCAAGCTACTAAAAACGACTACAAAAAAAGAAGAAAATGTTCTAAAATTGATTGTGGTGGTGATTCCATAACTGTTTTTAATACATTCAAATCACTGGGAAAATGTTTTAAATTTTAATTGGTTGCTTCTGTAAGGATTTACAGCTTTTTGGGCACCCTGCAGGGCAGTTCTGGTCTCTGCTGCGGGATTGCTAGGAGGAGGGATTGACCCGATGGTGGTGGGTTTGGGGTAGATAGCTGGGGGTGGAAATGCTGGCCTTGGGGCAGTTCTTTTTCTAGTTACTTGAGAACACACCACGCCATTCTCTATAGTAGGTAACCTATTACCAACAGGGCCTAAAATTTCCATTCTCTGAAGATCCTCCCCAACATTTATTGTTTTATTTTTCTTGTCAGTGCCATTTCTGCTGGGCTACAACGGGAGTTCATTGCAGTCTATGTCTGCATCTCTCCAATGCAGTTGTTCTCAACCTGTGGGGGTCGAACGACCCTTTCACAGGGGTCTCCCAGTTCATCACAGTAGCAAAATGACAGTTATGAAGTAGCAACGAAAATAATGTTATGGTTGGGGGTCCCCCAACATGAGGAACTGCATGAAAGGGCCGTGGCATGAAGAAGGCGGAAAAGCCCTACTCTAATGGCTAATGAAGCTGACGAGGCACCAGACTCACTCACTCATCTCTGCCAGGAAATTTGGAAGATTGCTACTTGGTCAACTGACTGGAAGAGATCCATATTTGTGCCCATTCCAAAGAACGGTGGCTCAACAGAATGCTCAAATTACAGACAGGACCATTGATATCTCCTTTAAGTAAATCTTTGCTGAAGATCATCCGACAGCAGTTGCAGCAGGACACTGACAGGGGAGACCCTGGACAGGGCACATCACTGCTGATGCCACGTAGATCGTGGCTGAAAGCAGGGACGACCAGAAAGATGTTTATTTGTGTTTTATTGACTATGCCAAGGCATTCGACTGTGTGGATCATAGCAAACTGTGGATAAACTTAAAAAGAACAGGAAATCCAGAACACTTCATTTTGCGTGTGCACATGGATCGTGAAGCAATCATGTGAACAGAACAAGTGAAGACTTCACGGCTTAAAATCCAGAAAGGCGTGCACCAGGGCTGTGTCCTCTCATTGTACTAGTAGATATGTATGCTGAACAAGTCACTAGAGAGGCTGGCTTGTATGAAGGAGGAGTGGAAGAAGGTTTATTAGTAACCTGCAATGTGTAGATGACATCATTTAGCTTGCTGGAAGCGAGGAAGACTTGAAGCACCTGCTGATGACAATCAAGGACTGCAGCCTTCAGCATGGAATACAATTCGAGGTAAAGAAACCAAATCCTCAGAAATGGACCAATAGGTAGCATCATGATAAGTGGAGACAAGATGGAAGTTGTCACGGATTTCATCGTGCTGGTGTGCACAGTGAATTTCATTGAGCTTGGATACACAACTTACGGTGCTCATGGAAGCAGCAGTCGAGACATCAAAGGACTCCTTGCACTAGGTAAACCTACCTCGCAAGGCCTCTGTAAAACGTGGAAAAGCAAGGATGTTCCTTTTAAAAAATTGCTTTATTTTAACATTTCGCTGACATACAAGTCATGCATCATCCTTTCAATAGTTCAACATCATCTTTGAGAGTTGGGCAACCATCACCACCACCAATTCCAGGACATTTCTTCTTCCTGCTACTCGCGGTTTGTAGTTCCCCATTTCCCACCCACTCCTCACCCATGTCCCTTTGAGCCTATCAATCCAGTGCTGCCTCTATAGGTTCACCTAATCTGGATGTCACATATAGAAAAAACATACAAAATCATGACAGAATAGGAATAAATGGCCCAGTGATGACAGAACGGAACAGATAAAACCTTCAATCAAAAATAAAATAGAGACTATTAAACACTGGAGACATGAAACCTTGGGTCAAGAAGGAGCTCAGTTACAGGTGTGTCGCATTTACTCTGGAGATTACGGTGCACCTGACCCCAGCCGTGGTGTTTTCAGTCCCCTCATCTGCGTGTGTAGTTGGGACTTTGAATAAGGGAGACCGACGAAGAATTGATGCATATGAATTGTGATGCTGGCAAAGAATAGTGGAAGCACCAGGGTTTTGTGCCAAAAGAATCCGCACATCTGTTTAGGAGAAAGTACAACAAGAATGCTTCCAAAGCACAGACTTCATCTCACATACTGTGGCCATGTTCACAGGAGAGACCCGTCCCTGGAGAAGGACACTGTGCTTGGCAAAGTAGAGGGACCGTGAGAAGGAGGACGGCCCTTGAGCAACATGGGTTGACACGGTGGCTACAACAGTGGGCTCAAACGTGAGGACAATTGGGTGGGTGGCGCCGGACTGGGTGGTGGTCCCTTCCGTGGCAAACAGGCTCATGATGAGTGGAGATGCCTGGAAGCCACCCAGCAGCGACAACAGAGACGGACGATCAAGAACGCCTTCACGTGTTTGCTGACTGTGTAGATGCACCTTTTGGAGAAGGTTCTACTCATGTCTGTTGCCTGGGTTGTGATTGGGCCGTCTATCTTTTTGTGGATGAGTTGTTACCGTTGTCTACAGATTTCAGATATTAGACCTTGTTGGGCAAAATTATTCCTGAAGATTTCCCCCCTCAATCTTGTATATTTCCTCTTTCAACAAAGTCTTTGATGAGCATGCTTATTTTTAAAATATATCATTCATTCTGCATTCTTCCATGCATGCATTCATTGTAATATTTGTTAACTATTTTTTAATTCATTTCATTGGGGGCTCATACATCCATTGTCCACACATTTGTATATTTGTTGCCAT
Source organism: Tenrec ecaudatus (assembly GCF_050624435.1). Lineage (NCBI taxonomy): Eukaryota > Metazoa > Chordata > Mammalia > Afrosoricida > Tenrecidae > Tenrec > Tenrec ecaudatus. The sequence continues at coordinate 184,774,002 of NC_134534.1, forward strand.
CATCATTCTCAAAACATCTTCTTTCTACTTGAATCCTTGGTAAAGATGCCTCATTTTCCCCCTTCCTCCCTCCCCCTTTCTCCTCCCTCATGAACCCTTGATAATTTATAAATTATTATTATTTTGTCATGTCCTACACTGTCTGATGTCTCCCTTCACCCACTTTTCTGTTGTCTGCCCCCCAGGGAGGGTGTTCTATGTAGATCATTGTGATTGGCACCCCCTTTATCCCTGTTAGCTTATTTTTACAGAAGTGTAGGATCCACACTTTTGTTCTTGTTTGTTCTCCAGGAATTCTGTGGTTTGAAGCCTACTGTGTGGGTCTTGGGTTCATTTTGTGTTACTTTTTGTGCCTGGTGTGAGAGAAGGGTCCTGTTTCCTTCATCTGCAGTTGAGACTCCAGCTTTGCCAGCCTCGTTTAGTGAAGAAATGCTCCTGCCCCACTGAATGAACTTGGATCCCTTTTCAGACACCATTCTCCCGTAGACAGGTGGGTTTCATTTTGTGTAGTTTCTATTTCTCGATGGAGACTTCTTGTCCTCTGTTGGATGTGGGGCCCCATCTCTGTGGTGTCCCCTCCCCTCACTGGGCTGCTTCAGTCCTGGGGTGATAGGTAGACCCTGGTCCCCCACTGGCTCTTGTTGCTCGTGAATCCCGAGTTCCACCTCTTTCTACAGCCAGTTTATGGGGGGCCCCCATTGGAACCAGGCAGGGTGGGCTGTGGTTCCTGCAGAAACCAGACCAGCGCTGCGCAGAAGTTTAGGCAGAGATCTGTGAGGGTGACTTTCGAGAGTGTTAGCAGAGCACGTTCACGTTTCTCCTATTGAGTGATTTGGAAATAGAAGTGCATCGCCTGGTGCTGAAGTCAAAGCATCAAGCCCAAACCACCGTTGTGTGCGTGTCTGACGTCAGACTCGCAAGCGCCCTTAAACAGGAATGCCTGCTGCTGCCCTGGTGCCCCAGGAAGAGAGGGGCTGTGGTTCCTGAGTCTTCTTGGCCTGTGAAAACAGCCTTCTCTCTCCCCATGTTCCAGGAAAAGAACTTTTCCCCTTACTCTTCAGCTTAGATCATTGGTGGGATGGAGCAAAGATGGGGTTCTTAAAAAGGAAACAAGGGGAATGCTCAGGTCCCTGGCAGGAGTGCTGCATCTTTCCCCACAGCCCCTGGCTCGCATCCTCGCTGTCCAGCTCAGAGCACCTTGAAGCTTCTGGAGAGGGGGCGTGAATGCATCTCTGCAGCAGCTTCTCGAGGCTGAAGTAGGAGAAAAGCCCTCCCCAGGCGTTCCATCGTTCTTTCAGGCGCTGGCAGGCTTGTTTCTACAACAAACCCTGCAGGGTGTTCAAAGCTTACTGGGTGAATGCATGACCAAGTATTTACTGAGGACCCGGTTTGTAATCTGAAGTCAAATGAAAGGACGGGGCATCTGAATATAGAAGTGCCACCAGGATGAGCCTACAGAAAGGACCATGCAGCATCCTGAAGGCGGCAGAGTGTGTGCGCCCCGAGGATGTGGCACAGGGGGTGAACAGAGCGCCGCTGATGGCGGGTGTGGTTGGTGGGGGAGCACATTCCAAGAGAAGGGCACCGCGTGTGCAAAAACCCTGGGGCAGAAGAAAGCCATCGGCCTTCCATGGGCTCCTAAGAAACCTGTGGCTGCTCAGGGGGTTCGGGTCAGCAGGACTTTGAGATGGGCACCGCCAGACCGCTGGTGTTTATCCCAGGACGAACAGAAATGCCTTCAACACAAGAAGCATGCTTCAATCATGGTATGAAAATAATGAAAATTAACTATGGAGCACGGATCACGTGTCGGGAACCCTGGTGGCCTCCTGGGTAATGCACGGAGCTCCTTACTGCAAGGTGAGCAGTTCGAGAACCATCAGCTGCTCCGTGGAAGAAAGAGGAGGCTTTGAGCTCTTTAAAGAGTGACAGCCTTGGAACCCCCCGGGGCAGCTCTCCCCTCTCCGACAGGGTCTCTAGGGGCTGGTCTTGACGGGAAGGCAGTGAGTTTCCCTATGCAGGCACTCGGTTGTTGATTTACGCTATTTGGTGGGCTGTTACTGAGTGATGGAGTTTGCATTGTGCTGTCAGTGCAGGTCTGCAGAGCGGATGTGTCTTCCCTGTCAGTTTATATGCTGTGTTTCTGCAAGGGCACTCTGCCTCCCCTCAGCGTAACCGCCCCTCACTGCCCTCTGTGTCCCCAGGCTCATCGGGGCTTCCATCGGGGCAGATGCTGCCCTTTTATTTCCGTGTCCTTGATGCTTCTAAGGGGGATGGTCCCTCCTTCTAGGAGCTATTTATCACTCGGTCTACAGGCCTGTCTGGTGTTTGTCTGCATATGGAACTCCAGAGTGGGGCTCATTTCCAGATCTCAAGGGTGATTAAAGGACAGGCTCTCAGGCAGGGGTGTGTTTTTCTTTCTTTCTTTTAACAATTAATTGTTTCGGGGCTCTTACATCTCTGATCACCATCCACCCATCGTGCCTGGCACCTTTGGATGAGGTCTTTTTAAATGAGCTGTGAGTTTCTGTGTACAGCGCCCTCCAGTTCTGCCATCAGCAGTGGGAATGGGCACCCATTCGATCTGGTCTCGGGGTGGGGGTGCTGTGCTCTGGGAGCCTCACTCCAAACTGATCCGCATTGTCTCTGGTTTTCTCCACTCTTCTTTCTTCTGGATGAAGAGAGCCCAAGACGGAAAACTTTAGCTGTGAGAAAAGACTTGTGACACCATGTTTGCCATCAAATAAACAGTGTCTGCCTGTTCCTGGCACAGCTTGCCCTCCTTGTACAGTGCCACCTTTATTCTGTCTCTGCCCTAAATACTGTATCCCCATTGACACGAGCTCCATGCCCACCCCCAGCAAACATGCTTCCTGCATTTAAACCCTTTCACGTATACGAGCCCATCGCATTAATTACCTTCAGCGCATTGTGCTGCAGTTACTGCTGTTTCTCAGGGTTTTTCACTGCACGCCTGCCCCCTCTTTCCAACAATAATCCCCACCCTCTCCTTTTCCTAACCCTTGGCAATCACCAGTACCGTCCACTGCCCCGTGCCTTTGTCTGTTACAGATGTTTCACATGCGTAGGACCATAGAAAGTGTGTCCTTCTCTGTGCGGATACTTTGAAAGAGCTTTTTACGTGTCAGAGTATTTAATCGTCTTCACAGCAGGCACCTGATGTGAGAACAGGTAGCCCTTGGCTAACTGAGCGAGGGCAGCTGTGCTGAAGGCCGTTCCGTTTCTGGGGTGTGCTCTTGTGTCTGTGAGTCAGCATCAGGTGTGTGGCAGTGGGTTTTGGGGTCCTTTTCCGTAGTAATCGCTGAAGCGAGGGGCCGTGACAGTGAAGGAGGCCCTCGACGAGAAGGAGTGCTGCAGTGACCGCAGCCATGGGCCTCAGGCACAGGGCTGGAGCTGAGGACCGAGCGGAGCCGGCCGTGTCCTGTTCTGTTTTGCATGGGGTCACTATGGGCTGGAACTGACTTGATGCCACCTCACAATAGCCCTGGTAGTAATATGTGCTAATGGCCTACAGTGTTGTCAACACAACTGGCTGATGTTAGCACTCACCGATGTTCAAGTTATGGTTTCCTGTTGGAAACACTGCTGGATGGCAGTGACGGCTTGGCCAACAGTGATGTCTGCATTGAGGACTGTGGCCTGCAGAGCGTCCTGTGAAGTCCGGCTCTGATTGTGCTCGCACTGTGAACACACCTGCAGAAGGCCCTGCCCCAGCTTCATTGGAGGCCCAGCCTGTAGCACTGGGCCTCGTGAGAAACGTCGTTTAATCTTTTGAAGGGAGGGATTCCGCTCACCTGAGAACTGACTGGGAAGTTGGGGATCTGCACCATTACCTCTCCCATTTCCCATGTAGGGAAGCAGGCGCACAGGGAGAGAGGTGAGGTAGCTGTGTGCACAGCTCCAGATGGCGAAGGTAGGAAGTGAGCCTCTCCAGCATCCCCATGTGGGCTGGCGGCGTCCTTGGGCACTGTGCAGTACTGGCCCTGGCTACTGCGTGGAGAGCAGATCGGGGGTCACTGCAGTCTCCGGTGGAGAGGTGAGGAGGGCAGCAGTCGAGATCAGGAGATTAGAAGACTGAAGAGGCCTGCCAGAAGCAGACTTGGCAAGACCAGGGTTAGAGTGGATGCCGTGAGAGAGACCATGTCCCTCTTGCTCCCTCCTACCTGCCAACTCGACTTCCATCACTCTGTGCACAGAGACTTTGAGGGAGCTGGTGTGGCCATGTTAGCGCCGAGCGAGCCTGGGAGACACGGGGCTGGCCTGCCCTTTGGGTGAGGGGTCGTTGTGTGCTTAGCAACGTCTCTGGCCTCTAGCAGTTCTGTAGTTTCCCTGTGGGTCAGTAGCGCAGCTCCTGGGACACCGGGCCCTAAGCCAGTGCATTGCTGGCACTGCCGACTGTTCTCACTGGCCCATGCCCCGCACCTGGAGGCAGCCAGGTCCTCCCCAGGCAGGCTCAGAAAGGGTCCTTTACCACCATTCATCAACATCTTCCCTTTGGTGAGGGTGTGGGTGCTGGTGGGGTGGCCTCGACACTTGACTGTGATCCAGAGCCATCTTTTCCTTTCAGGATGAGCAACTGATTCCAACACAAACCTTGATAATCTACCCTTCTGTGTGGGCACTGCCTGAAGGTGATGCTTTGGGAGCAGTGATTGCCTAGACTGCTCCAATAGGCCTTTCCAAACGAGGAGTATGTGGGAGTTAGATGAACTTCCCATCTGGGTAGATACATTTATCAAATGGCCTGTATGTAGAAGGAAAAGGCTTTCTATCAACGTCGGGGAGAGCAATTGACAACTCCCTAGAGAGTCGTGCTGCTCTAAGAGCACATTGAAAAGTCGACTCCTTGATCTGAAAAGCCATGCAGACACACAAGCCCCCAGTGACATGGAACCCCTTGAGTCCAGGGTTGGCCAGGGTGCTTTGCTGCCTCCCACCTCAGGGCTGCTGCTGTGAAATGCAGCGAGGATTCCCGGGAGAATCGCCTTCACCACAACATGGAACTCAAGGGGGTTTGAATACATTATTTCTAAACCTTTTTATAAAAGGTCAATCATTCAACCCCTAAAAAATGAACCCCCACCTTCAGCAGTCTGTAACTCACTGCCAATCCTGTTTCTTTTCTGTTACACACTTTCCGCTCCTATCCCGGGGCTTGTTTGAAGCCAATCCCAGACATTATATCATTTCATCCATAAATATTTCTGTAGAAGCAGGATTTTTTTTCAGATAAACATTTGGACACCAAATTATAAACACTTGAAGGTGGAGAGGAATGCAAATGAAGGCATTTCCCCGGACGGTTAAAGTCCAGTGGGGTCCACACAGGAGCGCCTGTGTGTGTGTGTGTGTGTGTGTGTGTGCAATGTTCCTATAAAACAGCCCTGTGGACCACTTGATGGCATTATGAGGGGTTTCAGAAAGTTCACAGAAAAAGGGAATGGAAAGATAATGGAATCCTTCCATGAATGTCCTGAAGTTTCCTCCTAGACAGAGCAGAAGGACTGACACCTTCTGAACCATTCTTTCGTCAGTGTGTACTGCTCTCTTCTCCCGGGTTTCTCCTCAAGTCTCAGTGTGGCACAATGGCATCTCGGGTAAAGTTTATTTCATTCACATTCCTCCCATCCACCGGAAAGGAAGGCGTTTTCTCAATAGTCTCTGTAACTTCTGGCCTCAATGGTGACTCTCAAGGTTTGTGAAAAATGAAGCAACCGAAGCAGGAACGCTCCAAGATGGGCCGCATCTTCTCTCACACCCCAGGGCCGATCACGGGCAAGCACGGGCTCCTTGGGAGCACTTTCTCTGGGGCGTCAGCTCCTCGACTGGCCCAGTCATTCTCAGCCTCTTCCACAGCTTCGATCAGGAATCACTTCTCAGAAGTTCCCGTTTAAAAACTTCGTTTCTGCAGAGTTGCTCTTGAGCATTGGTGTATTTCTTAAGTTAATCATCATTTAATGAGCAGTAATTCTCACTGCCAGTGAGTCCATGCCAGCTCCTAGCACCCTCTGGGGGTTTCTGAGGCTATAACTGTTGATAGGAGTAGAAAGCCCAGTCTTCTCCCGAGGAGCTGCTACTAGCTATGAACTGCTGACCATGAGGATTGCAGCCCAGTGCGTCGCCAGTAGCTAGGAACCTATACTTGGACTCTCTCAGTGGTTCTCCAAGTGGGCAGTACTGCCTATGGAGGTGCTGGGTGACCCAGGGCGCCTGCAGACGTGCACAACCACACTTTATCTGAGAGATTATGTTTTCTTTTTCTGAAAAGCCCAGCTCTGGGAACTTTTAATGCTAGCTGTTGACTCAGTCATGAAGCTGATGTAGTCCCTGCCTGCTCAGAGCTTGTTCTGGTCTAGATTGTTCGAATGTGAGTCGTGCGTCCAATCTTTGGTGATTGGAGGAGGCAACAGGAAGAGCCATTTGCAGGTATCCCACGGACACGTCTTGTCACCATGGTGGGACCCAGTGAATTGTTTAATCTGGCTCTTGTAGCCGTAGCCTCTGTTATGCCCACCAGAGGGTCTTTGTTTTTTCAGAAGAGTCTGGGTAAGAAGGTGGGAGAAGATACAGATAGGATCTATGGTGCGTTGTGAGTGAATAACAGCGTTGTTGTGATGGCCGTCCTAACGGGGCGCACGGCAAGCCATGGCAGAAACAGGAAGGGGAAACTCGCCATTAGCAAGACAGAAACGGGAGGAGTGGGGTGTGCCCTTTGGTCCACGAGTTTGCTGTACATTGAATGTCCTTGATCCAGGAGGCAACTTAGTCACCAGAGGGGCAGCAACCGCAGACCCAGGAGCCAAAGCCTAGACACCGCTGGAGACACCCCGCCCATGGAGCAAATCACCAGCTCTGGAGCAGGGCTGGGCTGCTGCATGGGGTGCCTCTGGGCATTTAATTAGGGGAGCTGGACCTGATGCATCCACTCGAGGCATAGTGGAAGCCATGGCCTTTGGGGGCATTTGTGAGCAGCCCCCAAAGAGCTTCGTGACGTTGCCTGCGCAGAGCAGAGGCCAGGCCAGGAGCCTGAGGGGCGGGGGCGAGGGGTGGGGGACTGCTTGTGGGCGTAGCAGAGAAGAAAGAGTCCTGAGTATTTCTTACCTGAATGAGAATATGATCGCTTCCCTGAAAAGCTCACAGTCCTGGGCAGCACCTGGGAGTTCTGTGTGGAGAACGCAGTGAGCCCAGAGAATGACATCAGAGACATTGTTGGTGCCCGACTGGGTAAAAAGGGATGGCGGGTGGGTGGAGGTCAGATGTGGCCCCCACGCCATCCCTTCACATGGGGTATCGCTCATCTTGGACTTGACTCTCAAGACCGGGGGCTCTCGGGAGAATGACCAAAGAAGGTATAAAGTCGGGCCAGGCGCTTGAGCAGTCGTCTAGCCCAGCTGCCAGCGAGGATTGGGCAAGAAGGCCGCTCTACCGCGAGCACAGCTGAGTACATTGGGCTCATCGGTCTTCCGAGGGAACTTGCTTCCTTTACAGTGAACTGTGTTGCTACAATTTTTGAGGGTCGATGTGCTCCTTTTATGTTGCCTCCATGTTTGGTTCTTTTCCATACTTTTTTTTTTGAAGCCACTTACTCATGTTGTCCTTCTCGATGGCCCTGGCCTAGGCCCAGCAGCACCCATCCTCTCCCCCACCACAGCCTGTGCTCCTCTCCGCTGAGCCCCGCCTCCTCCAGCGGTGGGCGCCTGGCAAGGACCCTCAGGAGTCTCGCCCAGGCCTGTGGACCTCCTGTGCATCCATTCTCCACATACCCCATCAGTAGTCAGTGGGCACAGGCCAGGGCCGGGGACCATGCCACACCTAGGGAGGATGCCAGAGGCCGGTGGTGACCGTGCAGGGAGGTCAATGTTCTGATTGTTGTTTGGGGTCTTCTACTCCGGATGGGAAAGGGCCGAGAGAGCTTGTTGGCGCTCCGGGAAAGGACGTGGCGGTTTGCTGCCGGCGGTCCCTCTGTCTGACCCGTAGCTACTGCACGTACAGCAGAAGGACCAGTGCCCAGTCCTGCACTGTCCTCGCAAGTGATCCTTTGACTCGTAAGGTGACCAGACGTCCCGCTTTTGGAGGGACAGTCCTGATTTTTTACAAATTTTCCCACATCCCGCAACATTTTTTAAAGTCCCTATTTTTGGAAAGAATGCACAACAAGCTAAGGTACACGGTTTTCGCCTGCCGTGTGGCTATTTGGCCAGGATATGAGTTTTATCAATGGTGTCCCGCTGGTGTCCCGCTTTACCAATGTTAAAATCTGGTCACCTTACCTTGAGGGAGGGACAGCAAAACGGACACCTGCGAGGTGAAAAGTCTCAGCATTACCTTGCTCTCCTGGCAGTATTGGAAATCATCCACATGTTTATCATTAGAAAGTTTTCATGCTTTTTAAAAAGACACACAATGAAAGAACTGGTCTGGGGATTTTCTTCAGGAAAGGTTGAGCTTGTATAAAACAGTACTTGACACAATGGGTGTATGTATGGATTGTGATAAGAGTTGTACGAGCCCGCAATAAAATGATTTAAAGATTAAAAACAGCACTTAGAGTCCAGCTTGGAGCGGAGCTTTATAGTGTAACAGAAATTATGTGCACACAGACACTCGGGCAGCCGACAGAAATCACTCCCCAGTGCTCTGCCTGGTGTTGTCTCATTTTAGAAGGTGAAATTACGTGGCAGTTTTACCGAATGACCTCTGCCCCTTAGCATCTCTGGAAGGAGCCCTCGGTTTGTGAGGAGGGGTCGCCGTGACGGGCCAGTGGGATGAGAAGGTGTCTTTCTGAGCGGCAGCGTCCAGAGGAGGAGCAGGAGTCTGGGCTCCAGAGTCAAAGGTCTAAGGGAGAAGGCCACTCCGGAAGCAGCTAGAGTGGGGAGAGTGAGCTGTGTGGTCAAGGGGCACGTGGCTGGTGGATGCCCCGTTCCCTCACACTCTTCACACCCTCCCCTCCACGCTCCGCGTGGCTGGGCAGTGACAGGCTTCCATACACCTAAGTCCACTCAGAGAGCTGGACGCACATGCCACTGCAACTTGGGCCCAAGCTTCCCAAAGTTCGTGGGGAAATTCCATTGTCTTGGAACTCAGTTTTCCATAAACTCTTTGAAATCCCCTCCGATGAGGACAGGCTAGCTCCACTTCCAGAACCGAAACCTGTGTCTGGAGAGGTGGGCCTGGACTGTGGGTGTTTGTTTGTTTGTTTGTTTGTGCATTGTACATGACACCACCACATTGTACACACCATCACCACACTGTACCCGCCACCACACTGGACACACCACCATCACACTGTACACACCACCACCACACTGTATACATCACCATCACACTGTACACACCACCACACTGTATTCACCAGCACCACCACACAGTACACACCACCACCATACTGTACATTCCACCACCATCACACTGTTCACATCACCACACTGTACACACCATCACACTGTACACACCACCACCACACTATACACACCACCACATTGTACACACCACCACATTGTACACACCACCACCACACTATACACACCACCACACTATACACACCACCACATTGTACACACCACCACCACACTGTACACATCACCACCACCATACTATACACACCACCACATTGTACACACCACCACCACCACACTATACACACCACCACACTATACACACCACCACATTGTACACACCACCACCACACTGTACACATCACCACACTGTACACACCACCACATACTGTAATCACCACCACCCCACCCCAGTGCTTCCTAATGAGCCCAGATGCCTGGGGCATGGGGGTGGGGGCAGTGGGGGTGGCGAGTTGCCTTTGAGTCAGCTGTGACTCATGGGGACCCTACATGTGCAGACTGGAACCGGTCCCTGAGATTTTCGGGGCCAGTATGCACCCTTTTCAGAAGCAGATTTCCAGCCCTGTGTTTTGTGGTATCGCCAGGGGACTTTGAACTACCAGCGTTTGGGGTTGGGTTCAAGTCCTGAGCCATTTGTCCCATCCAGGGTCCCTCTGAGGGCTTAGAGCTCATGCTGCTCAGAGATGAAGGGCTGGTGTACTCATCTTCACGATGGAGAACTGTGCCCGTGTCAGGAAGGCAGCAGAGAGGGCATCGGAGGGCCAGCATCGTCTGGGAGGGCCCAGGGACGATGGGGCAGGCCTCTCAGCTAGGTGACCAGAAAGGAGGACCAGGAGGCTGGATGCTTCCGCAGCATAATAGGTTGGATAATGGTGATTCAGCGTGATACTATTACTTAGGTAAGACATTTATGTAGGATTTTGTAATGACTAAAGTGCTTTCTCGTGTATGGAATTTTCCAGTGACTAATAACTCTGCTACATCCCTTTTTATATCCAAAAATAGGAGGTATGCATTTTGAATAAAATTTCCCTGTGTGTGTGTATATATGTATGTATGTTTAATATATACATATAGTAATGTGCCTGTCTTGGGAAATGCTGACTTGCAGGGAAAGTAAGAAAGAAAGAAGGTGCTTACCCAAAGGAGAAGATGTTGACATTCTGAGTTACTTCTTCTTTTTGTCTCTTTCTAGTTGTTACGTTTTGTATAGCTGGGGATTGCTTTATTTGTTTATTTGACTTTTTCCTCTCTCAGTTTTTCCTCATTCACACAGATAATGCTTATTCCCCTGGGGTTATTATAAACCAGATGAGCTCGAAAAATAAACATGGATGTAACTGCATCTACAATCAGTTGGGGGGTGGTAAACATTACAAACTGGAATTAGAACTCACAAACAGGGTTTTAAGTGTTCCAAATGAACCCTGAAATCTTTATTGAGCACCTACCTACTGTGCCAGGCACCATGTGCAGAGAGGATTAGGGGTAGGTGTGGAAGGTGACCCAAAGGGCCATGAATTGAAGGAGACATTGCATTAGCTTTCATTGTAGTTGAGAGAAGAATTAATAAAAGGACATTAGGAAAAACTGAGATCAAGCATGAGGGAAATGTAGGAATGGGATGATGGTGACAGTGATGATGGGGGATGGGGATGGTGACAGTGATGATGGGGGGATGGTAACAGTGATGATGGGGGATGGTGACAGTGATGATGGGGGATGATGACAGTGATGATGGGGGATGGGGATGGTGGCAGTGATGATGGGGGATGGTAACAGTGATGATGGTGGATGGTGACAGTGATGATGGGGGATGGGGATGGTGACAGTGATGATGGGGGATGGGGATGGTGACAGTGATGATGGGGGATGGGGATGGTGACTGTGATGATGGGGGATGGGGATGGTGACTGTGATGATGGGGGATGGGGATGGTGACAGTGATGATGGGATGGTGACTGTGATGATTGGGGAGGGGGATGGTGACTGATGATGGGGGGATGGTAACAGTGATGATGGGGGATGGTGACAGTGATGATGGGGGCGATGACTCAGATGATGGTGTTGGTAATGATAGTGCTTTTGGTGATGATGGTAATGGTGACAATTTTATAAAACCCGGGTTTTAGAGACAGTTGAAGCACCCAAATGATGTCCTTGTAGGTCTCTGCTGTCTGTGGTAACCAGGGGTGCATGCCCTTGATTAGTACTTGATTTTCAGATCAGCCAGGTTTGTAGAAACTACCTATCAGACTCTAAAAGAGGAAATATAAACTTTTAATCATTAATGGATTACTACACTTGAAACTGAAAGACAGTGGCTTATGCCTTTGCCATCACCAATCATTCACATGAGGGGCTTTGTTTCTGTTTTGTTTTGTTTAACCCCGACTTGTGAAGCATTTGAGTTAAAATCTTAGGCCAGACCATCTGTGATCACTATGTCCTAAGTGGAGAAAGCAACAGTTCCCTCTGATTAACTGTGACATACCTACAGCTGGCTTATAGCTTCTCTCTCTCTCTCTCTCTCTCTCTCTCTCTCTCTCTCTCTCTCTCTCTCTCTCTCTCTCTCTCTCTCTCCTTTTCTCTGACTCTCACCAGCTGGGGTCAGACAGAGAGCCACCGTGTTTTCCTGGTGGGACAGGTTTTGTGCCATTGACCCGATATTGCAAGTGGACCAGTGCTGTGCATTATAGTAGTGTCCCCGCACCCCATTTAAACACTCATAGTGAGCACTTGAAATCACAGTGTATTCCACGTGTAAAACACACATTCAATTTGAAAAACAACATGGAATGAGAAAAAGGTTATAAATTATCTCTGTGATATTTATTATATTGATTACATATTCAGACCATTCTTTGGCTATATTGGGTTAAAGAGGAATATTATTAAAATCAATTTCACCTGTTTCCTTTTATTCTTTTTTTTCATGTGGCTACTAGAAAATTGAATTACGAATGTTCCATGGATTATATTTCTGCACTAGACAGAAAAGGATTTTTAAAACCCTTCTCAGTGTACTGGATTTTTTGGTTTTTTGGCAGCTTTTGAGAGGAAGACAATTCAAAGTGGTTTTCAGAAATTGGCCTTTGAATATTCTAAGGCAACATCTGCTTCAATTTCCTCAAAGTGGGGGAATGAGAAGAAGAAGAAGGAGCAGAAGAAGGGAAACCAGTCTGGCCGCTAACAGCATTATAGAAACATGTTCCTTCTTTCATATACAAAATAAATCCTAGCAGCTCATCGTTCTCCATGTACTTATGGTATTTGCTTTGCTTTTACTGCTGATTCTCCGGGTTCCCGCTGTCATCACTCTGTGAAGCGGCCGAGGCCTTGCCATCAGGCAGGAAGAGCTATTCGAAGTCTGTGAGGGCCTCAGTCAGCACCGACTGTGTCGGGAAGGCTTGGGGCTTGGCTCACTGTACACCCATTCAGCGCGCTCCCAAATTGAGACCATGCCATGCAGTGAGGATCTAGTGGGGAGGAAAGTGTGTCCATCTCCCAGTACTGACAATTTGAACTGTCAGGGTCAGGCCCCTGTGGTCTCATTTAACTCCCCTAATCCTGACTAAGAAGGCAATTTAAGTAGGATCCTGGGGTGCCAAATTAAGAAGCCTCTAATGGGAAAATGGGAAGTGGGGCTTACAGGACACCCATTAACGCACTCTTTTCAAGATGTACCCTCCTCAGTGCGTCTCGGGAAGGCACACACTCGCCAGGAATGTCTGTTCCTTTTGGAACACAACCAAGGGCAAGTACGGAGATTCGTAAGTGAGTGCTCCAGGGAAGCCAGAGCATCGCAGGCAGTGATAAAACCGCCAAGCAGAGATCACGCTGTTTTCTGCAGCTGGTGGTGGGGCTACGAAGGGGCAGATGAGCGGAGTCCAGTGGGCAGTGGACATGCTGCAGCTCCCGTTGCCATTGATCCTTTTATAAGGAGGCCAGGGAAACGCTGCAGGGTCTCTAGAAACCGTTTCTCTCCATCTCCCCATCTGCCAGGTCAGAGAACAAACAGATCTGAAATCAGAGAGTCAGCTGCCCAGCACAGAAAGCTGAACTTACAGAAAAATATGTTTTGGGGTGTTTGGGTTTGTTTGTTTGTTTCCAAGCAAGAAGTCTGGAGGTAGACATCCAGGAAGTGTTGGTAGGTCCTGGGGAGCTGGTTCTAATTCACAGCAGCCTGCAGTGCAACGGGCCCAAACACTGTGGGCTCCTGTGCCATCATCACGTCGCTGTTGCCCTGGGCCCACTGTAGAAGTCAGAGGGCAATTGATCCGCTGGAGGGCCTTCCTGTCCCCCCTCCTTCTCCTTTAGCAAGCGTGATGTCACGGGGCAGGGGCGGGATTCCTCTGATAAGAACCTGTCTGATGTGTGCGAGATGAAGCCCTGCGCCTAAGGAACATTCTGGCCGTACTCCTTTCAAACAAAATAGATTTCTTTGTCCGTCTGGCCGAACACAGCACTTTCCAGAGCGTCCACAACCCCTTAATTCAAAGGCACCCACTCCGCTGTGGCCTTCCTTGCTCATGGTCCCCAGAAAGTTTGTTGCTGGTATTTTTTGGGGCCATCAAGTCAGCTCCCCCTCGTGAGGAGCTGGTTTACAGCACCGTGAGACACCGCCGGCCCTGGCCCTCTTCACAGTCACGTCGGAGCCCGTTGCTGCAGCCCCAGGTTAAGAGCCTTCCTCGTTTTCCCTGCCCTCCACATTCCCGTGCTGATGTCCTTCTCCAGAGACTGGTCTCTGTTGATGACACCTCCAGAGTTTGTGAGACGACTTCTTGCCATCCTTCCCTCCCAGGAGAATTCCGGCTTTCCTTTTCCAAGGCAGATCTGTTCCTTCTTCAGTAGCTCTTTTTCAGTATTCTTCACCGACACCAGAGTTCAAATGTATTGATTTGTCTTCATTCTTGGTTATCAGTGTCCAGTGGCCACTTGAATATGATGACACTGAAAACACCGTGGCTAAGGTGGGCATGTCTTCATCTGCGAAGTCTTAGTCTTGCCCCTCAGTACTCCACAAGTCTTGCCCTTCAGTACTCCTCAGTACTCCACTGTCTTTGGCAGTAGATTTATGCAGTTTTACTTGTTGTTTGATCTCTTGGCTGCTGTTTCCATGAGCATTGGCTGTGGATCCAAGCAAGAGAAAAATCTTTGGCAGCTTCAATTTTCCCCCCATTGATCACGATATTACATGTTGGTGGAATTGTGGGGACTGTGGTCTTTTGTTAAATGATTATTTGGGTCTTTTTTATGTTGAGTTGCAATCCACGCTAGAGCCTGCAAGCCTTGATCTCCAGCAGCACGTGCTTCAAGGCATCCTCACTTTCAGCAAGTAAGGTTGTGTCACCTGCAGACCTCAGGTTGTTGGTAGCCTCTCCTCCAACCCTGATGCCAATGTCTTCACCATAGAATACAGCGTCTCTGGGGCTTTGCTCAGCACACAGATGGAATAAGTGTGGGCAGGATACAACCCTGACATGCACCTGTCCTGATTTTAAACCATGCAGTGCTCGTTTCACCTGTTGGCACACCTGCCTCCTGGTCCATGTACAGGCTCCCGATGAGCACTGTGTGTTCTGGAATTCCCATTTCCCTCAAAGTTTTTCATAGTTTGTGATGGTGCACACAGTCCAATGCCTGGGCCTAGTCAATGAAACAGAATAAACATCGTTCTGGGATTCTCTACTTTGAGCCTATATCCATCTGACGTCAGCAGTGATATCCCTTGTTCTGTGTCCTTTTTTGAATCCAGCCTGAACCTCTGGCAGCTCCCTGCCAATGTCCTGCTGCAACCATTGTTGGATGATCTTCAGGAAACATTTACTTAAATATGATTTCAAGGATATTGTTCTATGATTTAAGCATTCTGTTAGGTCACCTTTCTTTGGAATGGGCATAAATATGGATCTCTTCTTGTCAGTTGGCCAAGTAGCTGTCTTCCAGATTTCCTGGTATAGATGAGTGAGTGCTTCTAGTGCTTCTTAGCTTGTTAGAACATTTCAGGTGGCATTCCATCAATTCCTGGGGCTTTGTTTTTGGCTAATGCCTTCAGTGCAGTGTGAACTTCTTCCTTCAGAACCAGTGGTCCTTGCTCATATGTTACCTCCTGAAGTCCTTGAATGTTGACTAGTTCTTTTGTGACTCTGCGTCTTTCCATCTTTTGATACTTCCTTTGTCATCCAATATTTGGCCCATGGAATCTTTCTACATTGCAACTTGAGGCTTTAATTTTTGTCTTGAGTCCTTTCCATCTCAGATGTGCTGAGGGTGCCCTCCCTTCCGTCTTGCTCTCCTAATTCTGGGTCTTTGCAGATTGCATTCTAACATGTGGCTTTGTCTTCCAGAGCTGCCCTTTGAAATGTTCTGTTCAGTTCTTTTTCTTCACCAGTCCCTTCATTCCCTTAGCTACGCCATGATTAAGAGCAAGTTTCAGAGTGCCCTTTTCTTTCCTGTCTCTCTAATCACCTTCTGCTTTCTTCATGTATGGTCTTCTCAATGTCATCTCAAAGCTCATTGGGTATCCTGCCATTAGGATCTGTTCTTGAGAGCTGGATGGGATATAACCAAGGTCATTTTTTGGCTCTCTTGGTCTTATTTTCATTTTCTTCAGCGTCACGTGGAATTTACATATAAACAATTATCATCTGTTCCACAGCCTGACCTTGCCCTTGGCCTGGTTTTAGCTCCTGATAATAAGTGTTCCCAGTATCTCTTCCCACAGATGCAGTCAACTTGATTTCTGTGTATTCCGTCTAGAGACACCCATGCATGTGTATAGTTAGCTTTTGTGTTGTCGAAAACAGAAAACAGGTATTTGCAATGAACACGAACAAGTCATTGGTCTCGCAAAATTCTATCATGCGATTTCCAGCTTCGTATCTCTCACCACAATTCCATTTTCCAAATATTGTTTCCTCCTTTTAATTTCCAACTTTCTCATTGTCAGTCACCAATAATGATCAATGCATCCTGATTGCATGTTCGATCAACTTCCAACTGAAATCAATTGTAGAATTGGTCAACTTTTTCAACACTAGTTTTGGTGGTTGGTACATAAATTTGAACAATATTTGCCTTGATTGGCTTTCCAAGAAAAACATTATTCTTGAAATGTCCTTTTTGACCTTGAGTGCAGTGCCATTCCTCTTGATTGTGTTATTCGTGGCTTAGTGAATAATAAGAATTTCTGATTCAAATGGCTAATACCAGTCAATTTCAGCTCTTAATACCTAGATTATCTATCTTTATGTGTTATATTTCTCTCTTAATGACTTATAATGTTCCTACATTTATACTTAATACATTCCAAGTTGCAATTATAAATTGCTGTGTGCAGCTGCTCATTCTCATTAGGGATCGTGTCCCATCAGTAACTGAAGGTCCCACTGGCTTCACTCCAACAACGTGGACTCTCCTTTGAGAAGGCAGCTCTTCCTCGGTCATATTTTGAGTGCCTTCTGACCTGAGGGGTTCATCTTCTGGCACCGTCTCTGACAGTGTTCTGCTTCTATTCATGAGGTTTTCAGTAACTGACAGTGTTCTGATGCTGTCCAGAAGGTTTCGGTGGCTGATTCCTCCGAAGTGAACAGCCGGTTCCTTCTCTATCATCTGCCCTTACGCTGGAAACTCTGTTGAAATCTCTTCACTTGGAGTGACATTACTGGCATTTCCAATACCAGTGGCATAACCTTCAGCATCACAGCAACACACAGGCCACCACAGTAGGACAAACTGACTTAAAAGGGGTGGCCAGAACATATAAGGTAACTTCCTGTCACCACCCTCTTCCACCCTCCCTCGTGTCCAGCTTCGTGTGGCAAAAGGCCATGACAGCTCCAGCTATCAAGTGAGCATTTCCGTAGCAGGTAGGGAAAGGGCCAAATGATTTAGTTCTCTTTGGGGGTCCTGTCCTTTTATTTGGGGGAGGGATGCCCTTCCAGTTATCTTTGCCAGGGCCCCTGGTTTGTCCCAGATGCCGAGGACTCAGTTGCTAAAGAAGCAGCGTGAACCTTTGAAAGGAGGAGGTCATCTGTAGGAAGCGCTCCTGGCACAGTGCTTGGTATGTAACACACACGCAAAGCATGACTCTGTGCCACCCGACCTCATCGTCAGCAGCCCGGTGGTGGCTTTGATTAGTGGAGCGTGGAACACTTGCAGGGTTTAGTGCTTTACATCTTATTCCTGGCAACTGTGCCTTGAGGGACATGCTTCTTTCCTGATGTTTCAGAGAAGGACACTGAGGTTCAGAGGTCCCAGTCAACATGCCCGAGGCACACAGCTAATGCGAGGAAGGGTAGGGATGCTAACCTTGCCTTACACCCATTTAACCTCTAAACGCTCCTGAAACTAGGGCTCTGTGTTGTCCTCTAGTAATTTGCTAGCCTGGATCAAAGTCTAGAGTAAAAGACTTTGGATATTAAGGACCAAAAATTAAAAATATATAAAAGAATTAGGGTAAGTTTGGGAGTCACTGAAATGGGATGAGCCTGTTGTTGTCAGTTACCATTGAATTGGTTCCAAGTTACAACAAGCCACGTCCACCAAAGAGGCCCGCTCCATGTGTTCTCCAAGGCTGACCCCTTTGGTTCTGATGGCCAACCTTTCGGCTGATGATCGAGTGCTTATTCATGGGTGTCACCAGAAACTAAGCTCTGAACTCTCCTCTCCTGAGTAAAAATGACAACCACTTCTCCTGTGCTGTGTGTGGGGGGTGGGGGGGGGTGTTGCATGTGTACGCAGCAGTGGACAGCTCAGAGTTGACTGGAGGAACCGTGGCGGCGTGTAGTGGATTAAGCATTGGGTTACTAACATCAAGGCCACCCCATGGAAGAATGGCGATGCGGGTTTTACTCCATAAAGAGTTGGAAACAAGCCCACAGGAGTGGTTCTACCCTGCCCTATAGGCTCGCAAAGAATGAACTGATTCCATGGCAGCCAGGGGATTTGCTTTTTTTGGGGGGGAGGTGCTGGGGGGCATTCTCAGGTGCGGTTAGACCGCTTGTCGCTGGCAGGGTTCAGAAGCTGAAGGCACTCCCTCCCCACCCCACCCAGAACCCTGGCTGGCTCCCGCCCGGGAGCACGGAAGAAGGAGTGGATCAGAATTGCTTGCAAGGAATGGAGGTTTCCCGAGAATGATGGCTCTGCCTTTGATGTCTCGCAGCTTCCAAATAGGACAGGACTGATACAGAGATACATGCCGAAGGGGGAGAAAACAACTCTTGATCGAGTTAGAACTAATTAAACTCTCCCTGCGCATGAAAGAAACTTGAGCGCCGGCCAGTTGTTTGCTGCGGATGGATTTCGTCAAAGGGCCCCGTGGAAAATAGTGTAGCTACGGCAAACCTCACCCTGGCTTTCGACTCGGGGAGACATTCGCGTTTTTCATCTTTGCTCCTAAAATGTTAGTCCCCCACCGCGCCCCACCGCGCCTCCTCGCCGGCCCTGGCAGGAAGAAACGACCTGCGCTCACTCTTTTTCTTCCAGTGCGCAAAGGTGCTAAGAGCACTGTTTTTCTTTAATGTTTTCTCCGAAAGCTCCGCCTTCAGCCCTTCCCTGTTGTCTTGCTGTGTTTAGTCTACTGTATGAATTTTGTCGCCGTGTGGAATAACGGGAGGGGGGTCATCTAATTAGCAGTGAAGGTAAGGAACCCGCAGGATTGGGGCCACGGCGCAGACGTGGGCCCTGGTTGGTACCTGTGTCCACACACCCCGCTTGCAGTGCTTTCCCTGTTCAGGGGGGTGTTTCCCACTCCTCTGTGAGCAGCCCCCTGTGGCTCTAGCGTGTGTAGGAGGCCAGCCGGACAGCGCCCGGGCTCAGAAATGCTGCAGCCGGTATTCGGGGCAACTGGCCGGGTCCGTGTTTAGGAGAGGACCCTGGTGCCGCTGCGGGGTGATCAGACCCCGTGGATGTGAGCTTGTTCGGAGGAGAACAATTGGCGTGCCGCACAGACCAGGAACAGGAAAAGCAGAGAGCTGGGGAGGGGAGAGGAGGGGAGGGAGGAGGCGGGCAGCAGGGCCCAGCTCCGAGAGGTGGCCTCTGTGGAGCATATGAATCCACTTACATGTAAATTGCTTGTCGCTATGAATTAGGGGAGGCCTACGAAGGAGCTGCTCGGCGTGTTTACTATCGGACTTTTGACAGACTCTTTCCTCTTTCAAGTCAATTTGGCCCCAGTCCACAGTCAGCCCGGTTTTAAGTAAACTCCTCTGCCATCACTGCGCGAGTTCCCAGCTGCAGGAACCAGGCCGGAGCGTGGGGCCGAGGGGATAATTAAAACCTTCGGCTGGGAGAGCTAAACTCTCAAGTAAAATTGGATAAAAGGCTAATTGTCCGTAGCAACATAATACGTGCTTTAAATATCTGTGAAATGAAGACGAATAGTAGGAGACTTGGGGGCCGGGGAGGGGGGCAGGGAGAGATTCTTTTCTGTGACTTGAGATCTCATTTTTTCAATTTAAGACAAAGGCAACCTGCCCCCCCCCCCCCTTCAAGAATGACTTTGGCGACTCCAGGGCTGTCCCCCAGGTCGCGCAGGCTGGGTTTCTTGTGAGGCGGTGCGGGAAAGCGCTAGGTTGTCCGGTCCTGCAGGTCCAAGCCAGGGCATTGAGCATGTTGGCCATGTTTTCCGCATGGCCGTCTTTCTGGAAGGGGTGGGGGGTGAGCCCATGGGCAGAAGGTCCAGGGAAGGCCGCCCATACCTTTGGCATCCTTCTTGAAGATGACTGCCCGCCAGCACCACACTGAGAGCACGGCATGGCCTGCCGTGGTGGCCAGTCCAGAGGCAGTGACTGACAAAGGCCCGTTGTTATTCATGAGGGGAAACCTGGCCTCACTGCAAAGACACCCTCGCTGTTTGAAGGCCTGTTGGAACAAAGGTGTTCTCCACCCGTGTAGTTACACTGAGGGCTGGGCAGGGGGTGGGATAGAAGGGAAGCTTTGTTTAAAAAGGAGGGAAGAATCCAAAATGGTTCCGTGGCAGAGTGACTCTCCAGCAAGCCCGGGAGGGGAAGCGTGTCCCCTCCCTTAACAACCCCCATACCCCCAAATTAAAAATATATATAAAGAACAGCATGGCTCTGCTTCTGGAATGAGCAGCGAGGGGCTGAGGCTGCTGGACAGGGCTCAGTGGTGGAGGACTCTCTGGAGAAGGACACGGCATATCCCCCGTGGGTCAACAGGGGAAGGCTCGAGGTGAGAGACAGCTGGCCAGGCCATCTTCGGCTGCGCTGGCTGCGGTGAGAGGGAAGCAGCTGAATGGAGCAGGTGGAACGCTCCCAGGTGCAGACCTCAGAGCATGCACATGATGGGGTTAACTCCCTGGCGAGGACACAGGAGCTAGGTCCAGGGCTCTGCCAGGCAAATCCAGCCTACCTTGCCAGCGCGTGACTGCTCTAAAAGGTGCTGGTGGTGGTGAGGCTCAGTGCCAGTAAAGCAGTTTGGACTTGCTGTGCCCGCGTGGACTTCCTAGGCTGTCGCCCGGACAGAAGCCGGTCCCTGGCTCTCTCCCACAGAGCCGCTGGGGCGTGGGCAGCATTGCAGGGTCTTCAGCCTGTTGGACTGTGCAGTGCTTTTGTCTGACTGTGCAGAATGGAGGTTTGTGGTTTGGGAGAAACGGGCCTTCAAGATAACACATACTCAGCCGATCTGCATGCCGTTCAGTAGGACGGGTGTCCCCACCCCCACCAGCCTCGGCACGCCTCTGTGACAGGCGTCAGGCTGTCACAGAGCCTGATGTTTTTGCTCCAAAAGGCCACTGAGACCGTGCCTTTGCCTCGCGCAGCTTACTATCAGTGTGTTTTAAGTACGTTCCACACAAGCTTGTGTTTCAGAGTTTATAAATCTGTTTCTCCTGCCAGCATCACAAATTTAAATTCCCTTTTTAGCTCCACCAGAGACATGCAATATATAAACCGGGTTATAGCCCAGAATAAATATGACATTATGAGAAAATAAAGCTGAGAATACTGTTTAATGGGAGGCAGTGCTTATTAGTTCAAGCTAATAAAATTGTAACCATCTTTTTTTGGCTAACTAGTGTATGTTTCCTTTTTAGAATTCATTTATCGTGTGTGTGTGTGTGTGTGTGTGTGTGTGTGTTTACACAGACTCACGCATGCAGATGCATCACAGGAAGTGGAAGTCAAGAGCACTGCTCTCTGTGGAGTATTAAAGTCTTGGGGAAAACTGAGTCTGTGACATCCGTGAGACTCTGGGGTGTCAAGGACGGAGAAGGCTGGACTGGAGGTGATGGAGCTCCAGTCTGGGGAACCTGGGAATGAGATGAGGTTCCCGGGCGTCTCAGACGTCCACATACACACACCACAGAGAAACAAGTGCTTTGTTCAGGGAGGGACCATACCACCTTCAGATGAATCTTGCTGGCCTCCCTTCATCTGCCTCCACCTGCCTCACCACCGTCATCGTCGTCATTCACCCTGCGGGCTGTGAACCGAAAGGTTGGCAGTTTGAACATACCCAAAGGTTCCACGAAGCAAAGGCCAGGCTGTCTTCCCCATTAATGACTCCTGTTCTCTCAGCCAGCCCAGAGCAGAGCAGCCCCATCAGACAGAGAAGGCGTGCCCCGAGAGTTTCCGAGGCCACGCGTCTTTAAGGAAGGCCGGCACAGCTCTCTCCCAGGGAACAGCTGGCAGCCTTGAACTAACGACTGTCCGTTAGCACCCGAGCACTCAACCCTGTGCGTCAGCGCTCGTCCTCTGGTGACTGCAGCCTGGGGAACCTCCTAGGATGGTCGCCGGGAGTCAGAATAGAGTCCGCAGCAGTTGTTCTCCATTTAAGGACTGCCACGTCCTCCAAAATAAAGTTATTGACATAGGTTCACAATTACTCCGCAGCCACAATATTGTCGCGAATGCTGCAGAAGATTTGAGAAACCCAGTCTCTAGAGACACAGCAGGGGTGATGGAAACAATGGCGCATGCTTGTAGCGCACGAAGGAAGGGAGAAGCTGTGACCTGAAGCTTCACACTGCCCAGAGAGAAACGGCATCCCTAGCCCGAACACCTTACAAGCTTCCAAAAGCAAACCGGCCTCATAAGTATCATGGTTCATGCGAGCTGGTTGATCCAAACAGATTTTGTTGTTTTAGGGATTTCTGACAAACGATAAAAAATTGCTATTAAAACTCTACCCCCAAATAGATCTATGTGTCTATATTTATAGGTCAAGTATTAAGGTGGCGGAAGGACCTTGGGCCTCTACTCAAACACTCCCTCAATGCATGAATACCTTCTTTTATTAAATTGGAACTCTATGATGCTCACTCTCCCGACACAACAGCTGGAGCCAAAGTGGGTGAACAAGTAAATGTGGTGAAGAAAGCTGATGGTGCCCGGCTATCAAAAGAGATAGTGACTGGGGTCTTAAAGGCTTGAAGATAAACAAGCGGCCATCTAGCTCAGAAGCAACAAAGTCCACATGGAAGAACACACCAGCCTGTGTGATCGAGTGGTCCCAAAGGGATCAGTTACCAGGCATCAAAGAACAAAAAATCATATCATTGACTGCACACCTCCATGATAGGATCGCTGAAGACAAATGGGTGCATAAGCAAATGTGGTGAAGAAAGCTGATGGTGCCCGGCTATCAAAAGAGATAGTGTCTGGGGTCTTAAAGGCTTGAAGGTGAACAAGCGGCCATCTAGCTCAGAAGCAAATAAGCCCACATGGAAGAAGCACACCGGCCAGTGCGATCACGAGGTGCCCAAGGGACCAGGTATAAGGCATCATGCAAAAAAAAAAAAGATATAAGTGTGTGTATGCATGTGTATATATGTGTATATGTATATATGTATGTATATATATGTATATATATATATATATCATATTAAATGAAGGGGGAAGTGCAGAGTGGAGACCCAAGGCCCAAGTGTCGACCAATGGAGATCCCCTCATAGAGGGGTTTAGGAGAGGAGATGGGTTAATTAGGGTGTGAGGTAGTATCGATGAAGAACACAGCTTTCCCCCAGATCCTGGATGCTTCCTCCCCCCAACTACCATGATCCGAATTCTACCTTGCAGGGCTGCATAGGACAGAGGCTGTACACTGGTGCATATGAGGGTTGGAGGTACAGGGAATCCAGGGTGGATGATACCTTCAGGACCAAGGGTGTGAGGGACGATGCTGGGAGAGTGG
The DNA here is from genome assembly GCF_050624435.1 of Tenrec ecaudatus. Lineage (NCBI taxonomy): Eukaryota > Metazoa > Chordata > Mammalia > Afrosoricida > Tenrecidae > Tenrec > Tenrec ecaudatus. The sequence goes on from NC_134534.1 coordinate 184,797,536, forward strand.
AGGGTGAGTGGGTTGGAAAGGGGGAACTGATTACAAGGATCCACATGTGACCTCTTCCCTGGGAGAGGGACAGCAGAGAAGGGGGGAAGGGAGACTCCGGATAGGGCAAGATATGACAAAACAACGATGTATAAATTACCAAAGGCATATGAGGGAGGGGGGAATGGGGAGGGAGGGGGGGAAAAAAAAAGAGGACCTGATGCAAGGGGCTTAAGTGGAGAGCAAATGCCTTGAGAATGATTGGGGCAGGGAATGTATGGATGTGCTTTATACAATTGATGTATGTATATGTATGGATTGTGGTAAGAGTTGTATGAGTCCCTAATAAAATGTAAAAGAAGAAAAGAGAAAAAAATGATTAGGGCAAAATAAATAAATAAATAAATAAAAATAAAACTCTACCCCCAAATTGTATAGCGCGTCATTTGTAGGTTATGTCCTCGGACAGTGCTGCTCAGGCTGCCTGCTGCCCTGGCAGCCTCGCTGGCACACTACTGGCATCCCTCAGCCTCAGCTGGACACAGGCCCCCAGCAGCCCCAGGCAGTGCCCACACCATCTCAGTAGTCCCAGGGTAGGTGGGCGCCAGCAGACAGACATACCAGTGGCCCTGCCACTTGACCCCTGGGTACACTTCCTGGGCTTTGCTCAAGGAGAGACATGGGACGTTTGGCTCACCATTGCGGTCGTATGTAAGGCAGCCGCTCGTGGTCCGAGGACTGCCCGTGTCCCAGTAAGGGGTCTTCCAGTTGAGTCATACAACGTGTGCGCCCATCATCACGGTCCGATTCCAGAACACGTCCAGAACCTCCTCCAAAAGCAACCCACTCCATTCCCTCCGCCCTCCTTTGTGACCCACGGATCTGCCTCCGTGGGCCCGCGCATGCTCAACATCTCATCTGAATGGAAGCATTCGGGATGCGGCCTTGTGTGGGCTGCCTTTTATTTATTTATTTCATTTTGCTGAATGCTTTTGAGATTCCTCCATGCTGTAGTAGGTACATAAACCTCATTCATGTTTATTGCCAGGTAATATTCTGTGGTATAGATATACCACATTTTATGTGTGCACTCAACACTTGATCGACGTGTGGGCAATGTCCGCTTTTTTGGGTTATGAATACTGCTGGTACGAAGATGCCTGTACAGTTTTACATCGACGCATGCTTCTGATTATCTTGGGTCTAGATTTCTGTTGGCTTACCTTCACCACCACCACATGTCTATAGCTTCATGCATGTGTGTATTTGGAGATAGTTTGCCGGCTCATTTTCTGTAGTCTCATCTTTAGAACGCTAGTTCCCGTAAAGTCTAGCCTCGGTCTCATTCTCTGTTGGGTCCTCGTGTTTCACACAGTGCTGATTGGGTGACTTGATTGATGAGGGAAGCATGGTGCTTTGTGTTCCACTAGCTACAGGATTCTTCCCGAGCCAGAGTCAGCCTTCCTCTCCCTCCGACCACGCTGTGGGTGAGGGTGGCCGGGGAAGAGTGGCTGAAACCAGAGGGCCATTCCGCAGCCTTCCCGAAGCCTTGTCCCCTCAGGAAGGGCACTGACGTCGCTGACCTCCAGACACACAGGACCAGGATGTCCGAAGCATCCCCAGGCGCACGTTTCGTTTGGATGCCGATTATTAGTATCAGGAGAATCAGTTCTGCCTGCGACAGACATCCCCTTGCGTTTTCAACAAAGGCCAAAATCAGTTCTTTGTAGCCAAGCCAAGAGGAGTCTGATCTGGATCTTTCTCCCAGGCGCGATGTCCATCTCCTCTCAGGCAGGCATGCCAGCGAGGAAGGAATGCGAAGCTGCAGCCTGGGGTGCCGTTGACCAAGGAGATGGTTATTTGCCAGTTGAATTTAAGAAACCACTGACACTTTTTTATTTTAACCTAAAACCAAAGCACAATTTGAAATGAGCTCAGAACTTTCATTTAAGTCAACAAGGTCCGGCCCCAGGGCCCAAAGAAGAAGGCATGTTACCGTGTCTCTCTGCTTCTTCAAGTAATCCTGTCTGATACAGCTTGCTGTGGACTTTGTGGAGATCTTTGCTCCAGTAACCAGAGGGGAAAGGCAAAGGAAAGGGGGAAAACACACCAACAACACATCTTCATTGAGTCCGTTCTAAATAAGAGAGGCTTCCTTTTCTCCTGAATTTTTCTTCTTTTTCTTTGTTTTCCCAATGGGTTCCACAGGACTTTTCTTCTACTTGGGCCATTTTTTTTCTTTGTAGTTAATCTGCCTTTAAACATTTGGAGGAAATAGTTCAGATTTTAAAACAACTTCCCCAGGACGTGATATGTATGGTTCAAGTGATAAATCTTTCCCCCTAAAGAAATGTCACGGCACGAAAGCAGACATAGTTACCACACTGTTTATTATTGGACTTGGCTCACGGCCTAGATTAGGATTCTAATTTTAATTTATTAGAATGCACTTTGCTGGGAGATTTTCATACAAATGCTATATGTTTAGTCAGGAAGCAAGCGGCTTGGTGATATGACATCATGTTGGACTGAATTCGTTTCTCTTTGTTTATGAGTTCATGTTCTAATCCTTAGATATGGACTTTCTCATCTTGGGTGATCCGAATGAGTGCATTTTTCTCTGGGATGCTCTGGGGAAGGAGTGGGGAGAGGGTGGGAGGGCAACTCAGAACAGCAGATTTGCGGTGTCTTGGGGCTCTGGGAGAGCCCTCTCCGTCATGGAAGACCATGTGACACCTGTTGCACCTCTGTGGAGCTGGGCCTCCCATCATGCTCTTGGGTATTTTCTGAGCTGATTTGCTTGCCATCATAGTCAGCTTCTTCTTCGTCTTCTTTTTTTAATGAAAATAAAAGTTGGTACGAGAATTTTAAATCCAAGGTATTGGTCTCTCCTGAAGATGGACTCTATACCACGTGCTTTGGACCCTTGAGAAACGGTGACATATCCAGAGCAGACAGTAAATGACCAGGCTTCCCCGGCAGCTGAGTCAAGGCTGGGTGAGCCAGCCCACCGTCCCCTGCCTCTCCCCACAGCCCACCGTGCTCTGGCCTTCAGGAATGTGACTCCCACTCCGGAGCCTGCTGTGGATGTGTTTCTGAGACGTTTAACATGTTTCTCACAAACAGGACATGACATGTATGGTTTAAGTGAAAATGATGGCCTTGCTGCCGGGTGCAAGGCCAGTCTTTGTCAAGAGCATCCTGCAATCCGAAGGGCTCTGGACCGACATGCTCCACAGACCCTGGCCCTTCGGGATCTGGACTTGGATGCTTCCCACGGAGCTGGCTCTTAAATCAGGGGGCCTCCTGCAGGCCTGTAAGCCAGGGTGGGCCTGGGCTGCTCAGCAGCAGACCCCATAACCCTGTGTGCTGCTGCCGCTTCTGGTGTTCCCGGCCATGAATTACAAGGTGGGTCTTCTTAGTCTCAGATTCCTCGGCCATGTCGTTTATTTTAGAAAACATGGCCCAAGTTACAAGAGCATTGGGGTTTTAAACCACACGTAGGTGAGACCCCATAGGCAACGTGGAGTTGGGCCTCACGGTGATGTTTGATACAAGCAGCTAAGTCGAGCCAGTTTTGGTTTCTGGGGTACGTTCTACATGCATGTGTTCATTAACAGCTGGTTGACTCACCCAGTGTGTGTCTCATACATGGCACGAGTGATGGCTGTCACCATCAATAGGTGACTCTAGGTTCTCAGTGGCGCCCAGGGGACATTGAATGGTAGTAGGAGCCCATTTGGATCATCCCCACTAAAGAAGTTTCTGTCCTCAGAGAGTATTCCATTAACAAAACTTGGAGGAGGATTTCTACCTCAGCTTCTGCCACAGAGCCTACAGACACGCCGGTATGTGCATTTGCTCTGTGTGGATTCTCTTTGTCTTCTGAGACCATCCGGTAAGCGAGCAGGTGGCTGCCTGGGAGCCATTGAACTCTGAGCTGGACCCAGGCAGCGTTCCGCTTCTCCATGTTCTGCTAAAAATGGCTGTGTGCTGTGGATCGGTTCTGGTGACCTCGCTGGGCTAGAGTTTTCTCCCTTCCACTAATAACTGTCTGACTACTAGACTGCCTGTCTCTAACTTGAGCCGCAGAGAAAAGGTCATGCCTACCGAGTGAGCTTTCCTCACTGTGTGGAAATATTAGAGCGCATTTACTGGTCAGTGAAGGAAGCCCTGACAGCAGAGTGGGCTGGGCCCTGAGTTGCCGACCTCAAGGCTCATCATTCTAACTGACGAGCTGTGCCAGGGGAGATCAGGTCTGCCGGTCGGATCCCAGAAAGGCCCAGTCAAATAGATGGCAGTGCGTTTGAAATGTGAGACCAGGTCTGTTATTTCTGAAATGAGGATTCAGTGTCGCCGTCGTTAGGGAGGAGGATGTTACGCCTGAGACCGAGCGCCAGGCAGAGTGCTGTGTTCTCTGTGAAGGGCCCGACATGCCCGCCTCTTCCTGCCGCCGTGCCTTCTTCCTTAGGACTTCGTACCACAGCCCTGTTGGCTGGACAGCTACGTGACCCGTGGACCTGCCACGTTGGACTTGACTGTCCTGTGCGGCGTGGTTTAATTAGAACACTTTGATTGCCTGCACTCTTGAAAACTCGGGTGGGTGGCCAACGTTAACAGTAACACGGCTACGTTTTACTCCTCAAGATGGGAGTAATAAGGAAACACGGATGAGGCCGGAGTCTGGTTACTAGCATGCCTCCCTCAGAGGGTCCCTGTGAACCGACTGAAGGAAACCCCTGGTCATCCTCAGCTCTGTGCATTGCACCCACAACCCCAGACGAGTTTGTCATGTTCTAGAAATTGGTTCTGTGTCTTGTTGAAGTGCACTGTCTCTAGATGTGTGTGTGTGTGCATGTGTGTGTGTGCGCACGCGCGCACATGCGCGCAAACATGCAAGGACTGATGGCCTGACTGCGGTGAGTGTTAACAAATGCTGTTATCTGAAGACGCTGCCAGAGCACAGATGGAGGTACTGCCCTAGTCTCCCTGCTCCCCCATCCTAGATGTTTGACCGAGATATAGCTAGCATTGTTCCGTAGTGATTAAAGCAAGCCTGCTTCCCAAGGTACAGAGCTTTCTCCAGAATGTGCCGCCAGCCCCCTTGGTCTCTAAGTTCCAAACAAAGTCTGATCGGGCCTGCACTTCTGTTTGAGTCTCCGTGCTGTTGGGTGGGGGCGGCCTTGCGGTGTCAGACCTGGAGGGCAGGCTTGAAGGGGGGTTGGGATGGTCTTCCAGAAGGAAAGGAAAGAAAGCCCCGCCCTGCTGCTCTCCAGGCCCTCTGCTCATAGGAGATTTAGAACGCACCCCCCTGGTGAGGGTAGCTCTGTGGCAGCAAGGGAAGGTGATCCATGCCCCCAAAAGATTTGCCGTCTCAGAAACCCAGCATTAGGCAGCTACGTGATGAAATTAGCTCGGTGTTGGTGGATGGGTAGGTCTGGTTCAGTGAGGTTCCACCTTAATTGTAACCTTGACCTGTGTGCTGAACCTTGGCAGCACTGAAGGCTCTCTGCAGGCCCCATGGGGAAGGATTCGGTGACCATTTAGTCATGCCTGCTTTGGTTGGGTGGAAGCTCAAATGAGTGACATATATGTCATATATTTATCAGTATCCTCTCTTCTGGGCTCTTCATAATATGGTTCCCAGGATCGGTCCCAGCTGTTAACTAGAACTCTTCGATTCCCATCAGTGCCTCTGAGGCCGCTTACCTGATGAGAAAGGCAGAAGAAAGGGCTGAGTTGATAACTTGGGCTTGACTATTATCTCTACTTGTGAGATGATAAGAAAAGTGCTTGGCTTCTTCATCTTGTTCACCCCCTCAACTGCACAATCAGTGAGGAAGGAAGTGGTTACCTCTTCTAGTTCTTCAGAGGACAAAATGAATACTTTATTTAGATTAGTGCCAGAATTTCGTAAACTTTTCATCCGTGCTGCTCTTGATAGTATTATTGTTGTTGTCTCTGAAATGAGGCCCGAGTCCTTGGTTTTCTCACTTGGGGGTCTTGTTGTCATTAGGTGGCACCAAGTCGGTTCTGACTCACAGTGACCCTCGGGGACAGAGGGGAACTACCTGAAGGGCTTCCTGGGCTGGAATCTTTATGGGACTTGATCACGGTGCCCACGTGGAAGGACTCGTGGAGACAGACACAGAATCCCAGCAAGCAGGAAGGGTGAAGTGGCAGAGGAAAGAGGCGTTCTCAATGTCTCTCTTATTTAAAAGGCCACAGTCCAAATGAAGCATCATCAGGTTGTGACCTGATTGTTGGGTTGGACTCCACCCCTACACTTTTACATAGGTTCGGGTTGACATAAACTCTGACTGACACATGTCCAAACCCTCCTCCACTAAGCACTTGGGGAGATGAAAAGGATGCACCAGAAATGTCTCCACTGACAAGAGTTGCACACTGTGGTGACGCCGGGTGCACAATGAGCGGAAGAACATACTGACTTCAAAGGGAATTGGTTTTGTTGTTGTCATTTTTGTTTCCCGCATTAGAGGTGTGGGAAGGGATAGAGGAGATGAGGTTGTATCCGGATCTTGAAAGACAGGCAGACTTTGCAGGGATTTGGTTTTCAGGGAGGAGTGTGAAACATAACTGGTGAAGATCCGAGTTGCCCTAAGAGCGAGCCACGATTGGGAGTCAGAGAGCAGAGCAGCACCACAGGGTGGCTTCAAAGAGCAGGGATTCGCCTTCCCATCACTCGGGAGATTAAAAGTCCTATCCGCCTCTCAGCTGTGTCCATGTCGGTGGCCTCTGGCATCCCTTGGCCCTGGCCTGGCTTCCCAAGGCACCTGTCTTCTCCAGCAGTGTGGGCACTCTCTTGTATTACTTCATAATTTTGAGGTCATTGGTTTTAGGGACACACCCCGGCTACGCTGTTGTCTTTGCACCCCCATGACAAAGGGAGCCTTCTTTCCCAACCACATGACATCCATCCACCGGCACATGGCCTAGAATTCTTGCACGTCCCGTGGGGACACCCATTCCAATCCGTAACATATACACAGAGCCATGAGAGGTCCCGTAAAATCCTTTTGGGTGTTGATAGAAATTAAAACGAATGGGATCCAGAAACAGATTGACTCCTGGGAGAAGGCGGGGGAAGGAGGAGGGAATCCTTGGGGTTTTGATCTGGAGTCTGCTGTGGCTAAAATATGATACAGTTGTATCCATTCTGTGTGAAGTCCTGTCAATGGCCTTGATGGGTTAGACTCCACCCCTACACTGGCCTACAGGGTCAAGTTGACATATTGTCAAGTCCTTTCAGTTACTTTGCATCTGTGGTCCTTTTCTGTTATGCAGTTTTCATGTCAACACGGAAATATCCTTTTTAGTAATTATAACACCCATTATTATTATGCCAAATGGTAACAAAGTGATCATCACTGATTAGCAAAGTTGCCAGCATGCAGAGACAGGCATTGTTAACATTGTGGTCATTTATCCTTTTCGGCCTGCCTACCTTCCTCTTCCTCGTTTTTGTCTGCCTGCATCCTTCATCCTTCATCCTTGCTGCTATGCCGTCTCCTTTGCCCCCTGACAGCCTGTCCTCCGGCTCTGTGGTTCCAGGGCGCACAGACGTACCTCATTGTCCGTGGAGCTCTGGAGGGTTCCACTTTACTGGCGGCTGGTGTTGTGCTTTAGTTAACCCAACAGCCCCCCCCCCACACACACACACACATTAAATGAATGCTGAGCGTGTAACTACAGATTACACTTTTGAAAAATATTTTGCATATGATTTTGGGCTCATACGAAGTAGGCCATTTTAAACTACCTTGTGCACCGCTTCCTTTTTTATACAGTGTAAAGATTTTTATCTGGGAACGCCCCTCCTTCCTCAAATCAAGCCCTCATTTAATTTAATTTAATTTTTAAAAATTTGTAGTAAAGAAATGACTTTCTTATAAGTGTGTGGTTCGCTTCTGCTTATGTCTTTGAGTAACAGTCCTCGTCCCTTTTATTTTGATGGGCAACTCTTTGAGATACGTGCCCTGCGCTCTGAATGCTGAGCACATTTTCCCAGTTTGCAGGGCTTTGTTTTGTGCCTTTTAGCTATTCGTCTGTGAATCTTTTCTTCATGGTTTACGCTTCTCAGGCCATGCTTCAAAGGACTGTCACTTATCTCTGCAAAGGACTAGATCAGTGGTTCTCCACCTTCCTAATGTCATTTTGCTAGTTGAACCCTCCAAGGGGTCCCGACCCACCGGTTGAGAACCACTGGGCTAGATGTCTGACGCCCTGGGTGTGGCACACAGAGGTGGACTCTGGTAGTTTGCCGCCTGGACCTCCTGAGTTTCGCAGGAATGGGGGCCGAGGGCATCACTACATGTGTTGACATCTTGGGATCAAATAGCAAGACTAACAATCCAAACACAACTCACTGCTCTGGAATCGATTCCAACACACAACAACCCTATAGGACAGGGCAGACCTGCCCCCTTTGGGTTTCTGAGGCTGTAGATCTGTACAGAAAGACCCACTTTCTCCGATGGATCAGCTGGGTTTGAACCACTGACTTTTCTGCTAGAGGCTCAACATATAGCCCACTAAACCCCCAGGGAGCCGTAGAAAGTTTCTTGTACCTCTGAAATCCTTTGTCCTAATGAAACACATCAGACAAGCATCATTTGTAATCCAAATAACAGAGAGAGCGTGCGTGTCTGAACCCCTGAGAGAGCGAGCGAGAGCATCAGCATGAGAGTGATATAACGTCGGTTCTTGTAGAAGTCATTCCCAATTCAGACTCTGCTCCCTGAGACTTCCCTCACCCTCTCTGTCCACGATGCTGAGTCACTGATACTTCTGTCTCAGGCTCTTCTGGGTTTGAGAGCAAAGAGGCAGCCTGAACGTCATCATCGACTTGCTGTAGTTGTATAACTTTTAATGTAAGTGGCTGTCACATTGAAGAATTAATTGCACGTCTTTCCCCTGGGCTACTGTCCACCATGCGCGTCAGAAATCAATAGTCTGGGCATCTTAAGCCCTGTGTGCCCTGGTTGTCTAATGATTAGCTAGAGTAGGGGTGGGGTGGAGATAAAGTCATTTCCCTTTGATGTCCTTTGGGGAAAATAGATGTTTAAATACAAAAGCTAATGCTGTAAGATTAAAAATTGCTATTTGTAGGTAAAAGAGTCTGTGCTGTAATGTTTTATGATTCTTATTGTCAACACTAGATTCAAATGTTGTCAACAGCTTTTCTCAGCAGCAGCTCCACGGTTCAACTGTTCTCTCTGCGTCTTCTCTTGTCCTCTCGTAAGTACCAGAGTTTACAGGGCCAGTCATCGCTTTGCGTGGTGTTAATGTTTCAGGCATTAATGTGATTAATGTAACAGCAGTCTTCTCACGCTTTCTCGGCTTTTGATGTGACAGCTGTCCCGGTCTTTGGGATTTATGTATTTTAAAATGATAGGTAGCTTGCATACATACAAGCGCACACATCATATGACTCCAAGCAGCACCAAACTCTCGGCAGTGGGGTCTTTTCCGGCCCATCGTTACCCCATCGGATGGAGTGGAACGCCCCCGCAGCTTTCCAAGCACACTCTCCGTGAGCTTAGCAAGCCTCCTCTTTCCCCCAACTTGAGTCGCCAACATTTCCCAATGTGGACATACCCATGCAGCCAACATCCAGAGCCGAAAACGGAGCATCACCTCCACGCCCCGTCACCCATCCCTCTTCCCAGTGGTCCTCCTCCACGCCCCGGCACCCATCCCTCTTCCCAGTGGTCCGCCTCCACGCCCCGGCACCCATCCCTCTTCCCAGTGGTCCGCCTCCACGCCCCGGCACCCATCCCTCTTCCCAGTGATCCGCCTCCACGCCCCGGCACCCATCCCTCTTCCCAGTGATCCGCCTCCACGCCCCGGCACCCATCCCTCTTCCCAGTGGTCCGCCTCCACGCCCCGGCACCCATCCCTCTTCCCAGTGGTCCGCCTCCACGCCCCGGCACCCATCCCTCTTCCCAGTGATCCGCCTCCACGCCCTGGCACCCATCCCTCTTCCCAGTGGTCCTCCTCCACGCCCCGGCACCCATCCCTCTTCCCAGTGATCTGCCTCCACGCCCCATCACCCATCCCTCTTCCCAGTGGTCCGCGCTCCCAGAGCCTCTCCTCAGTTTGATTTCTAGCACCATGGCTACTTTTGAACAGCAGGCTGACAAAGTACAGCGTGTCGATCTTTCTTTCCTGCGTCCTCTTAGACCTCATATGACTTCTGTGAGGTGTGTCCGCGTGGTCATGTGCAGTGGCACTCGGGCTCACCTGTCAACAAGTGTTGCGTCGTTTGCATACACTATGCATGTTTTAGCGGTTCGTTTCTCCTGGACGTTTGCTTCTTTCCATTCGAAGACAGTAGGACGCATCCTGCCATAAGTGTCCCCGCCTGTGTGTCTGGGGAGCACGCGGACGTCTGCGACCGCCCACAGGAGAAGCAGCGGCAGCGGGCATGGAGAGCATGTCTGGGCTGGGCCTTTGCGAGGGGCAGGAGAGAGCGTGTGCCTCATTTTGCAGGCAAGCGGACCCTGCTGCTGTGCGTGTTTATATTTCGGAGGCGGGTGATATCAGTGTTTAGTATTTGAAAGGAATTGGAAAATGTTCATTTGCTTTGGCATGGTTTCCATTATTTGCTTTTATCTGAGAACTCCCGAGTTACTCTTTGGGTAATACAGTCTGAAGGAAATTGGGTGTAAATGCACAATCCTTGTCCCATTCCAATTTGCCAAGCCCAACGGAAAACATTTGCTACCCTATATTTTCCTAATGCTTTATTGTGATCCACGAGGCTCCCCGCTCTCAGCAAAGGAAACTGGGAGGAGAGATCTGATGTGAGCCGGGCAATTTGAGGGTAGCCACTGCAGCTCTCGCAAAGGAAGGAGCCGCTGGCCTGCATGAAGCGGCAGGGCCTCGCCCGTGCTTTTCACTGAAACTCAATGCTTCCCAGCAGCAGACAGTCCTTCCCCCACCCCTTGCTCCTTGAAGGCAAAGTATCTCAAGAGGAGGAGAAGGGAAATTCAGCTGCTCAACAAGTTGAATTTATCACTCTCTGGCTATCACGAGGCTGGGAGCAAAAAGGCACAGTTTCGATCTCGTCTTGAAAAATAGAATGCGAAGGTAACGGAACTGTCCCATGGACTTCTTGAAGTCCCTTTTCCCTCTGAATGGCCCTCTACCAATAACCATCCCATCAATTCAGTCTCTCTGGCCTCCTCAACTGTGGGAAAGAAATGGCCGCTCTGGAGCGCCTTCCTCTGTGGTTTCATAGCAGCACGAGGTACCTAGGACACTACGTATGGTTCTAGAATCCCGAATCCAAACTAAGCTAAAAATAGCCACTGCTAGCAAGTCGATTCCAGTTCACAGCAACCCAGTAAGACAGGGTAGAGCTGTTCCATTGGGTTTCCAAAGCCGTGACTGTGACGCACGCATACTCCATGTCTTTCTCCCAAGAAACAGCTGGTGGGTTCAAGTTGCTACCCGTCTTCCTCTTGGCCCAGCGCTTGAAGCATGGCGCCATCAAGGTGCCATTGATAAGAGTAGAGCAAAGCAAGAAAAGAAACGAAAAAATGTTCACCTCAATTCCTGGCAACCTATATTTAACCAGAGCATGTACTTGTAAGTATGTGTCAGACAGGGAAATAATAGTTATTGCTCTCCAGTGAATTATAAAGGAAAATAGTTAGTTAACCTTGAGATAGCAGGGGTGCTGGACAGCTGAATAGCAGACCCCTCCGCTCTTCAAAAAGGCTGAGAGCTTGGAAAGCATTGTGCTCAGAGACAAAGAGGGAGCAGGTTTTCATGGCGTGCTCCGGAACAGGACAGGACGCCCGCATTCTTTGCAAGCCTGCCTCGGCTCGTCTGCAGACCTTCCACACCTCCGGCCACTTGTGCTTGTCCTAAAAGGTGTCATCGTGGGGCCGCAGTGTCGCAGCAGGCTCTCTGAGAGACTGCAGGTGCCTCGCCCTGGAGTTAGCCGGCGTGAGTGGAACTTCAGCTTCCCCGCCACTCGCTTGACGGGTAGCTTTACTCGGTGTCTTCATCTCCTCCTGAGCCTCAGTTTCTCCACTGACAGCAGCATGAGCGAGTTTTACGAGGACCTTTGAGTGATACCTTTATGTCATCCATGCCACAGTTGTGAGTGGAGTGCACACTAGAAGAGATGAGAGTAGGGATCATGTACACCAAGGAGGGAGGCCGGAAAGCACACAGTTCATTCACACAGGCTTGGGAGGGATGTTTGCAACAGGGGATGGTTCCCAGCCCGGCTGTGACATCAGATGGATCCGGGGCGGATCTGTGATGTCAGATGGATCCAGGTGGATCTCCAGCTCCTGGTGCCCTTCTCTCAGCTTCAGCTTGCTCGCAGTGCTGCTGTTGAGCTCCCTGGCTCTAGAGTCAAAGACCAACTGGACTCCTTCCTATCCACCCTTCCCTGAACAAATATTGTAACTCTCTATGCCTCAGCCCCCCCAACTGTAGGAACAAATAATAGAATCTACCTTGTGTGCTTAAAAAAATGACGATAAAGTACACAAAACACATCTCATGTAGCCCCTTGAATAAAGCAAATGTCCTCTGAAATGCAACTGCTGCGTCGTTGTGCTTATTGGCTTTGTAATGCTTTCCTAGATTATTAATTAACCTGTGAACCACTTAATTGGTGTACAAATACATTGCACTTATTTCGAATCTACAACTTTCTAAGTTTTGACATATGGAATCAGATGGGAAGCAGTTAAAATAATAAACACACCCATCACTCCCTAAAGTTTCCCCGTGCCCCCTGCTCATCCCTGACCCTCTGTTCTCATCTCCAGGCAGGCACTGGTCTGTCTTCTCTTGTTAAAGATCCATTTTTAATTTCTAGAATTCTGTGTAACTAGAATCATGCAGTTTATACTCTTTCTACTTCCTTTCACTTATCCATGTTGCTCTATGAATTATATATAAGGTCATTATTTTAAAATCTATATTAAATTGCATGAGTACACATGTACTTGATTCACATTTAAGGTGCTTCCAATTTGGGGGTCTGATAAATAAAGCTCCTATGACTAATCCTATCTAAGTCTTTGTATGGACGAAGCTTTCCTATTTTCTTGGGTTAAATGCAAAGGGCAGAATGGCTGGGTTCTGTGGTAGGTTGTATGTTCATCCTTTTGAGATAGGGCCAAACTACTTGCCAAGGCACGCCCACCACCTAGTGCCCTCACCAGGAGTATAATTTCTGGTTCTCCGTGATCTTTCCAACGTTTGATGCTGTCACTGGTGAGGGCCACTATGTGTCAATCAACTCAGGGCGGGGAGTGTGGGGAATGGCCCTAAGCATCTTCTTAGGCACCTGTTTGTCCTGTGTGCCCCTTCTGTGATGCTCTGCACGTTGGTGTGCACGAAAGGATCATGTCTGTAAAAGAAAGTGATGTTTTAAAATTATCTTTCTTGATAAAATCTAAACCGTAGCATTCTCATTGAGTTTCATCTCTGACACACGGACACTCCCTGTGCTGATTGAGAAGATCAGAAAGCTCTCCTTAGTCTGTGTTTGTGATTCATAATTTTGATGAGCATCAATTAAACTGGGATACAAACCTCTCAAGTTTGATATATTTACCTTTCTATAGATTACTAGAGTTAATTTGCAATACTTCACAAATAATGTTTGCATCCAGAGAGATACCCGATCATATGTTTCTTTTCTTATAAAGTTTTTGTTAAATTTTGGTTGCAAAGTAATTCGAGCCCCTGAGAGCGAATCAGGGAGTATTTCTCTCTCTCTCTCTCTCTCTCTCTCTCCTATTTCCTGGAAGACTTTGTGTGGAATTGGTCTTATATCTTCCTTACGTGTTCTGTAGAATCCCCAGTCAAAATTCATCCAAGCACACTTTGCGTCAAACATTTAGCTATAAGCTTGATTTATTTTGTCCAGAGGGAACTATGTCTGTTTCTTAAAAATGAGCTTTTGCCTTTTCTTTCAAGGAATTTGTTCATTCTTTTCTGTGCTGCCCACTTTCTAGCACTATCTGTTCATGTATTTTCTCACCCCTTTGATATCTCTAGGTTCACTGTGATGTCACTTCTCCCATTGGTAATACTGATAATTTGTGTCTTTTTCTTTCATTTGATTACTCTGGCAAAAAGTTTATTACTTATAATAATCTTCTCAAATACTCAACCTTTGTCTTTCATTTTTCTATTCTTTATTTTATTGATTTCTGCCTTGGATTTCATTCATTTTTTTCTCTTTGGGATTCTGTTTGCTATGTAAACAGTTTATTAGCATGTCATCCACATAATCATACAATCCAACAGTCAAGCATATCAAGAAGAGTTGTACAATTATTATCACAATCAATTTTAGAACATTTTCTTCTTCCTTGTGATCAGTTATTAGTATATATCTTTAATTGCTGCAAAAATATACACAACATTCTCCAATTCGATAACTTCTACGTGTATAATTCATCACCATTGGTTATAGTCTTCATGTTGTGCAATCACTACTGATATCCCTTCCAAATTATCCCACCACCGTTAACAGAAACTCAATGCCCCCAAGCAGAGCTCTTCTTTAACCTTTGCTAACCCTTGGCCAACTTTGGCTTCCTTTTTTCTTTCTAAGTAGCTTTCTTGATATAATATTCAGATAGTATATACTTGCAGAGTTGTCATTTTTTTTAAAACAAGCGCTGGCCAGTTTTATTAAAGAAAAATATTGCAGGATTTATTTTTCACCAGTCTGTTCTGGCATGCTTCTAATGATATCAGAATCACCTAGAAGATAAAATAATTTTACATTAATGAATGGCGGCAAATTGTTGCAGAATCCCTACTTTAGACGTAATTCTGCAAATCAGCATTTGTTATTCCCTAACTATTTCATGGCAGTCATCTTGAACTTGAACAAAGATCTCTAGAGTACCAGCCACATACAGAAATTCAGACTTATCACCAGCATTTAAAAAACCAGGCTCAGGGAAAGAACTCAGCCTGGGGACACATGCATGGTCTTAATATAGCGAATGTTTAGCCTGCTCTGGCTACCACAAAACCAGGACAGCGAGAATATTCGCAAGAGTTGTCATTTTTAAAAAGAATTGTATATACATCATCACAGTCAGTTCCGCTCCCTCCTCCCTCTTATACTCATTGGTGCTTTCCATCTCCCCATCCCTGGTAAATCAAGGCATTAGGTATTGTCTCTGTGCCCCACCTCCTCTGTGCTTCATTAAACTAACAGAAACAGTAAAATCGAAGAACTAAACACAAATAAGAAAAAAATAATATCATAAAGGTAAAAATAAAGGATAAGAAAGAAAAGATCACTTACAATATTTAAAAAGCTAGAGAAGAAATTTCTTTCATGAAACAAGCAAGACATATTTGAGAACCTAGAACAAATTCAGGTTGGCTCTAGAGGGAGGTCAACTAACCACGCATCCTACTACCCCATGGTTTGATCCACTGTAATCAAGTTTACAGGAGTCTTTGTCTGATCGTCGGGCTGTCTGAGTCCCTAGCCTGTGGCCACAGGGGAGGGGAGCTTCCAGAGGCTCAATCGGACCAGACACTCTGCAGATGGATCTTGATCTCCCACAGCCCTCCATAGCCTTCTACAAACCGGATGTTCACACTTTAAGTTCTGAAACTTTTCCCTTCATCACATTTTGATCTCACCATTATTATGATGATTTGTATTTCCTAAGGGTAGAAGCTGAAGTCATTGATTTCAGACCTTTCTTATTTTCAATATATGTATTTTATTATTACATATTTTCTTCTAAATACTAGTTCAATTGAATCCCACCAAATTTAATTTTTATATACTTGTTTCCAAATTAAAAATGATTTCTAGTTTCTTTTTGTTTATTTGTTGATCTCTTCTTTTACATGAAAATTATTTCAAAATGTGTGATGTAAATTTTATGTACTCATTTTTTGTGTGTTTTTTAAAAATCATTTTATTGGGGGCTCGTACAACTCTTATCCCAATCCATACATACATCCATTGTGTCAAGCACATTTGTTATGTACTCATATTTGCAGGTGTGTAAGATATCTTTGTAACTGAGTTTCAATTTAATTTTGGTGCCGATAACATACTTTATACTGCTTGAGTTCTTTACATTTAATGATTTTTGTTTCGTAATTTTGAATGCAATCTATCTGGTCAGTGTTTTCTGTGCACTTGATAAAGCGAATATTGCAATGTTGATGGTGCGTTCTACAGACACCAACTAAGTCAGTCTCATTGACAGGATCAGCTTTCTGAAACCACCAATCAGCTTTGCAAGAGGAAGACAGCCTTTCTACTTTCATAAAGAGAGGCAGTCTTAGAAACTCACAGAGGCAGTTCAAGCCTGCTTATAGGGTCTCTCTGAGTCAGAATTGACTTAGTGGCAGTAAGTTTGTTTTTTTGTTGTTGTTGTTTTTTTAAACAATTTATTAGGGGCTCATACAACTCTTATCACAGTCCATACATATACATACATCAATTGTATAAAGCACATCTGTACATTCTTTTCCCTAATCATTTTTTTCTCCTCTTTTCTTTTTTTACATTTTATTAGGGACTCATACAACTCTTATCACAATCCATATATATATACATACATCAATTGTATAAAGCACATCCATACTGGTTTGGTTTTTTTGATGAATTGAAATTCTATCACTCTCAGAGACTGAGTTTAATTATGGTTATATTCTTTGCTCTGATACCTATTTTTTCTGATGATGATATAGGCTTTCTATATTTCTAATTTCTGCCCATGATATATTTTCTATTGTTTTCATTTTAGCTTATATAATTCTATTTAAAGTTCATTTCTTATGTATGATATGAAGTAGTATTTTTCAATCCAACCTAAAATATGCTGCCTTTTAGTTTTTATTTTCAAGTATGCAATGAAAAATGCTATTTCAGATAATGTACTTTTATAGTTCCTATTTTCTTCTGCTTGGAATTTCTATCTTTGCAGTTATTTCGGGGGTGGATATTTTGCCTCATGGGGCATAGTTACACTCACTGGTTCAAGGCCTTTGGCAACGCCGCTATCCAGGGCATTTCAGGGATTACTAGCCTTTTCTTTTGCGTATTGATCCTCTTTTCCTGTGTTTTGTATGTCACGTAATTGTGGCTGTATTCTAGACATTTTAAAATCATTTCGTTTTAGCTCTAGATCCTGTTAAGATTTCTTGTAAGTTACTGGGTTTTGTTTAGTAGGTGTGTTAGTCTGGGTAGACTAGAGAAACAAATTTATGAACATAAATTTCATATATATATGTATGTATGTATATATATATATATATGAAAGAAGTTTACATACAAGAGCAATTAATTATTGAGAAAACATCCCAGATCAAGTCCATAGGTCTAATATACAGGTATTATTGGTTAGAATTTACCATACATATTGAGGGCAAGTGGGGAGGGGGTGCAGTGGCTACAATTCAATCCATTGCAGCAGTGATAAAGGAATACAATAATTATTTGAGCTACTGAAAAAGAGAGGAACTAAAAATGAATGAACACGGTCTCCAATTCCATGGAGAATGCCTAAAAGTGCATCTCAACAGCCCAACCATGTTTAGGCAAATGATGCCTCGCTTTACTTATTCCGTGTCTTTTAAGATTAGAAAGAGGCCCACCAGGTGAACGAGCACGTCTTTCACCGCCCTGTGCATCCGAGGGGCCCATACCAAGACTCAAACAAAGCTGCTCGCCATGGAGTCACTGCTGGCCACGCAGAGCTGCCCCACAGAGTTCCCATGGCTGCGTCTTCCATGGAAGCAGACCACCACCTTTCTTCTGTGCAGCAGGAAGTGGGTTTGAACCATCAGCCTTTTAGTGAGTTGCCAAGTGCTTAACCGCTGTACCATCAGGGCAGCACAAACTGTGGGCCCCCAAAGTGCACTAAGATTTTGATGAGCGGGCCTGGCCTGAGGCCCAAGCATCCACAGTTAGACTGTACTTTGAGAAACACTCATGGCAGCCACGTGAACCACCTGGAGGTGACGGCGTCTGTGGGAGCCCTAACATCAAGCAGCGTTCCAGGCAGGCTGGTGTGGAACAAAAGTGTCAAAAGTACATCTTTCTGCTATAGGTCCAGGGCCCATTTGTGGTCCTCAAAACCTAAAGCTGTCCAGGCACCAGGGGGACAGTGCACTCGCACGGCCATGTTCCCCGTCACAGTCACTCAAGTCCTTTTCACCTCACAGAAAATAAATCGCAAGGTAGTTACAATGTAGCACTGTACTTGTCAGTGCACCCGCAGTTGATAGCCACTCAACACAAAGTGGCTTCAGTCAGAGGGAAGGCGCTGGCCCTGGTAACTAAGAGACACTGGGCAGAGGCAGTCATCAGGACCCTGTTCTTGCCCCTGCTCCCAGCACTCCTCTCTGCATGGTGGGCATCTTCTCTCCAGTTGAAGTGGAGCTGTTTCCACTGGCGCTCCAGCAGCCCCAAATTCCTTCACCTCTGACTGGGCCCTCCTTGGGTTACAGACACAGTTATGTCCCTTGTCCCTGGAGGGGAGGAGGGGCCTGCAGTATGAAGGCCAGCACTGTGTGGCAAGGAGGAAGAAGAGACTGTGCTTGGGATTCTGACCTGGACAACGGGGCACAAGGAAGACAATTTGCCAAAGGGAGAAGGGCACAGGGCCGACAGAAATCGCAAGATGTGTTCGCGATGAGGGTGACCCTAGTCCCTTCCAGGAGGAGATGGGCCTTTTCAAAGAGCATGACAATTCTATGTGGAATGATGAGCACTCAAGGCCTTGGGGCAGGCAGACCCTCTGGGGTCAATTCAGGCCACTCAGATGGGTGATACCCAGGACAAACTTCCTCATGACGCCAGCGTAGGTCCATGAAAGGCCCCATTCGAATAGCCCAACTTCAGTCTACTGCATGCCCTCCCTCCCCCTGAAAAGACAAACGAGCCTCCCTGTCACTGAGCTAATTCTGACTCGTAGTGACCCCGTAAGGACAGGGTAGACCTTGCCCCTGTGGGTTTTGGAGACTGTGGCTCTTTAAGGGAGTGGAGCACCTAGTCTTTCTCCCATGGAATGGATGGTGCTTTCAAACATCAGCCCAAATCATAGCACCCACCTCCCTGTGCCCCCCCTCCCCATGGCCCCCCCCCTACCAAACCACCGGGGTTCCTCGTCTACCAACTCAGCACCAAGAGGTCAGATGACTCCTTCACAACTTTTAAGATGGAAATGAAAGGCACCACCCAGTCTCTATCCTCCTCATCTGCTGAGAAAATGATACTGGAAGGCCATATTAGATCCATGAATTGAGGAGGAAGAGGGGCGTTTGCCCTGGCGCCTCTGGCCAGGCGGTGGCTATGAAAATGCCCTGTAGGTCTGTAGCCAAGAACAGGTCAGCTGAAGACCGGAGCCATGGATGGGAATGAGGATAATAGTTCCGCAAGCTCGCTGGAAGGACTTGCCAGTGTACCACACAGTTCATAAGGAGGCGGGATAATTGAACCAGTTTGACTTCACCTTGACCTTGTAGCAGCATGGATCTTTGCAGCAGGTCGCAAACACTGGGTTTTCTTAAGCCCTCTGTGGAATAAGTCAGGTGGGTTTGTTGTTGTTTTTAGATGATCACTATGCCAAGGTCAAAACGCCTCATGCAACTGGCAGCAGGTCAAGGTCAAACTCTTAGGTTACTTACTGTGCCAGACTAACTCCAAATACAAGCACCGTGTCTGAAGGACAACTCTGAAGCTGATGGAATAAACGCCCAGCTCTTTATGATCCAATAAAACAAAGAGAACTTTTACAGTGGAAATTCTCTTAACATACTTGGGGGCTGGGGGTGGGAGAAGCCTGCTAGTTGTAAGTGAAGTCCTAAGAAACCTCAAAGGAAAGATCTCTTTCAAACCAACTCCAGCTGCATGGTGTGAAAGTGCCTGACTCCACAACCCTCTCTCTGCCCTGTGTCCTCTTCAAGTCCTGTGATCCCCCATTCTAGAGTGCTCCCAAGTTCTCGCCATCTCCTCCCCCAAGCAGAAACATCCTGGTGTCTTCTCCACTGGGCTCGTGTGAGACAGCCTCCCTCGCGAGCTGTTCATCACCGAGAGTTTCTGCCGGGCAGGGCACGTGGCCCCACTCGTGTGGGTTGTCGTCACATGTTTGTGATGGGCAGTCCGTTGGCCTGTAGTGGAGTGCTTGGTGGGTAAGCAGAAGGACGGTGGTTCCAGCCCACCAACCTCTCCCTCAGAGAGAGGCATGGCTGCCTGCTTCCCTAAAGCCCTACAGCTTTGGAAACCCAATAGGAACGGCTCTTCGTTGTCCCTTTGGGTACTTAGTGAGAATCCACTTGACAGCAGTAGATCTCTGTAAATCAGATCTGTAGGTTCCTAACTGCTCACAGGAGCTCATCATGAGGAGTGGCTGGAGAACTTGGCTGCCTGTACATGCCAAGCATGTCAACTCTTGTTACAATGACTGCCCACCTAATGATGAACCACCTGAGTAGGATTGCTGGCTGGGCTCTTTGGGTTCTAGAGCTGTCTTAATCTTTGAGCACCCTTTATTGTGATTCCTAACTGCCAGTCGGGCACACTCACCTGTGCTCTCTGATGATAGGACAAAGGTGGTGGTCGAGGGGGTGGAGAAGGGGAATGGGGTTCAGCAGTTCTTGGACTAGTCCCATGTAGGGATGCCGCCAGGCCCTGGGCCATGCCCTGAATGGACTGTCCAGAACAAGGGCACTGAGGATAAGACCCTCCCAGGCCCCAGTGGCCAGAGGGACCGGGGAATTTTGCTTCCAGATTCTCCTGTGTGGAATACATTTCAGAATTCCCAGGGTCCCCAGGTCCCGTTGTCAGTGCTCCTCAGGCTGAGCCTGCTCCATGTATCCTGTGGCTTCTTACTCCATCCTGGCCAAGGGTTGGTTTTCAGAAACAACCTGATGTCTCCGGGCTCTTTTGTCCCCTTTTCTTCTCCTCTCTCCCACTCTGCCCTTTCTTCCTCCCCACTCCCTTCCAGACCCTCTTCTTGACTCATGGGATTCCCTTCCTGTTTCTCCTGCTCCCTTGGCTTGCCTCCTTTCCCACTTCCACGGTGAAGAGGCAGCCAGGGAAATGTGTCCAGTAAAAACACCCCCCTGACTTTTGTACCAGGACTGCCACCGTCCTCACCCTTAGCAGAGTAGCTAGTCCGCTGTGCACGCTAAAGGTTCTTGACTTACTGAACGGATGAATACTGATGAAGGAGTGAACGGGGGGCCTCATGTAGCTGTGAGCCACAGAGCAAGTCCCCAACTACCTGATGCCATCTTTTAAAAAGCCTTCTTTTTGAGTGGTGAGAAGCCCAAGGCCTCCTGCTTCCACCACGGACCGGCTCTGTGGCACTGGGCGTGTCATCATACCTCCCTATGCCACGACTTCTCTTCTGCAAAACGGGTCTGTCTCTCGTGATGCTGGCATGGGAGCGGTGGAGAGTATCCAGATGTTACTGACAACGTAGGTGCTTAGGGATGCCCTTCGGTGTCACCATGATGAAAATTTCGGAGATTCTCTCTCCAAGATGCTGAGAGTGCATCTGGTGACTGAGGTAAAGCATTTTGGGGACAAAGCCTCGGGACAAGGGACATGCAATCACTTGGCCATCTCCCGGCTTGCCACACAGATAGCTCCTTTCGTGGCCCTGACCCACTGACCCTTAGCGCATGTTTCCCCTGACCAACCGACTCTGTGTGCTCTGCCCAGTGCTGGCACGTAGTCCATCTGTGGCCCTCATTCCTTCGTGCACTTGGGGAGCTTCACACTCTTCTCTGGACATCCACAGCCCCGCGAGCCTTTTACCCCATGCTCCATGCAGCACTTCACTTCTGGACCCAAGACGCCCCCACCCTGCCTCACCCCCCCCATTGTTCCCCAGCACACGGTGTCCCCTTGGGTGGTGCTGGAGACTCGGTCAGCAGCAGACGGGCTGCTGGAAATCTGCACAGACCGCTACCACTTCTCGGGCGCCATCATCCACTTGCCCCTCCAGGTGAGGTGGGAGTTGCTAATGACACCTGCACAAGGCTAGCCAGGGCTCAGTCTGTGGCAGACAGCAGAAGGGTACCTGCAAATAACGAACTGCAGACGACCAGATGGTGCCATCCAGAGAGGAGAGGAAGGCCCGACTGAGAGGGATCCGCCTGTCCCAGGGTCTCTGTTGGGCCCTTTGAAAACCCAAAGGGGCCATAAAGGGGCTTGCCTGTGTGGCCGCAGAGTCGGGTACAGACTTCCGAAGCAGCACATGCCTGTGTAGTCCTGATGTCACCGTTATCCAATAGATGCCACCCCAAAGTGGGGAGACAGACAGGGGCTCCTGAGTCATGCCTCTCCCTTCTCTGCGTGTGTGGTAGAGAATTTCCATTCACCACACGCCCCCTATTCTATCTCGCTGGTACCTGCCAACATAAATACTGTGTTCCCCTCTATGTTCTATGCGTATTACATGGCTCCTCTCCGATTCAGCTGTCAGAGGTCAGGAAAGTTGAGTTGAACCATAGCTTGTAAAGCCATTGTACAGCATGGAGTTATTGACATAGAGGTTTTTCATATATAGACTTGATTAAAAGCTGGGCATATTTGCTCGGCAGAGAGGAGAAAAACCATCATTATCTGATTTAGCATGGAATTCGGTGGCTGCTAATCCAACCCGGGCCTGCATCTCGTTAAGACATACTTGGCACTGGCCTGTCACATAGAGAGGTTTCGCCATGTCAAGGGGATCTTTCACTCAAAGCGGTGACCCCTATTGTACTGAACAAACACATGAGTTTTTAATCGAGAACAATAGTTTAACAAACCACTTCCCAGGACCATGGAAAGAAAAAGTATGTGCCCACGGCATTCTGGCACCAAAGCATGTTTATTTGAATATGTTCACTTCCAACCAAAGCCCAGAATGCCCAGCAGAGGAGGACCATTAGGAGCTAATGCAGAAAACTGGGTTTCCAGGGAGCGACCCACACAAGCTGGCATCAGTGCCAACCTCTGTGTGTACACAGCTCCCCGTGTACGCTGACTCCCTTCCCACATGCCTGGGCACACAAGGCAGTGCTTGCCGACCAGCAGAGATCAAATCTGTACCTTAACTTGGAAATGCCTTTCCGTCAGGAAACAGGAAGCCCCTGTGCTTTCTCTGAATCACTGGGACCTCGGTGCTGATTGTTCTGCCCGTGAACCTGAGTAGTGCTCAGGGTGTCCAGGTGCTTTCATGAGAAGAAGCATCTTGAGTGAGGTTTGAATGCCAAGTGCTATGGCAAATGTGGACACACCAGCACCACCAGCACCACCACCATCATCACCATCAACATCACCATCATCACCATCAACATCACCATCGCCATCAGTACCATCACCACCATCACCATCAGTGCCACCACCATCACCACCATCGCCATCAGCACCACCACCACCATCAGCATCAGCATCACCACCACCACCACGACCACCGTTGCCATCAGCACCACCACCACCATTGCCATTACCACCATCACCATCAACACCATCACCACCATCACCACGACCACCATCGCCATCAGCACCACCACCAACATCACCATCACCATTGCCATCAGCATCACCACCACCAACACCACCATCACCACGACCTCCATCCAGGCCAGGTTGGAACACAGGCTCATCTGAGGCGAAGATCAGCTTCTGGGCCTCTCCTGTTTTCTCCCGCACAAGATCAAGGACTGTTGTGTGTGCTCTGGGAAAACCTTACCAGGTGAGCAGAAAGAAACAGAGGTCAACCTGACTGAGCTAGGCACACTAGCTGAGGGCACTGACTTTAAGTTCTGCGTTCTTGGGGTCTTTGCTCTTCCAGGCTCCTGCTCGAATCCCATGAGGCCGAAGGCACTTGGTTCACTGTGCTCCCCCCGGGGCAGGGCTCAGGCTGGTCTGGCTCAGCTCTCAGCCGGGAGCTCAGCACACTGTGCACGGGTGTCCTGAAGGTCACTAGAACGAAAGGAGATGTTCAGGGAGCAGACTCCCTTCAGAGAAGCCCTGCCAAAGGGAAAGAGGACCCCCCCCCCCCCCCCGTCGCATCCTGTCAACCTGTGATCACTGCATCCCCCCAGAAGGATGCTGTACTGTAAAGAGGGCCGACAGGCTCCGGGGATCAGCAAGGAAGTCCATTGTGAGGGACTTCTTGCAGTCAGAGAACTGGAAACAGCCCTTGTGATGGAGCTGCAGCTGCTGGGCCTCCTGAGGTGGAGGTGTGTTCTTAACGAAGTGAAAAAGGATGCCGATGGTGGCGGGATTCCTGTTTGGGCAGAGACGGAGGGGCTTTCCCAGCAGAGTGCCAGACTGTATGTGCATCATTTCATTGTGTGCTCACAACAGCCCCGGAAGCAGGCCCTGCGACGTGGCCCAGGACACAGACAGGAAATGGAGCTCAGAGAACTTAAGTGCTTTTCTCCCAGAAGCTCCTTGGCTAATAAGCAGGGAAATGTCACAGGCGAATTCAAGAGTTCTTTGGATGGGACAGTCCAAAGACTTCACCACTGCACCACAGTTTCTCAACCAAGTTTTTGGATTTGTAGCCTTTGGGTTTTTTTAAGTGTTTGTGTGTGTGCTCGTGCTTTCAAGGTCATTCTTATAAGAACAGCCCCACTTAATTGTAAAATGCAGTGTTTTCTAGCCGGAAAGGGGTGGGGTTGGATTTGTCAGACTGAGGAGTTGGCATTCCTGGGGTGAGCTCTCAGGAGTGTCGGGGCTGTATGGGATGGCCTGACTCAAGGCTGAGAGGAGCTGCTGCTCCCACTGCTGGGAAGGCTGCCCCACACTGCAAGTGTGTGTGCGAAACTAGGCACGAGGACCTGCTTAAAGCAGAGAGCAAAGGGACAGGTCTGTCCTGGGTTTCCATCGCAGCTGGTTGTGACTTTGGGCAAGTAACCAAACCTCTCAGAACCTCACTTTCCACATCTGTCAAATCAGAATGATAGTACTAATGTCAGACAGCAGACGTGGGCCATTACACAAATGTTGCTGTAGCACAGAGCCCGAGATCGTAAACCACACACGTGCACATTCAGCATGGCTGGAAATGCTTCCTTCATTTACTGCTCAGTGGCCTATGAGATTGAGCCACTGGGACCAATGGAACCCCTGTAGTCTTGTGAATTCGGCCTTGGACTACAAAGGGCAAGAGTGGGGCTTCAAAGCCACCAGCTGCCCTGGGACAGAACAATGAGGCTTCCTGCTCCCATGAGAAGGTCTAGTCTCAGAAGCCCACTGCTGCGAGTCAAGATCCGCTCCACAGCAGTGGATTATGAATGATGAATATTCGGAAGAATCTCACCACAGCTGCGCATGCCCAAGAACTTACTGTCAGTATGTCCATCCGGCCGCCTAGCCACCCAGAGACCAGAATGGAAGACCCTACAGGTTCCTACAGCTTCACAGAGACAGGTCCCAAGTCTTCCCTCGCCCCCCTCCCCTCGCCCCCGCCTGAAGAACCTTTGGTCTTTGGGTCAAAAGCCAAACACTTAACCCTTGTGCTCCCAAGGTTCTTTCACAGTGTGTCCTCCTGCTCAGCTCTCTCCTTGATCGGCACCAGAGCCCCATGGCTGTAAAACAGTCCACTGGACACATGGCAGAAAGGGACACTTGTGGTACCCTACAGCCACATCCCCAAGCGAGGCCCCCTTGGTGGGCTTGGAGGGCTAGAATCAGGTGCACGTGCCCCTGGGGAACAGTTCACCTCATTCTGGTTGGATAAAGCTCCCTACTTTGTCGTTTGGCCTGTCAGGCTGGGGAAAGGCGGTATTTGGTATTCCTTGGAATAATGGGAATTGTGTAAGGGATGGGCTTGGAATTGCTGAGGTACAATCCTCCCTGGGGGTCTCCCACATCCCTTCAATAGCCCCCCCCCAAGGCCCAAGGTTCACTCTTGTGCTTCGGATGGTGCTTAACCACTGTTGCCAATGGCTAAGCACTACACGCTGTATTCGTGCCATGGCATTCACTTTGGGAGCTCAGAGTGGTGCCAGTGTGCAAAACGCTATGGAGGACCCACCCAGACGATCCTGAGCAGGGCTCACACCTGCCTTCCAAAGCTTAGATCCCTGGTAGAGCTCAGCTGCCTGTTAGGGTCAGGTAAGCCATGCCAACAGTTGTTACCTTTGCCCTTGTCATAGAGACACAGGGGAACCCTCGCATCCGATCAGTCCTGCAATGCCTCCATTTAGAGCATGCCCTTGAGGAAGTGAAGCAGGACCCATTCATTTCACATGCACAGCAGCGCACACTGTAGCATTTTTCCGTAGCTAATTCTTTTTAGGAGCCTTGGTGGCACAGGAGGTTAAACATCAGGCTGCTAACCAAACGGTCAAAAGTTCAAATCTGCCAGCAACTCCACGGGAGACAGACAAGGCAGTCTGCTTCCATAATGATTGACATCCCTGGGGACCCTCGGGAACCGCTCCACCGTGGGCTGTAGGGTGGTTTTGTGAGTTGGGGTCAACTCAATAGCAGTGAGCTTCTGGGTGGTTGGTTAGTTAGCTGGTTGGTTGCATGGGTGGGTGGGTGGGTGGGTGGTTGCTTGGGTGGGTGTTGGCGCTGCTTGTGAGGAGCCCCTGGACTATAAAAACAGTGAATGAGCTCAACTTCTGACCCAAAGGTTGGAGGCTTGTGTCTGACCTCAAGGTCAGCAGTTCAGGACCACCTGCTACTCTATGGGAGAATGTTGAGGCGTTCTACTCCCCTGAAGGGTTAGAACCTCACAAACCCACAGGGGCAGTTCTACTTTGCACGCCCTCACCCCCTCACTGCCCCTCAGTTGCTATGAGTCAGAATTGACACTGCAGGGAGTGAGCTTTGAGAGGCATCTGGGATCCATGTCTGAAAAGCCACCCTGAGGAGCACAGTTGTGCTCCAACCTGCGCGGGACCAGCGCGAGTCAGCATTGACGGAGCTGGCTAGAGGCTGTCCAGGGGATGATTCTGTCAGAGAGCACGGGAGACTGACACATGTGAATGCACACATGCTGGGCATGAATGCCTGGGAGCACCCTCACTCCCTGGAGGGGAGCTGGTGGGGCAGTCCTCCACTGCATATCTTTAGGGGGAGGGCTGAAGCAGGTCCTAAAGGCTCCCCAGAATCCCCCCGGGAGACAGAGCCCTGGCTTCTCACTCCTTGGTGCATTGCTTGTTCTTCTGCCTCTTTTACTCACAAGCAGGGCAGTCAGAGAGGGTAGATTAGAAACATGAGAAGAACTCATCCTGGCTTGAGGATGGAGAGGGTTCATGGAACAGCATGGAAAGGAAACTAATTCTGCCAATAACTAAGGAGCCCTGGTGGTGTAGTGGTTATGTGTTGGCTGCAGTTTGCATGGTTGACAGTTCAAAACCACCAGCAGCTCCAAGGGAGAAAGACTTGGCTTTCTACTCCCGTAAGCAGTTAGAGACCCAGGATCCTATAGGGCGTCACTTTAAGTCAGCATGGGTTCAATGGCAGTGAGTAGAGACTGATGAACTTGGAAGAAGACCCTTAGCGCCAAGTTGATTCTAGTCCAGTGAGACAATCAGCTGAGAATCCAGGCTTGCTTGGCCAGATTTCTGTAGTCGTAGCTTTATGTATCCGATAGGATTGCCACGGGAATGGAAACCAACATCAACGTACATGAAGCGGTTCCTGAAGGTGGGATTCTGCGTCTGGAACACAATCTCCTTGAAGTCCATCTCCTTGAACTTCAGGGCCCAGAGTCACTGGGTTCCTGGAAGGGGCGTTACTCAGATGTCAGAGATTCACTTTCATTGTTTGGTTTCATCTGGGCCCATCTGCAGTCTGTTGGTGCCGGGCTCTCACGGAGCTGTCCGGGCGCAGGTTCCTTTTCCTCTCCAAACTTCTATCTTATCCTGTTCCTTGCATCTTTTCTCCTTGGCCTTGTCAATCCTGTTCCCGCCTCTCGCAGGCTTTGAAGTGGGTTTCTGTAGCATTCACAGTAGCCAGGAAGGTTACATGAGAAGAAGTGGAACAGTGTGTGCCGCCCCAGGCCAGGAGAGCGGTTAAGGAACGGAGCAAATGTGGCTTTGATGGAGGGACTCGCCTTTAGCGGGAGAAGTCATCTTGAAGGAGTGGTAAAAATGTTATGTTTCTGCGGCCGGCTCTTTGAAGGGGGGGCCTGCCAAGCATTTGCTTTCTCTTATGTAACTGGGTACGTGTGCTGGACACTTGAGGTTCTGTAGTTTTCAGTGTCTCATCTGTTACCAAAAGCAGGTAATGCCAAGCAGCAGTCGGGTATTGGTAGCAGGCCACCTGGCCAGGCAGTCCCAGGTAAGCTCAGCACCACACCGTGGCCCTCACAGTCCCCCTTTGGTGATGGCCTTGGCCTTCTCCAGGCTGCTGGCCCCTGGCACTGGATGGGCGCAGAGCATTTGAAACCTGGGTAGTGGAACTGAAGTGTTTAGTTTATCTCATTTTAATTTAAAGAGACACATGTGGTTCGTAGCTACCAGATTGGCTAACCAGATTCTCAGCATCAGCTGAGAAGGCTGTGTTGCCGTTGTCTAGACGATTGGGTCTCTGGGGTGAACAGTGTGGGGGCAGAGGCTGGCACTCACTGGCCATGGGCCGAGGCAGGGCATTTGTTTAGGTGTGCTTCCACTTCCTGGTGTGGAACCTGGAAATAATGGAAGCAGTCACCTTCATGTACGGGTGAGAGAATTCAGATCAGAACGTCTACGGCAGCGCTTGGCATTCATTCTGTTTGGTTTTTGTTTTCCCCAGAGGGCCTCAGGTTGCGGAACAGACCTCTCACAAATAACCTTCTTTGATTGTCAACATAGCATCACTGGTTCAGACCCACACGCGTACATGCACACACATTTAACCATTGACGTGCCACTTCCGCCAAGACTCAGAGAATGAATGTGTGAGTCTGGATTGACTAGAGAAACAAATTCACAGACACTCCTCTGTGTGTAAGAGAGAATTTTATATAAAAGAGCAATTGTATACTGAGAAAACATCCCAAACCAGTCCAGTTCAGGCCCATCAGTCCGATATTAGCCCATATGTCCAATACCAGTCTAAAAATTCCTTTTCAGACTCATACAACACATGCAATGATGCCAGTGAGTGGAAAGTCTTGTGGATCCAGTGGTGGTAGAAGCATCATAGCACTGACATGGGTCTCCACATGGCTCCTCCAGCGCCAGAGCTCTGGCTGCCATAAATTAGTCTCTGTGACTTGTCAACAGAAATGTGTAGCAGAGAGAGAGGGTGGTCTTCCTTCCCAGAGAAAAAGAGGACGTTCCCAGAATCCACCGGGGGGGTGTGTTACCTTGTGGCTTGATTGACAGGCAGAGCCCACCCCTCCGCTCGAGTGGACTGGAGAGGATGTACGTGCCGCCGTGGTTTACGATCTTACCTCTGTGTGCGCCTTTCTCGCCTCCTCGCACTTGCCCTGAGAGGCCCCTGTGACCCAAGGTTTTGCCGCGCTGTTACTGTTTCTGATCAGTTGATCAGATATAGATTTGACAACTTAAACTATGCATTATTGGGTTTTATTTGATTTTGAGTGTCATGCAAAAGATCTAACACTGTATGGCGCAGGTGGGATTGGATTTCTCCCACCCAATACGACATTACTAGACGCCATTTGTGTTACCGTACATGGTTCTGCTCCAAGTTATTTTTCTACTCTCTTGTCAAGATTAGAGCTTTTTCTTCAACAAAAGGCTTGAAATGAACCTTCTACTTGTTTCTTCGTGTCCATCTCTTAGGTGAGTGCTCCGGGCGGTGAGCTCCAGGCAGTAAGACAGGAATGCCCTTGTGTCTGGAGGGCTCTGTGCCAGTCTGAGCTCCCTTGACCCCCTGGGAGACTGATAGGGTTGCTGGCATTTGGTGGAGAACATGTCCCGTAACTTCGCCAGTAAGTGACATTTGAAATGGAACTCCCTGTGTCTCCATTTCCACTTTCCTGACGTGTGGCTGACCACCTCTTCCTCATGTTGTTGGCCATGCAGGTTTCTGTTTTCAAAAGCTGCTGAGAACTTTAGTCTGTTTTTATAAGAATCTTGCTAATTCCTTATTGATCTGTAGGAGGTCTTTGTATGTCCTTTGTATGAATTTTATTCCTTCATGGCTTTGCCAGTGTCTGCTGCGTCTCTGATACACGTGACACACTGTGCTGGTTGGTGCCACGTAGTCAGCACGCAGAGGTTATGGGTAATTCTTTGTCTTATATTTTTCCTACCTGTTATTATTTGACTTTCATTTAAAAAAATATTTGGTAGTCAAGGGATCCTGGTGAGGTACTTGTGACAAACAGAACCCGGCAGCAAACCAGAAGACTGGCTTTTCAGATGGCCAAGAAGAGGCTATGTGCTTCTGTAAAGACGGCATCCCTGGGGATGCTCCCTACTCTGCCCTCACGGGTACTGTGGGTCGGAATTCACTGGACAGTGGTCAGTATTTACAGCACTCTCAGAACTGATGCTTTTTGTTTTGTTTTTTTATGATCTCTGGATCATGGTTTCCTAATGCACACACACACAGATTGGAGGAAATAAGCAAGGTGTAGCTTATAAGAGTCTCTCCTTTAGAAAAGCATTTGCCTGAAACATGGGGCCGGGAGGGTGAGGTGAAAGAAGTCTAGAAAACATGGGACAGGCTCTGCGTGTGCTTGCTGGGCTCGGCCAGGACCCTCCCCTGCTGGGATCGCGCGTCGTGGGTCCAGACCACAATGGAGTCTCTGTGATGCAGCCCAGCAGCTGAGGGAAGAGGGTGGAGTGCCACCTCCTTTGTCTGTTCACAGCCTGGGTTTCACGGAGGGGTTTCATCGGGGTGTGGCGTGCTCCTGGAATAAATGGATATAGTGTGGAAGAAGATGCGGTGCTTCCGCTGGATCTGAATCCATCTTGCCTCTGTGTCATCCACCTCCTGCGGTCTTCCCTGCTGGTCCCAGCAGCTGTGGGCAGGCAACCTCCCTTCCATTCATTTGGTCCCCGTAGGACTCCATCGTCTGCTCTGGGATGCCTTTGACTTTGCATCCACCAGTCTGCTTCCTGATGGGTCAGCTCTGGCAGCTACACAGGTCAAGTGAGGCCTCCAACTTGCCCTCTGACCCACTGGACCTACACCTCTACAGCTGTGTGAGCCATTTCTTCCTAGAAATCTCTTTCTCGAGACAAGCACATTACAGCCATGCCTGGGTTTGCTTCTCCAGAGAACCGGAATGAACACTGGGCTTAAGGGCAGGGTGGGCTGAAGTTAACCATGATGGGCTCAAACTAGAGGGTGCACCTTGGCAGGGATGTGTGAAATCTCCAGCCCTGCTGGTGGATGTCTACTTGACGTGGTTATTTCTGAGGGCAATCAGAAGGCAATATTGAGTCAAATGACATTTGTGCCCATTTCAGTAGTCCTCAACTGGGAGCCATTTTACCCTGCCCCCTGAAGTCACTGGGCAATGTCTGGAGGGAATTGTAGTGGCCACGACTTGACTGGAGCGGGTGACGTGACTGACCTTTAGTTGGTAGAAGCCAGGGATGCTGCTTCACCTTCTGCACAGGACAGCTTCTGCAATAGAGGGTCATCCGGCCTCTCGTTCTGTGGTCCTTCTTTGGTGTAAGCCTCTTAGGGTCCGACTGAAGATGCTAAATGTAGTATATGTGGTATGAGACAATACGGGCCCCATTCCATTGTAAAAGACACCATGTGGTGCCTCTGATGCCTTATTGAGAAGTTACAGGCCAGATACGTTCGTTGACTCTCAACACATTTTTGTGAATGAAAAATGAGAAATCTGGGTTGAGACCTGTTAAATAATTTTATTAGCAAATTCATGCCCATGTAATAACACGACTCATTTTATAATGATGTTTATAAGCAAAATATCACAGGCCAACCAAATGAGAACATAAGTCAAATCTATGGGCAGAGTTAAGGTCTGACTCCTGAAAGTCCCAGGTAGGGCCAAGTGAGATGGAGGAATGGCGTTTCTAAACTTCTTTGGGGCTGAAGAAATGGGGTAGAATAGTCTTCAGATTTGGTCTCCAGACAGGTCTCCTTGTTTTCTAAGGATGACTGTACATAGGCAGCCTGCCGGTGTCAAAATGACATGTTTTAGGAATTATCCAGAGTGACCTGCCCTCATTCTGCAATCAGAAAGTGCCACAGGTGTGAGTGAGCTGGCAAAGTATGCAAGACCTGACTGAATCGGATTTGAGGGGGACGAGGTGACAACTTCCTCACCATGCCCCTTAGAGCCCTACAAGTCTAGTCCTGCCTACCTCTCTGTTCCCCTCGCATCCCCCCAGCCTGTTCCGCTGCTGCCCCATGTGGTCTCTTTCTGACCCTTGACTGCCCCATGCTTCTCCATAGGTGTTTGCATATGTTCTCCTGTCCCCTTGTAAGCAGGTCCTCCTTACAACCAGGTGCCTTTCCCCTCACTTTTGCCATCAGATGAAGTGTAGGGAGAGGATAAAGGGAAAGCAAGGAGACCAGGGTTCCAGATCGTGGGAGCAGCAGAGCAGCTGCCCAGACAAGCATACAAGCAAGCAAGCAAACAAACAAACAAGCACACAGCGACTGCCGTCAAGCCATGACTGACTCATAGTGACCCTGTAGGACCGAGTAGAACTGCCCTGTGAGTTTCTCAGGCTGAAACTCCTTACAGGAGTAGTAGCCAGTTAGTTTCTCCAGTGGAGAGGCTGGTGGTTTTGAACTACTGACCTTGCAGTTAGGCCAATGCATGACCACAACACCACTAAACAGCCCAGGAGGCAGGAGATCAACAGGACAGTGTTGGCACAAACGGCTCTTGGTATAAAGTCCATGTGATACAATGGAGGGAGACCAGAAGATAGGGATTCTGTTCCCAACTTCTTTCCCTTATTGTGATGAGTCAACTCACCCCTGGACTCTAGTTTCCGTCGCTGACAAAATGCACAGGGAAAAGATGCTTCCCCTTCTTTCTTCAGCTCTCTGAAGACCACCTCAGGGCGGGCGTTAGAGCTCTTTGATGGGAAAGAATGTTCTGGAATGCCAGTGTTGCAGAAGAGATTTATTGAGAGACATGATACATAGGACAAATTCCCCTGAAACATTTGAGTCATACTAAAGTGGTATGTTTAACGTGGTGGGGAATATGCATATGGCTATTTTAATCAAAAGTAGTTAAAATTAAAAATGGATTCTTAAGTCATGTCATCACAGTTCAAAGGCTCAATGGGGATATATACTAAGTGGCGTCCTGTGTATTGCATGGGGAAAATTTGAAAAACCTTCTTAACATGTTAAAAAGTGAACAGGTCACTTCAATGCCTATGGTACCCCTGGACCAAACGAATTTCCGTGCTCCATGGATGTGGAAGCTGGAGCAGGACAGAGGAAGATCAAAAGTGAATTGATAGATTGGCGTGGTGGTAGTGTGGACAAGGAGTAAAGATCCCTGAAGCAGAAGACGGGGAGGAAGCAGGGCTGACCAGACCTGACCAGCTCCTGACAAGCAATGAGGGCCGGATTACGTCTTCTTTACTTGGACACTGATCAGGAGTGGTCAGTTCCTAGGAAAGAACATGGTGTCCTTTGCCATCAAGTCCATTCTGAGGCCGAGAGAGACCCTGCAGGAAGGAGTAGAATTTGCCCAGAGGGTTTCCAAGGCTGTAAATCTTTAGGACAGCAGACTGCCACGTTTCTCCCAGAGAGCGCCTGGTGGGTTGAGTCGGCCTGCTTATGGTTGACGTCCAAGTGCTTAACAATTGAACCACGAGGGGAAGAGAATCATGTTTGGTGAAGTAGAGGTTGAGGGACATTCTCCATGAGATGGATTAACACAGTGGCGGCAACAGTGGGCTCAAACATGCCAAGCTGAGGTTGGCACAGGTTCAGGCAGTATACGATTCTGCAGGACACCAGATCATCATGAGCCCCCCACTATCATGATCCCAGTTCTACCTTACAAATTCAGCTAGACCAGAACATGTACACTGGTACAGATAAGAGCTCACAACACATGGGATCCAGCACAGCTAACCCCCTCAGGAATAGTAATGGGAGTAGTGACCATGAGGTTAGGAGGAAGGTGGGGGGAGAAAGGGGAAACGGATCACAATGATGGATGTATAACCCCCACCATCACCGCCCACTGTGAAGGACAACAGAAACATGGGTGAAGGGAGACAGCAGATGGAGTAAGATATGAAAATAATAATAATGTATCATTTATGAAGGGTTCGTGAGGGTGGGAGGGTGGGGGAGGGAGGAGAAGAATGAGGAGCTGATACCAAGGGCTCAAGTAGAAACAAAGTGTTTTGACAATGATGGTAACATATGTACAAATGTGCTTGACACAATGGATGGATGGATGGATGGATGGATGGTGATCAGAGCTGTAAGAGCCCCCAATAAAACAATTTCTAAAAAGGTCCCCATGGGTTGGTGCCTCAGTGGCAGCTGATTGCAGCAGCAGGCAGTGACCCCACGCTGGGGAAGTCACATCTTGGACACTGCCTGTCATGGAGTGCTAGTGACCAGACCTTAATGATGCCATCCTCGTGCGTGGACTGTAGAATTCTAAAGCCTCAACACATTTCTGTATTTTGGAGCGGCCTTTCTTTTAGAAATTCAGCCTGTGGAAACAGACACATATGTGGAGTGCACGCATGTCCACTCTTGAATAGTTTGTGATGGTGGGAGCCGTGGAGGAAGGGGTACACCTACCTTAGGCTGAGTTCAGGAAATGGCTCACACAGGTGTGGAGGTAGGCAAGGTCCAAGTCTATGGGTCACAGGTCAGAGTGGAGGGTTTTCCTGACTCAAATAGCTGCTGGGGTTGACAACCCCAAGATAAGGGGGTCAAATGGCAGGCTCCTGGCTGCAGAGGTGATTGGATTCAAGGTCAGCAGATAAGATGCTAGCTACTGACCGCTCCCAGGACTGACAGACAAGACAGCAAGCTACTGCTGTCGTACGTCCAAAGAACAAGCATTGAGATGACAAGGCAGACTCAGGATCCAGATTCAGAACAAAGTGATGAGCTTTTCCATGGTGTCAACTAATAGGGACAGTGGACCCCCCCCCCCCAAGGAGAACCCAGCATAGGGAATTGAGGTCTTCACTTCCAAATCACTGAGAACCCTCCCACCCCCACCCCCACCGAGTTAACACAAAGCGTGAACTCCCACACATCCCATTTCTCCAGGCACAGAGCTGAGTAAATACATAATGGTGTACTTGGGTGCATACATGTTTCACATACCCACATGGGCATGCTGTGGCAGCAAAAGGGAGAGAATTTAGATGTTCATTTATTTTCATTAAAAGATGTCACATATATCTCACTGGGTAAAGAAAAATCAGATAATATAGTGCATTTGTCTTTAGGAATGCATGGGTCTATATGCTATGTAAGAGGGGTTACCTGCCAAAACCTAGAATTTTTTCCCCAAAGCTATGTATTTAAGTTTAATTTTTTTTAACAAAGCAACCTCATCACCTTCAAAGTAGCCTCCATTACAGTTAATACATTTGTCAAATCTGCAATTCCATTCTCGGAAGTGTTTTTTCAAACTCATCTGTGTGGATGGCTGACAGCACCTCCCTTGTTTTTTTCTTCACCTCTTGTTTTCCTTCTTCCTCATCTCTTCTACATTGTCAAATTGTTGTCCTTTCATGTCCCTCTATATTTGCTGAAACAGAAAAGTCACATGGAGCGAGGTCAGGTGAGGAAGGTGCGTGGGGCAAGAGAGCCATGCTATTTTATGGCCAAAATTGGCGCACTGAGGTGGCTGCACGAGCAGGTACATTGTTGTGGTGGCAACACCAGTCCCCCATCTGCCACAAATCAGGCCTTTTTTTGTCGCACACTGATATGCAATCTTTTCAAAACCTCTCAATAAAAAGCTTGATGAGCAGTCTGACCTGATGGAATGAACTCCAAATGCACTGTGAGTCGACATTTTCATCCGTTTGGGAAGTTGACGGACGTACAGAGCGAGGTTTGTCATCAATCAACATTTCACC
The DNA here is from genome assembly GCF_050624435.1 of Tenrec ecaudatus. Taxonomy (NCBI): domain Eukaryota; kingdom Metazoa; phylum Chordata; class Mammalia; order Afrosoricida; family Tenrecidae; genus Tenrec; species Tenrec ecaudatus. The sequence goes on from NC_134534.1 coordinate 184,833,506, forward strand.
CTCTTTGAGCACCACTTGTGCACATGAGTGTTTCCCACAGTGCTCTCCTTGTAAGCTGTGTTCAACATCACAGCGGTTTCTGCAGCATTTTTTCTGAGCAGGAACACAATTTCACAGCCTCACACTGTTCTTTTAAATCGGCTATCGCAAAAAAATGAGGTTCAAGCAAAACTTCACTGTGACCAGAGAGAACCTTCCCAGGTGATGCCACAGGGTGCACTAACTCAGGGCGAGTTGCTGGATGCTCACCCTGGAACAACACGACTATGAAAGCTTCGCTCTGCCCAGCGCAATCCCGGATTTTTTAGGGCAACCCCTCGTATGTGGGGGAAGGATAAGAGCCCATGAGAAAGAAACACAGAAAAGATGTTTGGAACTCTAATTACCAGTGTGTGAAAAATTGTTGATTTGTTGTTGTTGATGGGACCATGGTTGCGTTTTTGTTTTGTTTTTACCTTATCTATATTTTTTCAGTGTCTTTTGTATGACATGGATGGTGTACATAACCAGAAGAGGTGTGAAAATCTCTTCACATGTCAAAACATGAAAAATGCATGCAAGAGCAGCAGACTATTAAGAGAGATTTTAAAAGCATATAGTAGTAGTTGCTTGATGATTTGCAGACATGTAAGTAAGCTACACAGAGTTGGTGAAGAAAGGGACTTATCTACTTAAGATCTTGTCATCGTGGATTGTTCTGTGTGAAATATATCTTTGCGCTGCATGTGGAAGCCGTGCGGCCCCTTTCACTGCAGGCTGAAGACCTAGCCGAGCCGCTTGGCTTTCTACCTGAGGGCACTCCTGTGTGACATATTTGGTGTATCTGAAAATGTGTTGAAAGAGTTTGATCCATGCATGCTCCCCACAGTTTGGGGGATCAAAAATGTGGCCAGCAGTTGTTCCATCTACTTTCTTACCACAAAACCTCTGTGATTTGAGGCATGGATGCCAACCGACTTGTAGGGAAGCCCGGTGGGGGATGTTAGACCCTGGTCATGCTGATAGACAAATGGTCCTGGTGTAAACTCCTGGAGACCGGGTTGCATTGCCAGACCTTCACAGCAGCTCAGTGTTCTTGAATGCTGATGGGGAGACGTCTGCGTTCATACACAGCGGGACCATGGACCAGCTCCAGTTGCTGTCAAATCAACTTCAAGTCACGGACAGCGATAGGGTTTTCACCATCAGGTGTTCCGTGGCTGAACTTCCCAAAGCAGAACACCAAGCCTTTCTTTCAAGGTGCTTCAGGGTGGACTCAAATCTCCAGCCTTGCAGTGATCAGCTGAGCTGTGCTGATCATCTGTCCCCTCGAGGGCTCCTTGCACTGTGTAAATACTGTGACAGCATGTGCGGTTTACGTGAGAGTCGGTGGCATGGCATGGCATCTGTGTTCTAAGTGTTTTCGTTCCCCGCCTTTTCCTGCTCAGAGAAGCATTATTTTATTAAAAGTAGAGGCCAGTGTCTTCCTGATCCTCTGTGTGAATTTGAGAGAGGCAGCCAGTAACTGCTGCAGGGCTCCCTGTGTGATGCTGAGTGGTGGCCTGGTCCAGGGCCCTTCCCTAGAGGGCTGTGTGGAAAGGCTTTATCTTCCTGGACTTGCAAGGTGTGTTGGAGGAGTTTTGCTCATCATGCACCTTCAGCATCTGGATCCAAACCTAACTAGCACTTTTCCCATCTCTGCCTTGTTCCTGAACAGCAGAGGATACATGTGTTCAGGGACCCAGCCACAGTTATTTGGCAGGAACAAGGATCAACATCTTTTAAAAAAAAAATCATTTTCCGCTGCATTCCCCCAGTGCATTGCCTCGGTGTGGTGGGATCAGGTCAGGTGCAATTCCCACACTGTGTCTCCGGTGCTGTCCCCTGTATCGCCCTTAGTCACTGAGGGGCATCATGTCTCATAGTAGGGCCAGCCATGTTGTTCTCTCTGTGGACTGGCTGCTCTACTCAGGAACATCATCATCACGGCCTGGTGGGCCAGGCTGTGCTCCACTCTCTCCTCCTGCCCCTTCATCTGCTCCCGTGTGCTCTGATCAAATATGTCCATCTCCCATAGCTGCAGGGTCAATGTCGTCCTTTGGAACAAGTTCTTTTCGGGGGAGGGGCAGGAATCCACTTAATTTATGGTGCTGGGGCCTGCCTCCCAGACCTCTCCACCGGTTCCGTCCTCCACGCCGGGATATTGCATTCACACCTTGCGACACTGGGTTGAAGTCTGGTCCCACAGCAAGGGAATGGAGTGGCAAGGTCCCCAGGGAATGCTGAAAGTGGACTTTGGGGCCAGGGCGTGGTGCCCCAACAGACTGGACTGGAAAACGCTCCTAAGGGCCAGCAAAGATCCCTGAACTAACTACAAGCTTTTCTCTTGTGAACTGTTTTGTTCTGTTCTTTTTCAGTGGTTTGTTTTGGTTGTTTTGTTGTCTGGTTGTATACTGTTGCTTTGTGTTCCTCTGTCTAGTTTTCGTGCATGTTAGTGACTCCACAGGTCTGTCTGAATAGGACAGGCTGGATGAACTATCTGGATGAAAAACAACGGGACCGACAGTTCCGGGGGGACTTGGGGTGGGGGGTAGGGGGGGTAAGGAAGTGGTGTTAACAAACCCAGGGACAAGGGAAAAACATGGGACCCCAAAGGGTAGAGAAGGGGGAGTGGCAGGCCTGGTGGGAAATGATCAAGGGTAAGGTTGCTTAGAGAAGAGGTATACTCTAGCCCAGGTGGCAATGAAGCATGGTAGTAGGGCAGGAGGAAGGTCAAGGGAGATGGAGGAAAGAGCTAGGAGTCAAAGGGCATTCATGGAGGTCTAGACAAAGACATGTACATGCAAATATATATAGGAGGTTGGGGAAATAGATCTTTGTGTCTATATTTATAGGTCAAGTATTAAGGTGGCGGAAGGACCTTGGGCCTCTACTCAAACACTCCCTCTATGCATGAATACCTTCTTTTATTAAATTGGAACTCTATGATGCTCACTCTCCCGACACAACAGCTGGAGCCAAAATGGGTGAACAAGTAAATGTGGTGAAGAAAGCTGATGGTGCCCGGCTATCAAAAGAGATAGTGACTGGGGTCTTAAAGGCTTGAAGATAAACAAGCGGCCATCTAGCTCAGAAGCAACAAAGTCCACATGGAAGAACACACCAGCCTGTGTGATCGAGTGGTCCCAAAGGGATCAGTTACCAGGCATCAAAGAACAAAAAATCATATCATTGACTGCACACCTCCATGATAGGATCGCTGAAGACAAATGGGTGCACAAGCAAATGTGGTGAAGAAAGCTGATGGTGCCCGGCTATCAAAAGAGATAGTGTTTGGGGTCTTAAAGGCTTGAAGGTGAACAAGCGGCCATCTCGCTCAGAAACAAATAAGCCCACATGGAAGAAGCACACCGGCCAGTGCGATCACGAGGTGCCCAAGGGACCAGATATAAGGCATCATGCAAAAAAAAAAAAAGATATAAGTGTGTGTATGTATGTGTATATATGTGTATATGTATATATGTATGCGTATATATATATTATATTAAATGAAGGGGGAAGTGCAGAGTGGAGACCCAAGGCCCAAGTGTCGGCCAATGGAGATCCCCTCATAGAGGGGCTTAGGAAAGGAGATGGGTTAATTAGGGTGTGAGGTAGTATCGATGAAGAACACAGCTTTCCCCCAGATCCTGGATGCTTCCTCCCCCCAACTACCATGATCCGAATTCTACCTTGCAGGGCTGGATAGGACAGAGGCTGTGCACTGGTACATATGAGGGTTGGAGATACAGGGAATCCAGGGTGGATGATACCTCCAGGACCAAGGGCGTGAGGGACGATGCTGGGAGAGTGGAGGGTGAGTGGGTTGGAAAGGGGGAACTGATTACAAGGAGCCACATGTGACCTCTTCCCTGGGAGAGGGACAGCAGAGAAGGGGGGAAGGGAGACCCCGAATAGGGCAAGATATGACAAAATAACGAGGTATAAATTACCAAGGGCATATGAGGAAGGGGGGAAAAGGGAGGGAGGGGGGGAAAAAAAAAAGAGGACCTGATGCAAGGGGCTTAAGTGAAGAGCAAATGCCTTGAGAATGATTGGGACAGGGAATGTATGGGTGTGCTTTATACAATTGATGTATGTATATGTATGGATTGTGGTAAGAGTTGTTGGAGTCCCTAATAAAATGTAAATGAAGAAAAGAGGAGAAAAAAATGATTAGGGCAAAGACTGTACAGATGTGCTTTATACAATTGATGTATGTATATGTATGAACTGTGAAGAGAATTGTATCAGCCCCAATAATTTGTTAAAAAATAAAAAATAATTAAAAAAAAAAAAAAAAAAAAAAAATCATTTTATTGGGGGCTCATACAACTCATCAAAATCCATACTTCCATCCATTGTGTCAAGCACATTTGTACATTTGTCGCCATCGTTTTCTGAACATCTTCTTTCTACTTGAGTCCTTGCTATCAGCTTCTCATTTTCCCCCTCCCTCTCCCACCCTCCCTCCCTCATGAACCCTTGATAATTTATAAATTATTATTATTTTTCATGTCTTATGCCAACTGATGTCTCCCTTTTACCCACTTTTCTGCTGTCCATCCCGAGAAAGGAGGTTATTTGTAGATCCTTGTAATCGGTCCCCCCTCCCCTTCCACCCCACGCTCCTTCTACCTTCCACTCTATATCGCCACTCTCACCACTGCTACTGAAGGGATCAGCTGTCCTGGATTCCCTGTGCTTCTAGTTCTCATCTGTACCAGTGTACACACTCTAGTCAAACCAGATTTGTAAGGTAGGATTGGGGTCATGATAGTGGGGGAGGTGGGAGGAAGCATTAAAGAACTAGAAGAAAGTTAAATGTTTCATTGTTGCTTTACTGCACCCTGACTGACTCGTCTCCTCCCTGAGACCCTGTAAGGGGATGTCCAGTTGCCTACAGATGGGCTTTGGGTCTCCACTCCATACTTCCCTTCATTCACATTGATATGATTTTTTATGCTGGGTCTTTGATGCCTGATAGCTGCAGGATCAATATCTTATTTATTACCATTCTTAGAAAACTGGATGAAGATAAGGAATCAATTAAAATCCTGGAGAATTTTTTTAAACTCCAAATTTCAGAAAAACTGGTTATGTGTCATAAAAATGCATTCAAAAACATGGAGATCCACATTTACCTCTGGATAATTTCAATGTAGAAAAGAAAAACAATGTAAAATATCTAAGAGATATATTCCACCCTATGAATATCAGAAATTCTAATTGCTCTTTGACAATCCCTTAAAACTATATCAGTATATTATTTTTCTACACATTATTTTTTATATCAGTATATCATTTTATTTTGTGACTCTGAACTATTAACCTCTCTGGATGCCAATTTCTGGAAAACCCGACCAGGTAGGGGTCTAGGAAGTCTCATCAAGGTCAGATACCTTGGAGTTTTGAGTCCACCGTATGCTGGGCTTTGCATATGTTTTGTCCTGGCTTAATGATTTCTGGGACCATCCCTGGCTAGCATCTGGAGGTGGTCGAGTTGCCTAAACCCCGTTGCAGGTATAAATTGATTATGAATGTAAAAAGGATGTTGAATACTTTGTCCTTCAACACTGTTGGAAAGAGGGCTAGCTAGCCACCTGGCATTCACCTGCCTTTTTCACTATCCCAGTGAAAACCCTGAGCAAGCTGGAGAACAAACTCTGTCCGGGAGCTTGGTCCAGGCGTCCAGGAAAAAAAAAATCCCTTCATCTTATGTTGAGAGTCACTGAGACCATCTGCCAGCAAGCATGGTCTTCCACTGGAAGCACCCGGAGATTTGTTTGCATGTGTCATTGATTCGTTGCTATGGTCTCTGCTGTGATTGACCACACGAGAGGTTGACTGAATGAGAAATTTCTGGAAGAATCTCAGTGTGCATCCTGAATGAGATGGTTTATTAGATTTTCAGTGAAACTTGAGTTCTTAAATGATAGTGACCCTCTTTTCTTCACTGCCAACTCATGAGTTCTCGCCAGCTTGATGGCAAACTGTTTCCAAAGGCTCGATTCACTGGATGACCTAGTTATGTATACAACATTACTTGAGTTTTCAGGAAGATGTAGGCCTAAAGAGATGAGAGAGACACTTCTGCTAGTTAGGACAGGGATACTCTGTAAAACTTAAAAGCACATTGACGGTATTTTCTCTGTCTGAAGTGGTGGGTCCAGGTCAACAGGGTAGTGGTCATGTCAGCTGACAGTCTCAAGTTCCTTCCATTGTGTTGTCTAAACATGGTGTACAGGTCAAATTCAACTCCAGGTTTGTTTTACAAATAAAGTTTTATTGGGACACAGACATGCCCACTCCCTAGAAAGTGTCCTGGCATGTGTGCCACCACAGCAGTTACGTAATGGCAGCTAAGACCATGTGACCTGCAAAGTTGGAAGCGTTTACCTTCTGATCCTTTTCAGAGAGCTATTGCTGACCCCCTCCCTCGCCTGGCCGCAGTCCTGTCTGGATCACATATGTGTGAGGTAGTCAGGAAGAGCAGCAGCAGAAGGACATTGAGCAGTTATACCCTTCTACCTGGGACCAAGATCAGAAATGGACACATCTCTTCTTGTATATTGTTGACAGGGACTTGTTTCCCAAGCCATATGCAGCTGCAAAGGAGGCTGGGCAGTGCAGTCGTACCAGATAGCCAGTGCAATTTTGCTATCATCCAACAACAGTTGTAGCAGTACATTGACAGGGGTACAGCCTCGGGTTCAGGCTGGATCCAGGAGAGGATGTGCAACAAGGGATACCATTGGCAATGTCAGATGGGTCTTGGCTCAAAGCAGGGAATACCAGAAAGATGTTTACTTGTGTTTTATTGACTACGCCAAAGCATTAGATTGGGTGGATCATAACAAACTATGAACAACCTTGAGAAGAATAGAAATTCTAGAACATTTCATTGTGCTCATGTGGAACTTGTACATGGATCAAGAAGCAATTATCCAAACAGAGCAGGGAATACTGCATGATTTAAAATCAGGAAAGGTGTGCATCAGGGTTGTATCTTTCACCATACTTATTCAATCTGTGTGCTGAGCAAATCATCAGAGATGCTGAGTTGTATGAAGAAGAATGTGGCATCAGGATTAGAAGCAGACATGAACCTGTCATATGCAGATGGCACAGCCTTGCTGGCTGAAGAGGAGGAGGGTTTAAAGCACTTGCTGATGGAGATCAACACTTGCAGCCTCCAGGACAGATTATAACTCAACATGAAGAAGACCAAAATCCTCACCCCCGCACACAGATGTAACATGCTAAGTGCAGAAAAGGCTGACTTTTCAAAGATTTTTGTCTTGCTTGGGTCCACAATTGGTGTCCATGGAAACAGCAGTTAAGAGACCAAACGATGAGGCAGAATCCTTAACAGTGGTAGCAAGTTGAGTTACACTTTAAATCTGAAGTTTGTTTATGCAGATTATACCTTAGTAAAATTTCTAAAAGGAAAGGGTGTTTATGAGAATTACCACGTGCTGCTAAAAGCAGTTCCCTAAGTAGTATTTACCTTGCGTTCCACTTCATCTGTTTGAGAAATAAATCCCGAAATAATTTTGTGACTACAAAAATGTTACTGCTTTTCTGAATTTTGTATTAAATTCTTAAATAAGAGACCTAACATTTAAACTAAAGGAAAAAGAACTTCTATTAAAACAGTACAGCACACACACACACACACACACACACAAACACACACTCACACACACTGTTTGGCACTGGGTCACTCTGCTCCACACGACCCCTTTAGAGTATTGAAAAGTAAGGATGTTACTTTGAGGATGAAGGCCCACCTGACCAAAGCCATGCTATTTTCAGTGGCCTCGCATTGCCTCTATGCATGCGAAATTTGGACATTGAATAAGGAAGCCTGAGGAAGAATTGGTGCTGAAGAACATTAAAACTACCATGAATTACTTAAAGGACAACCCCAACTGTCTTGGATGACCTATGGCCAGAGTGCTCTTTAGAGGCAAGCCTGGGGAGCCTTCATCTTCTATACTTTGGACATATTGCCGTGAGTGGCCAGACCCTGGAGGAGGACATCGGGCTAGGAAGGGTAGAGGGCAGGCCAGGAGAGGGAGGAATGCCCTCAAGGAGTTGGAGTGACAGCGTGACTTAGGTAATGGGCTCAGATGTAGCAACAATTATAGGATGGCTCAGGACCAAGCAGTGTTTCGTTCTGTACCCTCTTTCCCTTGTGTTGCCTATTTTCCTTCCTCCGTCTTTCCCCGTCCTCTGTGCTGCATCCTTGGGCCAATGCTTCCCTTTTGATTCTGAGTGACCAAATGCTGGAAGCCCAGATAGGTCCCTGTAGGATGATTACAGGCTGTAGTCCTGGGCTTCTGTCAGTCTCTGTCCGACTAATGAGCCTACTAGTGGTCTCTTTGTTAATTTTAAGTTTTGTTTCACATTTCTCTCCTACTCTACGAGGACCTTCTGGCCCTACCAAACCTGCCCATGTCTATCCACGCACCCGCCCTCATTGGTCACCATTCTGCAGGATCCTGCACGTAGCCGTATTTCCCTCTGTTGTCTTTGACTCTTATACACCTTTCATTGCCCTCCTGGCTCCTTTCTTCACTACTGACCTCACTCTCGATGCGCACGGCTGCACTCTTCACCCAAGCAAGACTTTTTTTTTGTTATTTACGAACCATTTTATTGGGAGCCCTTCCAGCCACCATACCATTCTATTACTCGGTGACATCAAGCAGTCTCGTACAATGGCTGCCAAAGTCAGTTCAAATCACCGTCCACCTTCTTGACCTCCTTGATATCAACCCCCTGCCCCTGCCCTGCATCTATGTGCCCACCTTCCCCTCCCCCCTGGAGTCCCTATTCTAGTTGTTGATACATCCCGGGTTTCGTGAACCGGACAATGTGGGAAAGCACCTGACAAAGACCCAAGAAGGCCACTCACAATGGCACAAGACAGCAAAGGTAAACCCTGATATACTATATATCTCTCTATAAAGCCCACAGAAAATGGTAAGAAGCAGATCTAGCCCAAAGTGTATCCGAGGGGAGACAAAGTGACAAGCATGTGGCCTTCCGAGTCAGATTTGTCATTTTAATCTACTACAGTCATCTCTCCAATTCTCAGTCTGATCACCAGGTTAATCCCATCCCTCAATGATGGATAGAGGGAAATCACTGGAGGATTATTCCCTGTTTAGCTTCTGTAAATATATTTTGGGTTTCTACTGTCATCTATAGACTTCTGCACAACAGGACCTCACAATTTAAGCTCCGATATTATTCCCTCCTTTGGATTATATGGTTTACAATCCTTGGGTCGCACATGTTGGTGTGCTTCTTCCATATGGACTTAGTGGACGTCTCATTTAGATGGCTGCTTAAGACCCCAGATGCTAGTCTGTCTGGAAACTGGGCATCGTCTAATTTTCTTCACCATGCTTTGCTATAGCACCCATATCTTCTGTGTCTCTTTTATGAGGGCGACTGTCCAGCAAGGCCATGTCATAAGAGCAAGTTGTTCTTAGATTGGAGTTAGGATTAAGTGGGAGCCCAAATCTATTCCTGAATCTATGTTCTTAATCCTGCCTCTAGCTCACCTTAGAGACCCCCACGTTAATTTCTGGTATAGAATCTTATGGATCAACTCCCTGGAGCATAAGGACCTTCTATTGAGAGTGTCATTGATTAACTCATGGTACTAATTTTTAAAACAATATTGAGATAGGGAGATTGAATAACTCTGGGCTAACTACGTACTGCAATACCTGGATTAATATCTTGTATAAAATAAATCCTTACCTGACTAGATGCTATTGCACAGATGATGGGAGTTGGTGGTCAGGCAAAGTTTACAATAATATTTCCTGACAATGTTAGACATAGGTCTGCCAGCATAATACATCTCCCAATTCAGTAAGCAGGACATTCAAGTAGTAAGTCAATGTTAGTCCACCTTCCGATGGTTAACCACTATCGGTAGAGCTGTCTTCTTCTTCACCTACCATGCAATTTCAGTGTCAAGTCCTCAGGTTACAGGCGTGTTGCAGGTGAAAGCTAGTTCACCTAGTGGGCTGTCCACATTGGATCCCTCTGTTGTGGCCTCCAGAGCATGTTATGTCCCTCCAAGACCCAAGAGTTCTTTGTTGCAGTGATCTGTGGCGCACGACCATGCCTGCCCTAGAAGGTGACTGGATTCTGTTATCCAGCAGAAGGAAGAGCTACATAGAGGCTAAGCTAACTAGCTTGGACGTGGACCACATCTCCCCGATGGGAAGCATGTCCTCACAGTTGGTCATGAGGCAAAGATCTAACATCTTGAGCCTCAGCTTTCTGCCGAGAGGACTGAACAAGAGGAGACTCATGAAATGTGCACCCCTAACGACTCACCCCTCCCCACAATCTGCTCTCTGCCTCTTGGGGGTCCACTCTTCTGGCTAACTGTGCTTTGGAAAAGCAAGCCTAACCTCATCACTCTATGCTCTTGGCAGGGAAGTCCTGCTCTCTTATGCAGACCAAGAGCAGCGGGCCCGAGACACATGGCATCTTGGATGGCTGCACTGCACGAGAGCTGCATTTTATGAGTTTACTTGGGAGAGGGTCCAAAGTGATAAGCCTTTCGTAACAAAGGGAGCTTGAGTGCTACAAGAACAACTGAAGGCTCTGCCCGCCCTCCAGCAGACTGGGAGGCAGGAAGTGAGATTACATTGTTGTTGAAGCATATCTTTATCATCACCTCTACTATTTTAATTCCCTTTAGCGTCATCAAGCTTTCTCATACTTAGAACTGTACTACACATGAAAACTTTGGAGAACCACCACTGGATTCACAAGCCACACAGAGAGAAAATAGTTTGAATTTCGCTTCACTTACTACCTGCTGATAGTATTCCCAGGGTGCTAATTGGACAACTGGACCATGGAGGGAGGGCCTGAGCCCTGACAATGCCCAGTCAGTTAATGATGCCCACCACTGCTGCAGCCTGGATGCAGAGTGGGGATTCCGGTGTACCCCTGTGTTTCAAAAGCTATGAGAGGGAGGGAGAGGGAGAGACTGAACCATTACTTTGCTCCTGCTGTCCACCTCATCCCAGAGATGGCCCAACATCTGCTCTGAAAATGAACCGATAGCGCATGACTGTGTTTACAGTTTGATGCACCACTACAGTTCACAGTTGTTAACTTTATACATAAACATTTATCACTGAGCTCTGTGCAGTTTCATTGTGAATTAGGAGATATTGGCAGTTAAACTGATGATAAATCAACAGGGAAGCAGACTCGACTCCACATACGCTTTCATCTTTCCTGAAGGAAACACGACGCCCTTGCGGAGAGTATTACTTGAACCTCACAGTGAGTATTTAGCTGTAGAAAGTTCTCTGGGTTTGAGGTTGTTCGTTGGAAGCTAGAGTTTCTGTCATGTGTGTTTATTTTTCAGACATCTGCCTTGTACTTTTCTGAATGTTCTTCATTGATGGCCCCACCCGCCCCAGTAAACTTATCATTTGGCATGTGCATTCCCCTCTTCTGTGTCTTAAGTGGGTGTGAGAGGGTTGCATATGGACAATAACTCCTTTTGTCTTCTTGGCATCATCTAAACATTTCACAACTGTGGTGATTTGATTTTACTAAAATTATCATAAAAATGGTTGTCAAGGCAGCTCAGAATGGTAGGCACGTAATGATGAGCAGGGCTGAGAGAGAAAGCTGGAAATTGCAGGCAGTTGTGTACTTGGCTGCTGGCCTTTCTTTGGAACCCCATGGGTGACCTGATCAGATTCGGTTAGCATTCCCAGAGTGCTGTGTGTTCCCCGGGCTTCAGAACGAAGGAGGTTGCAGGGCACCTCCATTCCACACGAGCTGATGCTCCGCCCTCTGACATCATGGTGGCCCCACTGCAGGTCCAGTCTCAGCAGCCAGATCTGTGGAGACAGTGTGTTCCTTGCAGACCGGGTGCAGGGGTGGTTTGTGGAGTCGATGCCTGCTGGCTGTGTGCGGCTTTGTGACCGTGTGGTGGTTTGACCACCTCTGTGTCTACCCTAGGGAGCAATTTTTGTGACTCCTTCAGAAACATTCCTCCCAGAATCATGGGTTTTTCTCAGAGTCGCTCATCCAAGTGGAGATGCTGAAAGCTCAGCTTCTGTCTGTGTGCTTACAGATGGAACATGTCAACGTAGAATGAAAGTTTACCAGTTGGGTTAGTCATTGGACTACTACTAACTGTAGGTTGGCCGTTCAAGCCCACCAGCCACGCAGAGGGGGAAAGAAGAGGCTGTCTCCTCCCTTACAGATGCTCCGTCCTGGGAAAACTGTCTGGGGTCACAGTGAGGTGAAAACCTAATTCCTTTACCTGAAAGCTGGCGGGCTCTCCCCCAGAACCAGCCTGCTGCCATGCTTTGCGTGTCGACTGTGTCTACACAGGATGATTTTCAGGGTCCCTCCCCCTTTGTAGAAATATTCATCTGCTTTTACCAAACGGCACGCCTTTCTCAGATTGTCAGTTTGGGCTTTGTATAAAATGGAAGGCGATGAGAAGGAATCAGGGCCTCGAGGAGGGTGGAGGGTGGGTGGATGACGCGGCACAGATGGGCACAAACACAGACCACACTGACAAGGGCGGCATGACCCAGGGACAGCAGACGCCGGCGAGCATCATGCCCAGCACCCAGCAGACAATAGACATTTGGAGCAAAGGCACTATCGTACAGGCTGCCTGTCCGTCAGAGTGGGATTATTGACAAGCTCACAGAAGAGTACATGGGCCATGACGTAAATGGTAGACTCATGTTGTGATACACAGATTAATAGGACATGCACATGGTCCAGCTGGGCCCACTCTGCCCTGCATGCTCCTTTTATTCCGAGGTGCCTCTGTTTTCAGGGTTCTGTATTCTCTCAGTTAGTGGTTCTTGGGATGTGGCCCCTCGACCAGGTGGTTGTCAGGAGACCCATGCTCACCCCTGCCCTCCCCTTGTCATCTAGTCCCTTCTAACTCACATGGACCCCAAAGGCAGAGTCCCCTGCCCAGAGGGCTCCCAGGGCGTTCATCTTATGGAAGCAGACTGCCCCATCTCTTACCTGTGGAGGGCTGCTGGGCTTGAACCTCCAACCTTCTAGTGAGTGAGCAAGGGTTTTAACCACAGAACTCTGGTGGCATAGTAGGTTATGCTTACCACAAGGTCAGAAGTTGAAATCTACCAGTCACCTCAGGGGAGACAGATGAGATGAGGCTTCTTGCTGCCATAAATATGTGCAGCCTTAGCCACCAACAGAAGCAGGTGTGGCCTGTCCTGTAGGGCCACTTTGAGCTGAAATAGACTGGACACTAGTGAGTCTGGGTTGGAAACCTCACCCGAGGCTTCTGAATTGGAAGGTGGGGATGGAGGCCAATAGTCTGCGCTTTCAGAAGTCCCCCGAGCAGGGCTGGCTGCACAGAGATGGAGCCTGGTCACTCCCACAGGGCCCTGAACTTAGGAGTGGTCACTCTAGATGTAGTGTCCTACTGCTCGGTCCTCATTGCCCTTCTCTCTGTTTAAAATGATGGTGGGACTTTACATAGGAGAACATACGGCCATTTGTTCGCAGTGGTGGTGGCGACGTCCTGGACATCACGTCATCCATTCTCAGCATCTCTACCCATGTCGCCCCTCCGCATGCTGCCCCCAGCCTTCCAGCCACGCTTAGTGGCACTGTGGGTGATTTGGTCTCATCAGCAGGCTTTTCGTTTTCCTTTTAAGAACACAGTGATCATTCAGAGCATCCTCACTTAAGTACCACGCAGCTGCCTATTTGAAGATGACTTCAGCAGACAATCATGGTTCGTGGTTGGAAGATGTTTCCCAGAGAGACTCAGTTGTTGCTCTAGACTCTATGGGTCCAGTGACTCTGGATGCTGTATGAATTTCAAGTTCTGTTCCTCTGGCGTCAAAGTCTAGGTGACCAGAGAAACAAATCCATAGAAACTCATATGTATGAGAGAGTTTTATATACAGGGTAAGTGTACATTCAGAAAGCATCCCAACACAGTGCTGCCCAAGCCCACAAGTTCAACATTAGCCCATATGTCTGACACAGATCTACAAAGTTCTCCTCCATCTCACAAAACACACACAATGATGCTGACTGCAGGAGGAGAGCCAAATCAGTGAGCGTGTAAGCATCTCAGCACTGGCAGGGGTATCCACTTGGCTACTCCATCACCCAGGGTTGCATCTCGAGGTAGGCCCATGTGGCTTTTCCTCAAGGACATCTCTTGCAGGAAATGAGCCTTGCCAGCTGAAGCAGGGAACTGACTAAAGCAGCTGCACCCTGGTCTGATCATCACAAAGCAAGAGACCCAAGAATTAGAAAGGGAGGCTCACTGAGCCATTTATCCCTCAGCCCTTCAATTAATCCCATATGTGTTTATTGGCCAGAGTGGCACAATAAATCTTAACTATCTCAACATCTGTCCACTCTTAACTCTAGCTCACTGCACGGACTCCGTTCCGACTCATGGGGACCCCCACCCCCAGGGCTTTTGTTTCAGGCAGGGCAGTGACTCCCAGACTCCCACCCGGAGCCTCCTGGCTCCCATCGCAAGGCAGTGATGGTGCCACTCCCCACCACCTCCCCGACTCTTGGCTCCATAGAATGAGGAGCCCAATGGCCAGCCAACAGCTTCTGCTTCCAAATTTTTCCATACAGGACCGCATTCTCTGGGGCTAGCTGACGTTGTTCTTTCAGGGAGAATGTGGTCATTCTCCCCCTCTACATCCCCTTGTTCCCTGACCCAGGCATTCTTATGTTGGGAGCAGCCCGCACACATGTCCTCTGACTAAAGGTGCATGCGGACTTCCTGGAGATCCGCATGCCAACATTGCCTGTGGGGCCGGCAGACGAGCCCCGCAAGTGCTTATTCCATTGAGAGACTTGCTCAGCTGTGAAATGTGTCCCCTGGCTGCAGGTGACGTGCAGGATATAATGTGATGCGTAGAGATGTTGCAAGCCGAAGAACTGTGGTCCTATCTGCTGTGTTGAAGGAAAAGGAGACAAGTCCAAGCAGAATTCCTTTTACTTCTCAGCACAGCCTGTCCCTCAGTTACGACTTGGTTGGTGTTGACTGGCAGGTGGGTCAACCTGGATGAAAAGTAGACTGTCTGACCGGGCAGTGATTTCCTCCCCTTGCTACCAGAGTGAGTTGGCTACCTTCCCGTTCCGGGAAATCTAAAGCGAATCGAGCCTGCTATGTCTGTTTATCCTTCTCCCAGTTCTATGTTCTTGGTATGCAGTGTGTCTTACTCACAGTGTTTTACCCCCATACATTAGACATTTTCTTAAAGCCTACAGGTAATTCCAAACTGCAATATAAATTAAAATTTTTTTCTTTTCACCTTTTATCCCTACATCATAAAATTTCCTCCTAAGGGTATAATTCTTCGTAAGTTTCCTTTTGAATTTTATTTATTTTGTAGTTGATGTTGAAAATGGTATGGCATTTCTGCATCCTTGGAAACTTGATGGGGTCGCTCTGCCCCTCGTATTAGCCTTCCTTCCCTCGCTTCTGCAACTTTACATGTGTCTCACGCCTCAGCCGCAGGACTTTGCCATGTGCCCTCTTGTGACTTGCCACCTCATGTTCCTCCATTCATTTAGACACTTACCAAGCTTTGTAACTGTGCACTCTTCGTCTCTTTCGTCTTTGACAGTCTGACTAGAATGATGGAAAGTGGACGCAGCATTTGGCACCAATCCAAACCAAACCTGCTGCCATCGAGTGGGTTTTGACTCCCAGTGACCCAGTGCCTGACGGAGAGTGGATGCTCAGGGTTGCTCTTAGATGCGCGAATGAAGCAGCTCTTTGAATTTGGCACTCGCATGCCCCCCCTCCCCCAGAGTCCATTTGGACTCACAGTGACCCTGAAAGACAAAGCAGAACTGTCCCACAGGCTGTCAAGGTGTCAGGGGTGGTAGATCTGGACAGAAGCAGACAGTCACGTCTTTCTCCCATGGCGTCGCTGGGCTGGGGTGGGTGGGGTAATAGTCCTGCACATTAACCTATACACCACCAGTGATGCTGGGTCTTAGTCTCTACATTTCATTCCACAGATATGGAAACGTAGTTTTCACAGAAGTGAGGATCTTGCTTGTTGCACGGCTAGTCAGTGCTAGGCCCTCTGTTGTCCCGTCCCTTTATGGGCCCTGAGCTGCTACTCCAGCTCCCCACCCCCTCCCCCACCCCCTGCGTGCCTCTGGTCTCCTGGCTTCTTGGTTCGGTGGACAGAGTTGAACAAAATCACCAAATGGTTCCTGAAGTCTGATCAGGAGGGTGAGGGGACTTGGAGTGGGGAGTTGGGTCCCCAGAAGTGTTAGTGTCAAATGGGCTTGCTCAGGCTAAGTGGGAAAGGGGCCCCTTGCCTGATAGCAAGTAGTCCCCCTGTTGAGGTATAAGACGCAGGTGTGGTTTAGGGGTCGAAACCGTTTCATGCAATTTTGACAACTCTGGCTGTATCATATGTGCTAAAGTCAGGTAAAGCAAGTCCTCCCACTGTGTCCTCCTTCTTGAGGAGTTCTCTGCTAATTCTGTGCTTCTTCCCTCTCCATATGAAGTTGGTAATCAGTTTTTCCATTTCTATGAATAAAGATGAGAGTAATTGTGTTGGGATTGCATTAAGTTTACATAGTGCCTTTGGAAGAACTGATATCTTGACTATATTGAGTCTTCCAATCCACGAGCATGGGATATCCTTCCACTTGTTGAGGTCGCTCTTGGTTTCTTGTAATAGTGTTCTGTAGTTTTCCCCATATCGATCTTTTGTTCTTTTAGTCAGGCATCTCCCTAGATATTTCAATTTGTGTTTGGCTATTGTGAAGGGTACCACCTTTTTGATCTCTTCTTCTGTGGTCTTATCTGATGTGTATAACAGTCCGATGGACTTCTGTTTGTTGATCTTGTATCCTGCCACCCTGCCAAACTCCTCTATTGCTTCCAGTACTCCCCTTGTGGAACTTTTGGGTTTTTCCATATATAAAATCATATCACCTGCAAATAACAATAGTTTCATCTCTTCCTTCCCCAGATGAATACCTTTGATGTCTTTTCTTTGCCTTATGCTGTTAGCAAAAACCTCTAGCACAATATTAAATAAGAGTGGGGATAAGGGGCATCCTTATCTGGTCCCCTTTTTCAGTGGGATTGTGTTAGTCTTTTCTCCATTGACTACATCATTGGCTGTTGGTTTTTCATATATAACTTGTATTATCTTGAGGAATTTTCCTCCCATTCCTGTCTTCTCAAGTGTCTTAAACAGGGATTGGTGTTGGATGTTGTCGATGCCTTTTCTGCACCCATCGATATTATCATGTGGTTCTTATAGTTTTTCATGTTAATGTGATGAATAATATTAATGGTCTTTGGTATGTTGAACTTTCCCTGCAGCCCTGGTATGAATCCCACTTGGTCATGGTGAATTATTTGTTTTATATACTTTTGTATTCTGTTGGCTAGTATTTTGTTAAGGATATTTGCATCGATATTCATTACTGATTTTGGCCTGTAGTTCTCAATTCTTGTGGGATCCTTGCCCGGTTTGGGTATCAGAGTTATACTAGCTTCATAGAAGGAGTTTGGGAGTTTGCCATCTTTTTCTATGTTCTGGAAGAGTTTGTGTAGGATTGGTGTTCTTCCCTAAATGCTTGATAGAATTCTCCAGTGAAGCCATCTGGTCCAGGGGATTTTTTTTTGTTGGTAATCCCTTGATAACCTTGTCTGTTTCTTCTATTGCTATGGGTCTGTTGGGATTCTTGATGTTCACCGAGGATAGTCCAGGGAGGTATTGTTTTTATAAGAATTTATCCATGTCTTCCAAATTGTTGAATTAATTGGCGTACAATCCTTCGTAGTACTGTGTAATTATCCTTCTGATTTCATTAGGGTCTGTTGTAATGTCCCGTCTTCCATCCCTTATTCTTGCTATCATGAGGTGTTGAAGGGAACAGGTGTCAGGCATCATCAGAACAAAAAGTCTTACCATAGTGAATGAGGGGGGCAGGTATGGAGTGGAAACCCAAAGCCTATTTGTAGGCGACTGGAGATTCATTCCCTTGCAGAGGGGTCTAGGGGAGGAGATGAGCCAGACAGGGTGTGATGTAGCAATGAATAAAAATACAACTTCCCTCTAGTTCCTAAATGCTTCCCCGCCCCCCACACACACCCACCCACACACTATCCTGATTCCAATTCTCCCTTGCAAGTCTGGCTAGACCAGAGGATGGACACTGGTACAGATGGGAACTACAAACACAGGGAATCCAGGGCAGATGATCCCTTTAGGACCAGTGGTGTGAGTGGCGATACTGGGAGGGTGAATTGGAAAGGGGACCCGATTACAAGGATCTACATGTGACCTCCTCCCTGGGGACGGACAACAGAAAAGTGGCTGAAGGGAGACCTCAGACAGGTCAAGATATGACAAAATAATTATTTATAAACTATCAAGGGCTCATGAGGGAGGAGGTAGAGGGGAGGGAGGGGGGAAAATGCGGACTTGATTCCAGGGCCTTAAGTGGAGAGCAAATGTTTTGAGAATGATGAGGGCAATGAATGTACAAATGTGTTTTGCATAATTGACGTAAGTATGGATTGTGATAAGAGTTGAATGAGCCTCTAATAAAACAATTTTTAAAAAACCTGTTTCATGCCAGTGGGAACCCTGTTCTGTGGCAGTGCAGGAGGACAGCAGGAAGTCACCCTTCTCAGGGGAGATGCCAGGCAGAACAGAGGGGGTCTGGCAACCGTTACAGAGAAATGGCTTCCTAAACGCTAACCAAGAGGAGGGCTGGATGCAGAGCCCCCAAGCTCAGGGCACTGAATATGGCTTAAGAACTCAGGAGATCTTTCTGGTTTGTCCCAAGCTTAGTTATTCAATGTAGAACCTTTATTTTTTATTTTTTTTAAAACAACAGTTTGAAAGGAAGTTAATATATTTTTCTTGAAATATTGGAATACTGTGTTTTGCTTATTAGCCAGTGGAAAATATAGATGACGGAGATATTTTAAAATATAAGCTGGCAAATAGAACAGGCTCAGAGTAGGAAAACTGGCCATTTGAGGCAAATCCACCATTAATTTCATATGGAGTACTTAAGGAAAAAGAAAACATTGAAGCCAAGTGAACATGACATGATGGTCCGTTTCGAACACTTGGTAAATATCACGTAAATGAATTAACGGCAATGGTTCTGTGAGTTCAGCCAAACCATACGGGCAACTGCTAAAGGCCTGACAGTAACTGTGAGCACAACCAAGTCCTGCAGAAGGATGGAGCTAATGTTCTGGAAGGCGCCAACGATCAATAAGGATATATTATGTTGTCACAGAAATGATCCCTACGCAGAATAAAATGTGTCTTGTTCTAATGCTGAACAGCGCACACAAGGACTGCCATACTTGCCTACAGACGAGCCGTTATTCCGGAAGAGAAAGACAAGATGCTTGGCCCACACACTCTCCTCAAAGCCACATCTCCAAGAAAAACACATTTGACATCTCCCTTGATCTTCCACTTTTATGGGAAACCAAATTCATTGGTTTCAGGAGGGATCTGAAGTAAGTTACACTAAAGTACACACACATACACACACACACCATGATTAATCAGAATAAAAATTGGAAATAAAAGCCACGAAAACCTAGAGGGAGTAACTCTGCTAACCACAAAGTCCATTGTGATCCCTGTGATTGATCATCAGAGTTGGCCCTGAACTACCTGGCAGCCAGGGCAAAAAGGGAAACAGGATAAATTGCACCATTCTTGTTATTGGAAAGGAGGAAGCAGACTAGTCCCTGCATGTAGCGGTTTTCCTGGCCCCAGATATTAAAAGGCACTTCTTATGTGTGATTTTCTATAGGAATATTGAACCACAGCATGGCTAATGTCCTGGAAAGACTTTGCCAATAAATGCAGATGTGGTTTTCGGAATGCTGTCTCCTGCAACCACCCCCAATAAAAGCGGGTGCCGTAACATGAAAGTGTGACTCACAAAAGGCGCATTTTATGAGAGCACTGGGTTTTGTTTCCATATTGTGGAAGGTGTGCGGTTTTGCTTCCAGCACATATTTTAGAAGTTCAGAAAGAAACTCCAAGTTGTGTTCCCAGGCATGTCCCCCGTGGGCTTCCTTTGGACACATTCTACCCTGTTCCAGAATTTCCACTCACCATCTTCTGAAGTCCTTGGGCGTTCTGAGCCGACACGCCTTTCTTTCCATCCATCATCTCATGACTCCTTAGAATATAATAAGGTTTTCAGTAACACCCGGGTCACCAAAGGTCTTCAGCTAGCGTGGCTATTCACAGAAAGGTGAATGTCAACTTTTCAATGGAGCACAAATTATTTCTGCCTAACAGATGCCTGTGAGGCGGCCTCCAATCAGCTTCGACACACATCAGGCCCCGTAAGGCGGACCAGCACGCTGCTCAGTCTTGCACGCTCCTCACAATCGTCCCTGCGTTCGCAGCATCGTTTTCTCCATCCATTGTTTGCGTCCATCCGTTTCCTCAAAGGTCCTTTGTCCGCGGACCCGCAGGTCGATCCAGCATGCTGTCTGGATCTGGTCTCTCTTGGTAACGTGTCCACATGAATTGAGACAAAACCTCACCAGCCTCACTTCTAGAAGGGTTCAGCTCCTCGCGGGTCTTCTTTATTCCGTGTCCAGCTTTTGCACGTAGAGGAGGCCATTGAAAACACCACGGTCTGGCGCAGGGACACTTTAGTCCTAGACCTTTAAGGGACAGCTTTGTTCCTTAACCCTTTAAAGAGGTCTTGTGTTGAAACAGACTTGCCCCCCCGCAATGTGTCTTTGGAAATCAAACAGTGTCCTGCCCTGGGGAAATCTACTTCATCAAGCTATTCAAACCTAGCTTTAAAACGCCATTCAAATGGCTTCTGCCCTTCAGTTAACTACATTGGCCTGTAGTATTCCTACACGTGTAGTCAATACACTGACCACATGGCTAGTAATCCTATGACTATTCGGTATGAATATGCTAATATGTGATAATGTGGCTGTTAGGTAAGGGAGCACGACACTTGGGGAAGAGGGTTCACCTCCCTTCATTAACTGACCAGCAGTCATGGAAACTTCCCCACCACACAGGGTAACAGCTTCGCAGACTGTGGACCCTTGCTCTTCACTGCGGGACGAAACGGGCTGCCTGCTCCATTGCGACCAGACAGGCTGTCACTCGAGCGCTTGCTGACTTTTTGGATCAGCAGGCTCAGTGAACCACAGACATTCAAAAGCAGATGGTATCGAATGATGGAAACCATCCGCTTGGAAAGGTGAGACTAGTCGTTCCCGCCTTTCTGCAAACGCTGTTGCAAATATTTGCAGAGTACTTTGAAGGAATTAAACTGCACCCACAGGTATCTCCGCGCCCTTTGGCTGCTCAGACAGCCCCATGGGCTGCCAAGGTTCCCAGGGCTTGGTGACATCACTGGCATGGTCCTCTCTGGACCAATGAATACATGGTCTTTTGCTGGTGGTGACTTGGTCTTTGTCATCCCCCGCTCATTCCTGCCTTACCAAAAATGACAGTGCGCGCGACATCATATTCCGCAAGCCATTCTGCTTCCAGTCCCCACAGGACACGGTGGCCTTTCACAGCAGGGAGCCTCACTGGGGCCACTGGGGAACTGCCAAGGATAGGCAAAGTCTCCCTTCGCCGTGTCGAGAGAGTCATGCACACCCATTTGTTTGGTTGTGCTACTTGGGGGCAGTTATTGGTCTGAGAAATCTCCCGGGACTCCAGTTTGCATTCGTGTTGAATCTTCCTACGCTTCCACTCCTGCTGCTGGTGGGCAGAAGCCCCAGTGGCAGCAAGATTGTCGTGCTCAGCTGGCAGCTGAGGAGAGATTAGGCCCAACCAGAGGCGCCCTTTGCAGAAAACCCTGGCAATGTGCTGCCGAGTCACCAGTAGACATCAGAAAGGGAAGGATCCGGACAGAAGCACAGCCCTCCCCTGTGCCCAGCTAGTGTCCACGGGTCGAGTCCACTGGGTGACAGCTGGTGGTGGTGATGCCAACATCGGGCATTGAATATCAACGTACACAGGCATGGCTGCATCCAGTAGACATGTGGAAGTTAAAAGGCTGCTTTTTCAACCAATGTGTATAAGATTCCTGCTGTGAACTGAGCATAAGGCCCAGTGATTGGAGAGAGTGGGGAAGAAAATATCGTTCAGTTCTCCTGTATTCCCAACACAGTTCCCTAAGGAAGACATCAAAGTTTACCAACCAGGAAAGTGTATCTTCATAAGATGGGAGTTTTCCTGATCTTGTCTTTTAAAATCCTGTCCCCTGCTTGGCTGATCCTGTCCCTTTTAATGTCCAGCTTCCTGGGAGAGAGAGCATGCTCTCCAGGCCCTGCCTTCTTGCCGTGTCCCCCTCTGGGAAAGGAGCGGGCCTCCCCTGGGAGTCTCTCGAGTTTTGCTGAGCGGGTGAGGACAGTGAAATTGACCCAGCCTGAACCTCAAAGTCTGCCAGGGGCGTCAGTGAAATAGTACACAAGCCCAGGCTCCGTCTGGCCATGAATTATACATTGTGTATTTAGAATCTTCTACCGCTAGTGTCTGTTTATCTGTTGACTTCCACCAAGATTTAGGGTTTTGTTGTACTTAATAACTTGCTTTATTTTGTTTGACATGTATTTGATGTCCTTCCTGTGCACAGGCGCGTAAGATACACAGTCGTGGGTGAGGGTCTGGAGACGAAGCCCAGCCCTGCAAGCACTAACTCTGAGATCTCTGGGAGAGAGCATGCCACATGCTTTCTGCTCGCACCGGGTCCTGATCAAGATGATGGCAGGTTAAAATTCTCCATAAGGTTGTCCTCATTTTTGAATTTTGATTTTTTTTTGGCCTCGTGCTTCAATTAAAAAATCTATCCAAAGCATGTGGAAGTTCAGTATGGGTCACCCTAAGCATTTCAGTTTTCGATCACATCCCTGCCCAGTTCTTCCTTTATTAAGTTCTTGATTCAGAATTGTGGCCTGTCAGGTAAGTACTGACTTTTGCATATCCTGTGTGCTAGTTCCATAATCGGGTGTCAATTTGAGGATTCAGAGTGTAGGGGTGGAGGCTAGCCTCTCAATCCGGAGCTAGCCAATGAGGCCTCTGTGTGGGCATGGCCTTCTGCTGAGCATTCTGGGAACTCTGGTTTTCCCCCTTGGAGGCGGGAGAGGCTCTCTGCTCACTCCCTGGGAGACATTGTAGCTTACAAGACACGTGGAACTGCGCTAGGGCCCTGAGCTGGAGGGGCCACGGAGAGACTCCTGCCAGTGCAGAAATGCTTACAGAAGTGCAGGAGACTCCCACCCACCGGCCTGTGATCGTCCAGCATTCAGCGTCATTGCATGTGCTTTGTGAGGATTGTGTAGATTGGTGTGGGACGTATGGGCTGATATCAGACTTATGGACTGGATCTGGACTGGGCTGGGATGCTTTCTTAATGTAGAATTACCCTTTCTATAAAACTCTCTCCTGTACACAGATGAGTGTTTCTATGGATTTCTTTTTCTAGTCGGCCCAGACTAACACATCCTGAAAATGGACACAGTGTTACGATACCAATGATACTAATAGGACTCCTCATGAAAGCTTGGTTGGATACTGAGAGGCTTCTCAGGATGTATAGATTGTGCTTGGAATTGGGAAGCTGTTTCAAGGAGAAAAAGAAAACACAAAGGAGATTGTTCATACTTGATAAGGTTCATTGGGTCCCTCCGTCTATTTGGCTTTGGCAACTGTTTCTAAAATTTTTAAAAATCTGCCTTACTCCCTTATTTCCATCCTAGGGTTGTTGAGTTTTATTCTGTTTTGTTTCGGTTGTGGGGTATAAATGATCTTGATCAAAAGCTAAAATGTTAGTAAAATTCTTCAAATGGAGATAACTGTTTACACATCCCTTATTTTTATCCACCTCCTCTTCCCACCACAAATGGTGTTTGAAATGAGATCTCATTCCTTATGTAATGACCAAGAGTGGCGTGAGGGTCTAAAAATCTGTGTCCTTCTCTACAGTTTAAGCAGCTCCCCCTTGAGTCCCAGGATCACCTGTACTGAACAGGAGGAGGGGCTGAGTCTTAGCCATCTTCCAGTGGACCCAGTCCCATGGCCACCCCCACCTCACCTCACTTGGCAGTGGAGAGGTCCATATTGAACGGAGATCTTTCAGCTCTAGAACCTGTGTTATTTTCTAGACCCCATGCAATTGTAGTTCGGGGCCAGCAAGCTGATATTTGACTTCTGCAGACACAAGGTAACAGAGTAGAGTTGACCTACGGGGCTTGTTTCCTAGCACTGAATCTCCCTGGAAGCAAATGACCAGGTTTTCTTCTCCCATGGGGCCGCTGGGTGGCTCCAGACCTCCAGCCTTTTTGGCTAGCAGCTGGTCCATTTGCCGGCCCTCCTCAGGCTCCATATTGCAACTCAGTGAAACAGCAGCCATGTGAGAAGTGCATGTGTTGTTTGCCCCACACTCATTCCAGAAGTATGTGGCCACCGTGTGCTGGGCGCTGCAGAGGTGAACGGGAAAGGAGCAGGCTCAGCCCCTAGGTTCACAGAACTCCCAGTCGGACGGATCCACGAGACAGTCTCCCAGTTGGGTTTCCCCAGAAGCAGCCCTTGGGGTAGGAGTTTGGTGTATCTGGAACAGGAAAATGCGGCGTGTTAGCCCTCACTGCCTCCCAGGAACGTTTGCTTCCAGTGTTCCTGGCCTCCGTACACAAGGCAGGCCAAGAAAAAGCCACACGTGCAGTCGCAGGTGTTTGCCTTAGGTACCTGTTGGCAGTTCTGGGCTCAGTGGTGTCAAGGGAAAGGAGTGGCAAGAGGTGCTGGTGGTGGGAGAGGGACTGACCAAGGAGTGCGAGTCGGCATGCTGTGATACGTGTGTCGTAGGGTTGTAGGAGGGAAGGGACAGACGTTTAGGAGAATCCAGAAGCGGCCCAGAGGAGCCTCAGGCAGAAGCATTCTGCACAGAGAACCACAGCAGCCCCTCGTGGCTGGAGTATAGCGAGAGCCAGGGCGGGCAAGACGAGAACAGTCCAGATCCCAAGAGCCTCGAAGGTCACAATGACTGATGGCAGCAGAGAATCCTGGAAGGGTTTTAAAGAGGGGCATATCTTTGTCAGGTGGGCCTTTGGGGAAGCTCCTGCAGGCTTCGGTTTATGGAATGAGTTATAGCTGGAGACTGAAAGGCCAGTTCAAATCTGTTATAATAATCCAGGCCCAGGAAGCTAGATCATGACCTTTCAACTGGCTAAGGGAACAGCCTCCTGTTCTTGTCGAGAGGCATGATGCTTAGTGCCACTGGGGTGCCTCTGGCTTTCTGCAGCATCGGCAGGCTCATTGTCCTCCTGTTTGGATTATTTTCTTAAATAAGGAGATTGTTTCCCTTCTTTGGAAAAACACGTAAGATTTTTAAAAGCCTGGTCCAGTCGACCACACGGGGACTGCAGCGACCCTGCGCCTCTTCCGTTCCGTTGTTCCGTGTGAAGTCTTCTCAGCTGAGTTGGGAAATCACAGCAGGCCGTTTGTTCCCCCTGACATGACCCCACACAGTGTGTTCATCCCTTTTCTGACACACAAGTCTGGTAACTTCATGACACGCGTTGCTACTGAGGGGTCTGACTTCAGCCCTTGGTGACAGTTTTTAAGGCTGGGAACCTTAAAGGAAGCAGATATTGTAGCTTTCTCCCAGGGAGCTACTGGTGGATTTGAACTACAGACCTTAGGCTAGTTAGAAGTTTCAATGGCAAGGGCTCCTACGTTTCTGCTTGGTTTTCTTTTTGGTTTTTACCCAGACCACATATTTTCATAATTATCTTTCCAGTCTGATGGGTTTACCCTAGTGTCTCATTACAGATTTAATTCACACTAATAAGATCGAGAATGTTTCACATTTGTTTTTTTGGCTTGCCTCTTCATGTCTTCAGTTCCGTTTTTGTTCATTAATAGTTTCTTCTTTGTGAAATGCTTCTTGATATTTCCTTTATTTTTCACCCCTGTTGTTTCCCTGAAGAGCCTAGGTAGGATACTGGCTGATACATTAACCTGCTTTTCACAAGGTTGGTGGTTGGAAGGTACCCACAGCTTCGGAGGACAAAGAGGAGGCTGTCTGCTCCTCTAAAGATTTAAGGCCTTGAAGACCCAGTCCTATAAAGTGCAAATGCATTGTCATCTTCTCAATGGCAGTGAATTTGGTGCTTTGGCCTGGTTGGTTCCAGGCACGTGGTCCTGGCCATCTCCCACCTGCACACCAAACAACAAGTTCATAATCACTTCTTTGTAACCTTATTCAAATAAAGACGCAAGAATGACTGAAAGGTGTTGTCAGGTTATCATGCAGCCACGATGTTTTGGTTGAAAGACTGCATAATATTCTGACAATGTCAGCTGAGCGTTTGCTTCGCTGTATGCCATATGGTTATGTGCCTTTTAACTTTGCACATGTTTTCTAGAAATATTTGACCAAGAGCTCTTTTTCAGAAAATATTCCATGACCCCAATTTTATATAAACCTACTGTGCTTTCTGTAAATTTAGTTACGCATTGGGTTTCTTATCTGCGTCTATCATTTATGCATCAGTGTTTTCTTTTTAGTTTGGAAATTCCTCAGGGGCCGGGGTCCTATTTGTATAAATATCATAGGATAATAGCCAGCACAAAAAGGTGCAGCGTAAGCAAGTCTGATACTTAGCTTGCAGCTTCTCTGGGCATGAGGTCCCTGAGGACTTGGGACATGATATCCACGTCCCCAGAATGCCCTCAACACAGTCTCTCTCAGGGCTGGTTCAGGGGAGTTCGTCTGTTGTCCTGCCTCTTTTTGCAGGTCAGCCACAGAGAGTTATGGTTCTGAGGGCAAATTGGGGAGATCTGGTAGCAACCAAATCATTATTAAACCCTAGGCTGGTTTTATTTTCACGGGGTGAAATACTCCAGAGCAATGAGAATGAGCCTTTGAAACCTGTCCTGACAAAGGTGGATCTCACCAGCAGGTGGGAGTGGGGGGGGGGGGGTGCTAAAGGGGAAAAAGAATGCCTGGAAACTGACTGTGGTAGCAATTGTACAATTCTGCCTGGTGCGATTGAACTACAGAATGATATGATATCTGTATGAACTGCCAATTTAAAAAGAACAAAGATAGAAAGAATATGCATGGTATGAATCCATGACAAACAAACAGTCAAAGCTCAGCTTTGGCGTTAGGGCTCAGGACAGACGTAGCTCTGTGGTGACTTTTGGGGGAGGCGGATAACTGAGAGGTGGCACAAGAAGCCGAGGAGGACGGTCATTCTCTGTTCCTCAAATGTGGTCTCTTGGCACACATTTGATCACTTCCGGGAAATCCCTGAGGCTATACACTTAAGATACGGGAACGCTTCTGTACGCATTTTGTTCCTTGATAACTTTAATGAAAGCCAAACAAATTGGAGATGTAAACTTGAGGCCATCACATTTGAACCAACCCGCCTGGAATGGCCATGCACCCCATCTCATTGATGGTCTTCTTGGGGAAATGCCCAAGGAAGAGGTAGGGTTTGCTCACTGTCCCCAGTGGCCAGCTACGGAATCAGTGTTGTGCATTGAGAGGGAAGCTTTTCTAGTGTATTGCTCCTGACTCAATTCCAGGCTGATTCCATGATGGATAAGGTGTGGCTAAGTGAGAATTAAAGAAGACTGAATTCTTATGGAAGATCACCTCTAAGATTAAGATCCACAGATCAAAAGGATCAAAGGCACTTGGGTTGCTTTTTGTGGGGAAGGTAGCTGTTGGGAATTGCAGTTTGTCTTTACATTCTTGCTGACAAATGGGAGAATGAGGTGAGGAGAAACCAGGGTGCTTTCTCAGCACACCCCTGTGTAGGACTCATGATTCTCTTTGGCCAGTGGCTATTACTGTGGCCAAGACATGTCCTGTTGGTTGTCATGCGCTGATGTCTGAGATTGTTGAAGGAGACTCTGGACCATTTTTAAAGTTCCCACTTGTAACCGGCTCTAATCCCTGCGACATTTTCCTTGGTTTTCAGATGAGAGAATCATGATGATGAGACTTGGTTTATACGGTAATTGGTTTACAAGGCATCAAGTCCATTCTGACTCTGTTGACCCCATAGGGTTTCCAAGATGGTGTAGTCTCTGCAGACCAGATGGCCCTGCGGTCAGCACGTCGGCGCTCACTTAGCAGCGCCACCCGGTCTCTTGGAGGGATGCCAAGCGTTCTCCCCCTCCCTTCGTGTGGGATGGTGGGTGATCCTGCCTGGGTCCATCATGAGACTGCATGTACAAGACTGCATGTACACTCAGATTCTCAGGCAGTAATACTGGTGACGGGCTGGGTCCATCTCAAATTTCTCTCAAATTTGGGACGAGGTGGCTTCCTGTTCATGGATTTCTTCTTGAGACGAAAAGGTTCTAGAGGTAGAAAGGCCCTGTATTTTAGAAGCTACTCTAGACCCCACATTCCTGATGATTCTGACTGAGTTGTATATGGCAATGCAGGTATCAGCCAAGCACCCCAATTATGAATTTGGGGAGACTTTGGTCACATATTTATTTTGCCTTTCTGAGCCTCAGGTTTTTTTTCATCTGTGAAATGGGGATGGTTATGGTACGTATCTGAAACAACAGGCTCGTTTAAAGGGCTGAATGTGATGTTAAATACATTCCTTGGCACAGTGCCTGGCTCATGGTCAGTATGAGAAGACTGGAGACATGGTGATTTATAATAAGCAAGATCAACAGAAGAGCCTCACACACACAGTCACACACAGTCTCGCACACACACACACGTGCACGCACACACAGCCGCACACGAATTTATTGTGTGTTCTGGCCTGCCAGCTCTCGGATCCCTCCCAAGTGAACTCGGTAGGCATGGATGATGACACCAAGAGGCCACTTGCATAGTTTCCATGGCGATGGATTTAGTGTTTGAAGGCTCTGTAATCCCTTCCAAAAGCATATGGATCTACAAGGTCTCTGACTTTTCCCAGAGTCCCCTGTCCCTCCACCTTTCTATCATGCACATATATTCTGAAGACGGACAGAACTTAGCTCACTTTCCCCATCCAATTTGGAAAGGGAAAGGTAATTGCTCTGTTGTATGTTGGCATGGTGCGCATGTGACACAATATGGGGAGTTGAACTCAAAGGATGAGGAATTAAAAAAGAAACCCCACCTCTGAGACAGATGTATAGACAGGGGCCTTAAGCGGCAGTCAGTTAACAAATTAAGGCAGTAAGTGAAAAGATAAATGCGCATTTCGAGCTCTAAGTCTTTGTTCAATACTTTAAACACATGGTTGCTTTCAAAGTCCCTGTAACCGCTGCATTGGAAGGCAACCCACTCAGAGGCAGCAAGCACCTGAGAGGAAAGGATTAGAATTCCCGTGCCCTTGACATGGCAGAGAGGGAGGGCACCAGGAGAAATTAGCCCGACCCAGCGGGGCAGGAGAGGGACAGGCTGCGTGCACAGGAGGTGGAGCAGAGCACAGGCCCCATGGGAGTCTTCGCTGAGCACCGGGGCACTTTCAGGAGGATGTGGGCTGCACAGCCCCCCGGGGCCATCTTTCACTGCTTGGCCATTGGCTAAGGCAGTGCCCCCTCCGCCTCCATGTGAGGTCCACAGAGGAAGGGGGATTGAGCCTGACGAAAACAGGGCATGGGGCTTGGGCCAGCAGGAAGGACTGTGGTGGTCAGTACTGTGGTCTTGAAGCACCACACTCGCTGCCACGGGGTCACCGCTGACCCCTAGCAGCCCAGCAGGTTTCCAAGACTGTAACAGTGACGGGAGTCTAAAGCCCAGGCTTTCTCCCTTGGAGCTGCTGGTGGTTTTGAACTGCCCACCATGCAGATCACTGCCCAGTATGTAATCACTACACCACCAGGGCTCTGAAGATCCAAGGTCAGTTGTCCTGAACCATGAGGGAGGGAAGAAGAAAGAGGCTCCAGTTAGCATGAGGGGATAGAGCTTATCTGAAAGAAGGGGCTCAGGAACGTGCTGTACACGTGCAAGAGCATCTCTTCTCCAGACGAATGTGAAGTGGAATTTAGTGGGGAGGCAGCGGACGGCACTGGCTGCTGTGTGAAGCCCTTTCTCTGATGTAAGCACTCGAGGCTCGCTGGAAGATTGAGAATGTTTGTGGCTTATCTTGCAGTTGCCAGGTGGTTTGAGTAATCCCACCTTCAGGTAGAGCCTCAGCCACGACCCTTAGGACAAGTCTCCTTTCTCTGCCCTTGGGTAACAGTCCTACCACTGGGTCAGGGCCTCCCCTCATGTTTCCTCTTGGCTCTCCTAGAGAGTTACCGTCTCAGAAACCCAAAGGAGCCGCTCTGCTCTGTCTTGCAGGGTTACCATGAGCCGCAGGAGACTTGATCGTGCGGGCTTGGCTCAGAGGCCACTGTGGGAGGCGTGAGGGGCCCATCGTTGAGGACAGCCTAAGTGTCGAAGAAACCCTCTGTCCTTACCAGTTGTTCTGTGTCTGAGGAAACCCATGTTGGAGTCACCTTGGCCGTGGCTGGTGTGTACAAGCAGGCCCCGGCTTCTCTGAAAGGCATCTCTGAGTGGACTTAAGCTCTAGTCTTAAACCTGCTTTTCTAAGCAGATTCCACGTTGTTTCCCTGTCTCTTTATATTGGGACCATGTCCTTTCCTCAGATTGTATGATGGGAGAAAAGGGGACAAGGTATTAAAATAATAATAATAAGTTAATGTGTAACACACACTTGAAAGTTCACAGGCAGTCATCCCTTGGATGAGTCCAGGAACGTTTCCTGAGCACCTCGCTTAGAGAGCCCAGGTGGAAGGGCGGGAGTTTTAGGACGTGGGGGCTCCTTCCTTCCCCAAGCCCAAGCCGAGAGTCAGAGTGCTGTGCTCGGCCCCACATGCGGGGCAAATGCTGGAGGAGTCACCAAGGGCAGGGGTGACAGTGGAAGTACAGTGACGAGGACGGGTGTCCTTTGAAAGGGTGGCATGGCCCTGGGCGCCCCTTCCTGCAGCGGCGGTGGTGCCCCTCGGAGTGTCGACAGAGGACTTAGCACGGCTCGGGCAGACTTCTGTGTCCAAATTCTCACACACTGTTTGGCAAGAGCCCAAAACAACAGCCCCGGCAGAATGTCCAAATGCATTTGGATGACATACCGCAAGTGGGGCCCTGCATGTCACCAATAGCTTTCTTCAAAGCCCTTGTCGCTACTTCACACTTAGGGTGACCTAGCAAACGGTGATGGGGAAGGATGTTGATCCCGGCCCCTCTCCTCGCCAAGCTGCGGTGGACACACAACACAGGGGCACAGCACAAGATGCTCCCATTCCGGTTTGGGGAGATAATGGCCACAGAACTGTGGTCAAGGACAGGACACATTGGACTGGAATTGAATCCAGGAATGACCACCTCCTACATTGATAACCCGGGAGTCCTGTAAGGTTGGCAGTTTGAACCCACTGGCCACGCCACGAAGATTTGCAGTCTCAGAAACCCAGGGGAGCAGTTGCACTGTCTGCATCGTCCACAATGGCAATGAGTCTAGTTCTCAGTTTTAGATTTGTGGCATTAGGGCCAAGGTATAGTTCTGAAATAGGTAGACTATTGGCGTGCGCCATGCTGAATCGTATCATGTTCACACATCTAGCTGGTGGCACAAAATACACACTCCACAAAGAGTCGTTGCTCTGCTGGGGTCACGTGCATTTCTGTAATGTATGGTTTACAGGTGGGTGCAGCGCTTTTCATATCAGAGAACTCAGACTCTTACCTGGTGTTTGTTGTGCTTGTTTATTGATGGCTTTTATGGGAATGATTTCCCCACTGTCTTTTTGAACTGGTTTGTACAAGTCTTAGGAGAAAAAGTGGGCTTATTAACCTGTTACCCTCCTGAAGGATTAGTCCAAGTAGCTTTTCCACTAGCTCATGTACTCCCTGCATATATGTGTATCATCAGGGAGCTACAGATAATTGCAACTGGGCTTCTGCTGGCAACGGCTTTTCCTTGACGCGTGGCTTTCTCTAGACTAGCTGGAATAAGGCAAACAGTGGTGGGTGTTCTTGTTGTTTTCCAGTTTCCCTGCAAATGCTGGCAGTAGCTCACCATTCAGATGAGATCATCTTTGTTAAGAAAGTGTGCTCATCGCCTCAGTTTTCTGTGATCATTGTCAGCACCTTCCGAATTTTTATCAGATGCTTCTGAAGCATTTTTCTAAATCAATGGTTCTCAAACAGACCTCTTTATAGGGTTTCCTCAAAGAACTCCTAAAACGACAGTGCAGACTTGCTCCAGATATGCACACTGATGGTGACATAGTGGGCTGCTAACTGCAAAGTCAGTGGTTCAAACCCACCAACTTCTCCGCAGGATAAAGACGAGGCTTTCGACTTTCCTCAATATTTATAATCCCAGAAACCCACAGGGGCGTTTCTACTCTTCCCTGTAGGAGTCGCTACGAGTTAGAATCAACTCAGTGGCAGAGAGTTTGATTTTTAATTAGTCAGAATCCGGCCCTTGGTTTTAGTGTGCACCCCTTGTTAAGAAGTATTGATCTGCACGATCACATATCTATTTGGCTCCCTTGACAGAAATATGTGAGCTGTACTAGGAAGTTTCTAGTAGGAAAGCATCTCTATTGAAATAGAGCTTCCCATGGCATATTTTTCTTTTAATTTGTTAATTCACTTTTCTTTGCAGTTGTCATGAGTTTTTTCATGGTCACAAGTAGAAGTGACCTGAAGGTCGTGTTTCATATTGTCCCAGCTGTGGCCACCTTGAAACTTAAATTGTGAAGCGGTCTGTGTCCTCAGCTATTTGAGAAGCCAATAAAGTGTGATCTGTTCTTCACGATGTGAAAGTGTTCTTCTGTTAAGTGGCCCAGGCACAGGGCAGTTTTCGTGGATGTGTATTTGGCAACATCTTATTTTACTTTATTTTTTAATGATGTGGTGTCTCATCGTTTTATTTCCTGATTCTGGATTGAGTGGGGGGTTTACACATTCCAGACTATCACCTCGGCCTTCAACAGACCGGATCACTCACTGCCCCCCCTGCCCCTCCTCCCCAGTGTCTCCTCTCCCTCTGGTGGTCTTCCATCTTCCCTTTCTCCCAAGTCAACACCTGTCAACGCGCCGCCATCCCTGGCTTCAGCCTCCCTCCCCCGCTTGGCAGCCTCCAAAGTCCATTCCCTTTGGTATGCAACTATGCTCCCTGGGTTTTATCCTTACAGGAGTGGCCTCAAGCAATATTGATTGTTTTGTGATGGATTAAACTTCATTCAGCCTAATGATCTCCAGGTTCACCACGTCATGAAGTGCTTCAGGATTTCTTGGTTGTCTCTGGGTGGTGCATAGTTTTCCACTGTGTGCATGGACTGAGCTTTCTGTATCCATTAGGCTCCCAATGGATAGTGGAGCCATTTCCAGTTTCTCACCATGGTACACAGCACTCCGATGAACGTGGGGCACGTTTGCCTGCTCCTGCTCTGTTTCTTCCTGCTTCAGGGTATGTATCCAGCAGAGGGATTGCTGGATCCTATGGGATTTCTATTCCCAGTTGTTTGACGTGGTGCCACATCGCTTTCCACGTGGTTGTAGTTGGCAACACTTTAAATGTATTTCGCAGATGTTGGGTCGTCTCCCCTTTCCCAATCAATTTTATTATCTCCTAGACCAGTGGTTCTCAACCTTCCTAATGCCACGACCCTTTAATACAGTTCATGTGGTGGTGACCCCATAAGATTATTTTCGTTGCTACTTCATCACTGTAATTTTGCTACTGTTATGAAATTGGGGGGCCCCTGTGAAAGAGTCGTTAGGGGTCATGACCCACAGGTTGAGAATCGCCGTCCTAGACTGTTACCCAATTCATTACATGCATGCCCTATAACGTTATTCTGTCTTTATTCTCTATGCTCCTGACTTGGCTTACCCATTACTTGTTTTTCAGTTTATTTCTGGGTAAGAAGGGGGTTAGGGATTTTCACTTTTCACTTTCCTCACTCATTTTCCAATGACGAGTTGTTCATAGAACTCCTAAGATCCAACCTGTCTTCCTCCCCTGGATGAAGCTCTCCTCGGCATCTTTTCTCTCCAGGGATTTATGTAGCTGCCTCCGTCCTCCTGGGCCGTGTTTCTGCTGGACTGTGGGGCTTCTCTTAGCCCTGCGTCCTATGACAGATGCGGATTCTTTGTCTGAAACACGACTCGGCATCTGCTCTCTAACTCTGCACGCATGGCCTCTTTGGTTGGTTCTGCTCTTTGCGGTTTGTGTGACGGTGTTTTGCTCCACACACCGTTTGTGATCACAAGTATCAACGTCTTCTCCTGGGTTTCATGTCTTCAGAGGGTTCTCTCAGTGCCAAGAATTTTGAGAGTAACATCGAGACGTAAAGTATGTGTAGCATAGAGCATGGTGCGTAGTAGAGCTCTTTTCGGCGTCTCATCGTTAGTTTCTTGAGCCTTTTCGTGTGGCGTGGCATCGGCCTCCCCACACCCGAGCTTTGATCCTTCTGTGAGCAGGCTGCTCTTTCATGTCTCCAAAGGGATTAGGTGACCACGAAATGGTCTCTACTCACAGGACTTGATCGAGAGGGCAAACATAACCCGATTCCTAAACAGGGCGGTATCCGAGGGCGGGCACTGCCGGCGGAGTCATGGGGCTGGGCTGACATCTTCACAGACTCAGACCACCAGGCTCTTCTGTGACCCGGCTGACGGTGACCTCTCAGGTGGCCACCAGCGAGGCACTTCCCCATCGCCAAGCCAGGCCTACGACACATTTCGGTCTCTGGCAGTAATTATATTCATGTACACACCTGCTTACCAGATTCACACAGTCACTTTTGCAAAACTCTACGTGCCGTTGGAATGGCTATGTGTGCTTCTTTCATGGAAACAGAGCCATATTAGGCACCGTGATCCTTCATCATCTTACCTCATGTGTGTGACACATATCTGAGAAAATGCCCTATGTGTGCCCGAAAGGTTCTCTCCCCTCTGAAAAGATGGAAACAGAAAACCCCTCACACTCGTATTTACCAGATGCCTCATTTAGGAAATAGTCCGATATATGGCGTTCCCCCGGGGTACACAGCGCACTAAATGGGTGCGGGATGCTGAGTTCACCTGTGGAGGCGAGCCACACGGGGTAAAGAGTAACATGCATTCACAGGTCAGGGGCAAACGTGTACCTCACAACATGTTTGCCCAATGGTGTATGATTGCTGACCAGTTAACGTGATCCATGAATGTCCAGAATATAAAAATTCATTGCTTGTAGGAAATTTACTATAAATCAAAGTCTAGATTGCTCGTCTGTGAGTTACTAATTACCTTGCGCAAATTTGGCCCTCTGGGTAATGGGCGCCCTTTGGCGGGAAGCAGGAGGGCTACCATAAACACATGTAGATCAGACCCAGAGCCTTGCTTCCCCTGCCTCCGGCCGTCCTGGGGGTGCCCCGGGAGCCCACTTTGGTTTCTGGCCTTCCGCAGTGGACAGGCAAGGAAGGGCACGAGGGACTGTCTTGGTGTGCGGGTGGGGAGACGCACCTGTCGCCCTTAGAGCTCCCTGGGAGAGCCTCCTTCCACTGCCCGCACAGCTGCTCTGGCTGCCGAGTTCGGCCTTCCAGCCAGGCGTGGCCCTAGAGCCTGGCGCGCTCCGTGCTCGGGCACTGTGGGGCCTCTGTGGCATCGTGAGAGGTGGAACCCAGCTGGGGTTGGCAGCGTGCAGTGTGTCTGTGCTCCCGGTTGTCTGCAGTTGTCGGGATCGGGAAGGGCGTCTTCAGATGGGGTCCCGGTCAAACTTGGGCAGGCCTTCTCCTTCCGGTTCCTTGCTCCTCCTCTCCCAGCGTGTTCATCTGGGCATGCGTTCTCGGTTGGGCTCTCCCCGCCCCTCCCTCTCTCTCCTTGCCCTCCCCCCTGCCCCTCAGAGAGGGGTTCTCAAGAAGTGCTCATTAGAAGGAGGGAGAGAAGGGAAGAGGGAGAGGAAGGAAGGACGCTGGAGGGAAGGAAGCCCTTCCCCTGAAGTTCACTAGTTTGAAAGCCGAGTGAAGCAGGTGCAGGTGGGGGGCATACTTGGAGGGGTGGGGGTAGGATCGAAACAACCCTTGCCTCTGTTGGAGCTGTGTAACGTCCCCCAACAGGCTGCTGACGCTCCCGAGATGAATCCACTCACGAATGGAGGTTTGTTTTCCAGGTAGACCTGGGTGTGCGGCAGCGTTGGTGTGAACAAGCAGCCACCGCCCACAGTTGATGATGTAACGATGCAGGAACCGAACGGGGATCATGTTTCACATCTCCCAAACATGTACAACCGCCATTCTGTGAGCCATGTTAAAGTAATTAGTAGTAATTAGTTAATATTAATGGTTTGTTATTTTGTTGAAGGGCTTGCTGCTTACGTGGAAAAGAAAGCAAATAGGCTGGAAAAGCATCTAGTGCCCCCGGCCAGCCAAGGCTGAGGAAGACTGGGAAGGCAGGCCCAGCCCTGTGATTTACCTGATGGCTGCTGCTTCTGAGCCTGGCCTTGCTAAGGCCACCCCACACACACCGGGTCCGAGGGGAACAGCTGGGGTCCCTCAGAGAGCAGGGCTGGGAGACCATTTCAGGTAGCTGCAGAGCCCAGGGGCCAAGTGCATCCTAGCACAGTCTGATAAAACCACTGCAGGACCACAGAGCCCGGGTGCCTCAGAGCACTCTGTTGTCCTGGCCCGGGCTCCATGCACACTTACTGTGGGTTGGCTGTGCAGGGCACCTTCACCTGCCGGGGAATGGACCTTGACATCGGGCCTCATGGTGTGAGCTCCCCTGGCCCTGTTCCCAGCACAGCTAGGTGGGTCTCAGACTGCTTGGGGCTTCGTGGTTCTGTGCCATTGCCTCCTCTGTCCCTGAAGTGAGGGTCCTGTTGTCCCCAGCCAGCTTGTAGATGGCGGGCATCATTTTAAAAGTGTATGTTAAATTCGGGTGCTCTATGTCTTCACAGACTTGGTGGGTGGGAGATGCAAATGACTGCTCTGAACTTGGGCAGGGCAGCCTGGAGGATGCTGTGTTTTGTTTTGTCTTCAAGTTATGATTATGGGTCTTCTGGTTAGAAGGCTTTGGGCATCGGGCAGGGGTTGCGGCCCAGGAGCAGGGGTAAGAGGGTATAAAATGACAAGAATGGGAAATTGGATAAGTATATACACACAGGCTGCCTTCCTCCCCTGTAATCCCACTCCTTCAGGATACCTCAGTGTTCAGTGAGCCAAAAACACACTTACAGTTTTTCCCTGTACACTTTCCAGAAGCCTAGGATACTTTTAACCAAAATCGCCATTTCCAGGAGTACCTGTTTGTAGTGGGATTCTTTTTTTGTTCTTTTCAGTTGAAATTCACGGAACCACAGTCATTAGACTATTGACTGGTGGTGAATCATTTTGACTAAAGACTCAGGCTCGCCTCGCACTGGCCTAGCTGGGGTGACTGCCATCGACCAAACAAATACCTCTGCCCCGCACAGAGCGGGAGTTCTCGAGGAAAAGAAAACCCATCAACATGGTACAGTGAGATCAATAGTAGATTGACCCCCATGCAATTGTTATTTTGACAGGTCAGGAAGATATTGGCAATTTCAAATAGCTTGACCTAGTATCCATCAAGGGTGGCACGTTGATCAGGGAAAGTGCTACAGAAAAATATTGAAGCCAGAAACGAGAACGTGAAATCTCAAGGTTGCAGGTTTTGTGTTGTTCTGTTGGGTGTATATATATAAGAACAAAAGTTTTATCAAATGGATACACGCACGCACGCACGCTCACTCCCCCTGCTAACCTCTGAGAAGCATGGTCAGTGCTGGAGAAGACCGTGGCCTCGGGCGTTGAGCAGCTCCTGAGTGACCTGTGATGTGCAGGTGGCATGACACAACCTCCCCGAGGAGAGGGAAGGGGCTTGAAGCATTTACTGGTGACAGTCAAAGATTTCTGTCTTCAGCATGGAGTACAATCCAATGTACAGAAAATAGAAATCCTCACAATGGGACCAGCAGGCCCCAGCAGGCTTTATCAGGATTTTCTATTTGTAAAGAAACTCGACCAGCAGTTTGCTGTTGCTTGATTCACCGCAGGGAAGCGGCAGTCCGGAGTGCAAAGGACACAGTGCACACAGGGTCTGCTGCACAAAGCATCTTTACTGGGGCTATTCATTTTTATCAATCATTTTACTGTGGGGCTCTTGCAAATCTTATAACACTCCATCGTTCAGTTGTTTTCATCACACATGTACGTATGTTGCCATCAACAGTTCCAGAACATCGTTGGAGAATTACAAAGCCAAGAGGCCACTCTGAAAACTGACATGGCCCTGGCCCAAGCCATTTCC
Organism: Tenrec ecaudatus; assembly: GCF_050624435.1. Classification (NCBI taxonomy): domain Eukaryota; kingdom Metazoa; phylum Chordata; class Mammalia; order Afrosoricida; family Tenrecidae; genus Tenrec; species Tenrec ecaudatus. The sequence continues at coordinate 184,871,879 of NC_134534.1, forward strand.
ACGTGAAAAACCACACGGTGAATAAGGATCCTTGGATCTGCAGTGCTGGTGATCAGTATTGAAAGCGCTGCGGAACTCCAGAAGAACAAACTAGTTCGTCTGGGAAGACGAACCGCAAGAATTAGAAGCCAGAATGGTGAACATTCATCCCCTGTGCTCCGGAAAGACCCGTCCACAGAAAAGGGCATCGTGGTAAAGTACAGGGAAAATGGAAAAAGAAGGCAGCCCTTCCACAAGGGATCGAACCAGTGGCTGCAATAATGGGCTCAACCTCAGCGACGACTGTGAGGTTGGTGGCCTTAGGAACATAGCCTGACGGATCAGAAACCAGGGCTGGAGGACGGGTGAGCCTGGAGTGACTTTGGCGTGATCCTGGGTCACATGGGGGATTTCTGGGAAGGCTTGGAGAAGAGGAATGACTTTCTACAGCATAACACTTTAGTAGACTCCTCGAGGATGAGTTGGGAGGCTGGGTGACCAGTTAGCCTAACCTGACATTAACTTCTGGGCAAGCCATCGTGGTGAGCTTGCTTCAGTAGGAGGGAGGGGAGTGTACAAGTGGCTCACTTTGAGGTCTATCTCCGGCACTACTCCCTCTGATGCACCTTGCTGCGTTTATATCTTGAAAGAGCAAGAACATGTGTTCAGTAAAACCTACCCTCGCCCCACCCCCTGCCCACCAGGGTATGCAGCCCACTGCCTGATGGACCCGCCCCTTCTGAGGAGCTCCTCCCTCCGCCTTGTGAAGCTCCAGTCCTGTGTGCCCACTTTCTGTAAACTCATTCCTACATCCCAGCCTTGGCAGTTGCCGCTCCCTCTGCCTGTATGCTCTTCCCTGTGATCTGCCCATGGGCAGCTCTGTCTCCTCCACCCTGTGGCGCTCGGTCCAGGTGCCTCTTCCCCAGAGGCAGAGCCTCGCTGAAGCCGCGCTGTCCCCTGTCACTCTTGATCACATTATTCCTTGAACTGTGCTTGTCACGACTTAGATGTTGTCCTTGTGCCTTTGTTTGTTTTCTCTTGGGAGCATGAGCAATGGTTGACTGAAAAGCTAAATAAATGGAGAAAACTCTGAGCCCGTGAGTGCTGTGAATGGGCTGGTGTGTGCATAAATGGTGGCGCTCTCTCACAGGGTTGGCGGTCTGATGGGTCACGCAGTCTCTCCCCATCCGTGTACACCACCTCATGGTCTACGTACACCAGGGGCATTGCTGTCGTCAGCTGGGGATGGACTCCATTCCCAGTGACCCTGGGGACCAGAGCAGAACCGCCCACAGGGCTTCCTGCTCTGAAGTGTTCATGGGAGCAGAGTGCCAGCCCTTTGCCCCGAGGAACCACCGCTGTGTTTTAATCACCGGCCTTCTGCTTTGTCACCAAGCACTTAACTACTGAGCCACCAGGGCTTGGTGCCAAGCTAGCACCCAGACACAGGGCCTCAGAAAGCTCATGGAAAACTTCCCTTGTCTGTTAGTGATGTTTTCAGTGAGCCCCGGAAGCCCTTCAGTATTTGTTCATTGGCAATCAAGGGACCTCACAGCTCCAGGGAAGATGCTTCACGCTCGCGTCTCCAGCAGGCACCACTAATCACACTCAGCAGTCCTTTCTTTCTGAGTCTCAAAGCCCATTTCCACAGATCATGCCTTGATGCCTGGAGGGCATCATCTGTAGATGGGAGCAGGTGCAGGAGGGAGGTCCTGTCTTTGCCCTGCCTGGTTGAAACTAAGTCTCTGGGCCCCTGTGTCTGTCTGATCAGGAGGCTCCATGGCAGTGATACCGGTGAGGGGCCACATAGAACCCTGCCGATTAGACCATCTTGCCAGGCTAAGAGGGGAAGACTTTGAATGGAGGCAGCTGAGCTTCTCTCAAGGAACCCTGCTGGTGCAGTGTGTTAAGCACTGGGCTGTTAGCCCCAAAGCCAGCAGTTCCAACCCACTAGCTTCTCTGTGGGAAAAAGATATGGCTGTCTGGCCCCATCCAAACCGACAGCCTTGGAAACCATTCTGGCCTGTGGGGCCACCATGAATGGGACTCGGCTTGCCAGCATCTGTCACCTGTCACCAGGGGAGTTTTCTGCTTCGCCTCCCTGGACCTTCTGCCTGCCACCAAGAAGCCTGTGGTTAGGAGAGCCAGTTACCGTGGCACAGGCTGCTCTGTGGGCTCCTGGAGCCAGCCACGTTGAAGCACACAGATGCGATGGCGAAGGTAGACGGGGTTGCTGATTGGGAAGCGGTCATCCTTGCCAAAATAAATCAAAGCCCTTGGAGGAATCCCCACTTGATAAAAATGGCATGCTAATCAAGGCATGCCTCTGGATCACCAGTTTTTGTCTGGTTTCTGTGGTTATTCCATTCACCCTCGCCGCTTGTCATGTTCTCCCCACCGCCCCACGTCACTGAGCCTCTAGACTCCTTGGAGGCAGCAAGACCATCACCTGGTTCAGCTCACCTTTTTGTTGGTGAGGGTCGGCCCAGGGACTGGCACATAGTAGGTACTCCACAAGCATCTGTTGGATGAATAAATATGAGAACAGATTATGCTTTATAAAGGAGCCCAGGCAATACAGCCGCTGAAGCACTTGGCTGCCAACCAGAAAGTTGGCAATTCGAACCCACCCCCTTCTGTAAAGACTCACACCTGTGGAGTGAGGAGACCCGACGGCAGTGCATTGCTTCTCTGTCCTGTGTGGTCACTGTGCATCGGAATTGAGCCAGTGGCAATGGATTGGATTTTGGGGATGGGAGGGGTTTTCAAAATCTCAGGGTGGGAAGCAGGAGATAACAAGAGAGACAACAAACCAAGCTATGATGTAAGAGGTCAGGCAGGTGGCTCTGTGACAGCTGGAGGGAGGGATGGATAGATACATACATGTATAGGTAAGTTCGAGAGGTTGTGGCCTTATGGATAACAGAACAAGTTTCCTGGTTCCTCATCATTCTTGTCATTGCCGGCATGTCTGAGTTTGTTGTCATGGTTACTGCGAGCCCCCTCCCCCCCCACGAAGAGCCTCTTTCCCTCATCGGCCTTCTACCTCTTCCAGCACAAAGCCTTTCTCCAGCAGTGGCACTCCCTCCTGATGATTCAACCCAAAAAAGCTAGATGCTGTCCTGTTGCGATCCCTGGGGTTGCCATGGGCTGGCTTTCAGAAGTAGATCACCAGGCCTTTCTTCCTAGTCTGTTTGAGTCTGGAAGCTCCACGGAGACCTATCCACCACGAGTGACCCTGCTGGTATTTGAAATACCAGTGACCGAGACCCCAGCATCACATCAGCACCACAGGGTGACAAAGGGACAGGTGAGTGGGAGGGCAAAGAAATGGAAGGGGAGGGAGAAAGATGACTTGCTCTCTTGGGAACCTCTTTTCCCCAGAGAAGAACTGAATTTTGGGTTATGAGCCCATAGTGCTGTACGTAACCCAATCCCAGCATTCCTGGTGTCCCGTAGGGCTGCCAACCGCATCGGCCTGTGGCCTGCGTAAGTGGCAAGGCTAGAAAGTTATCCCCTCTCCCAGAGCGCTCTCCCCTGTAAGTTCTCAGCTCCGCCTTCCAGCTCTGATGACCCCTCTAGCGACCTGCTCACTGTCTCTGGGGTGGGATTCACTCTGGGTCCCTCCACATGTCCCTGAAGGCCAGCTCTGCACTGGCCTCTTTCTAATAGAGCTCTCCTGCTATGTTCTGGTTCCATTGGAATCCTTCTCCTGAAAACACGTACTTTCCTTCCCCGTTGATTTCACTCGTTCCTTGTTTCCTTGGGGAGAAGCCAAGAGGCATGCTCTGCCCTTTGCGTGGGCAGGAGCCCATTCTGCATGGTGGCAGCTTCCCTCCTGTCCCGGCCCCCAGGGACAGCAGTGGCTCATGGGGATCGAAAGCAGCCGCTGTCGTAACAGTGTTCTTCCAGCACCGTGGGATCTTGATCGTTCTGTAGAGAAGACTTCCGTGGTGAGCTCTGAGCACTTTAGCCTCCTCTGACTTGGAATTGAGCCTTGATCCAGCTCATCGAAAGACCACTCTCTATACGATGGGGCTTCAAAAAGCCCGTGGAAAGACTCCATGGCCTTTCCATCCTACGTCTATACAAACTTCTGGAAGCCCTCTCTTTTTGAATGTTCCCTTCTGAGACAGAAAGCAGAAACCTTGATGGGTCAGTGGTAGAATCCTTGCCTTTCATGCAGGATATGGCGATTCCATCTCCACCGGGAACATCCCAAACTGCCACCACCTGCCTGAAAGTGAAGGCCTGTGTCTCGGTGATGCTGAGTGAGTAGTAAAGCTTCTGAACTCAGCCAGACTAGAACGAGACACTGGGAAATCTCCTTCCAAACATCAGCCACGAGAGCCTAATGGCTCCCAACCATGGCTCATCAGTCAGGAGGCTGGTGCAGACCCGGTACTACTGTCTTCCTGGCTGCCTTGGGTTCTCCATGAATTGGGGGGTGACTCAAAGCTAGCGAGCAACAGCCATGAAAATGAGGTCTTGGGGTCACTTCATCCTTTGCTCCCCACCACTCCCCCAAGCAAAATGCTCCAAGACCAAACTCACATGAGCAGGAAGGGAATCACAACTGCACAGATGTGAGCAGGATTCCTGTGGACGCCTCCAGCCTAGCCTCCAGCCTCTCTCTGTGTCCACAGCCCTTGCAGTGTTTCCTGTGAATATAAAACCTGCATGTTGCTGTGATAGCCCGGGTGACAGCTGCTCCCTAAACCGCCGCCGAGGGGAGAAAACAACAACAAAACAGCTCCTGTAACAATGAGCCGGTCTGGATTGTCTGAAACTGCTCGTGGGAAGTCACGGGGGCAGAGAGCCCGAACGAGTTGCTCCGGCTACGTCATTGGGTGGAAACAATGGCTCTCTTAGAGCCCGGGAGAGATTGATTGCTGCGTTTATCTCTAGATTAACTCTGTTTGGGGACCCTTTAGGGTCAGACTTAGCAGAACCATGACCAGTTTGAACAAGTACCAATGACTGGAGATGGATGGGCAACTTAATCTACCAGGAAAAGCAGATTTTAGATGGTTCTGTCTCTTTAGGGGAGCAGAGTGGTGGAGGGGGGGGGCATCTCCTTTTATTCAAGGAGGTAGTGTGGGTAATTGCATGTGTTTTGCATAATTTGATTTATGAGGATACTACAATCACATGTGTACCCCATTCTGAATGCTCTGTCTCCGAAATTTCAGCTTAATTCAGCCAAAAACAGAAAAGAACGAGGACAGACAGACATAGGTCATGTGGGCAGGTAGGAAGACTCAGTTCTGACTTATATATCTGCCTGCTGGAAGAGCCCAGAGACACTGACAATTTCTACGGGGGGGCTATCTTGAGGTCAGATTAAAAGCCATGTCCTAGAAACAGTCCTCACAGGTAAAGCTTGAACTGATCAAGCTTGGCACCGAATCGAAGGGCTCTGGAATTTGGCAGTTGTCCTGGCACTCTCTGTTTTGCCAAGAAGAGAGGCCCAGGAGACTTGGCCTTGCTGGCATGCGTTCTGATGTTCAGAGCCACCGGCAAGAGATACAGGGGAGATGTGTGTCCTCTCATTTAGGTTGCCTGGAAGAGGAGGTCCCTCCCTCTCCTCTTAGACCTCTAGGTTTCACGGGGTGTTAGTTGGTCTGTGGTTAAACCCTCAGGAGAGACGGGAGCCAATGCGAGTGGGGTCTCGTTCAACAACTGCCTGGACGCCCATGGACGCCTAAGAAATCACCCATTGACCGCACTGGTTCAATGCTGCTAATGCAGAGCTCAAGGGCATGTGGTCTAAGTTGTAGCACTTCTTCAGAAAGGGAGGTTTGAAAGGCACAAGGCTGGAGTCTTGAGACCAGTGAGGACGGGTAGTCCTTATGTTGCTGTTCCACACACGTTGAAACGCGACACTGAAGACCGTTAGGAACACAGATCCAATGTGTTCAGTCTTGGGCAGAAGCCTCGATCCCCAAGGAAACATTTTACAAGTGTTATCATGGCGTAAATGAGTCAGGTGTCTTACAACATTTGGAGACACAATTGGGACCCACTTGGTAATGAAAAATACCTGCAAGAGAATCAGGCTTCCTGGAGCTTCCGAGACACGAGGAATCCCCAAATATAGCGCCTCAGTTCCTCTCTGAGCTTGGGGCTGGAGCCATCCTCTTCAGTGGCCAATTGGCTTATCTGAAAACCAGGCTCACTGCCACCAAGTTGATTCTAACTCATACTGGCCAGCGTAGAACTGTCCCTGTGGGTTTCCGAGAATATAAATCTTATTTTTAAATTCATATTTTCGTTTTACTATTAATATTTTTGTTTGTGATATTTCTCCCAATTATTTTAAAAAGTTTTATTGGCACATAATCCCTATGTCATTCAGTTCAGTAGTTCGATCATATCTAGAAGAGTTGTACAATCATCACCATGGTCAATTTTAGAATATTTTAATCGTTCTTGTATTCACTATTATCAGCACCCCACTTCACCCCCAACCTCCCCTGCCATGCTGCCAAGAAACCATTAATTCAGTGCTGTCTCTGTAGATTTACCTATCCTGGATTTCTTACACAGAAACATACACACACAAAACCTAAACAAACAAACACAACAATAAAAAAGTAAAATGTGAAAACCTTCCTCCACAAACCAAACTCAGTACCCCCAGCTCAGTGGCCACTCACAGCACCCCTATAGGACAGGGCACAATGGTGCCTGTGGGTCCTGAGGCTGCTTCGTGACCCTGGGCAGTCAGAGGCTTATTTGTGTGCCTACAGGTTATGCATCAGGCCACTAACCACAAGGTCAGCAGTTTGAAACCACCAGCCACTCCATGGGCAAAGATGAGGCTTTCTACTCCCATGAAGATTTTCCACCTCAAAAACACACAGGGGCCATTCTGGGGTTGCTGTCAGTGGGAATGGGCGTGATGGCCATGCAGCTATAGAATCACAGGTCTTCAGCAGGCCCACATGGACATCTGTCCATCATCCCTGCTCGTCTGCATGTCTCCACCCTCCGAGGAGGACTGGACTGAAATCTATGACCTTCCTTCCCGTGATAACCTTGACGCCAGACTACTGTTTGGCAGCAGGCTTCTGTCCGGGTGGAATGCTGACGCTCCCGAGGTAAAAAGGCTAAGCCCAATAACAACGTGTGTGTTTTGAGAAGTCACGGGGTTGGGATTTGCTTACTTTCCAAGAAGCTTCGGCCAAAGCGCAGGAACCTGAAAAGTAGGAAGAGGAGCTCATGAAAGCAAAGGACAATTTAAGGGCTATTTTTCCCTCTGTGCAAAGTGGACCTCATGCAAGTTTAAGTGCACTGCTCTTCAGAATCCACCATAAAACTTGAGAGTGTCAGTCATTCAGATCATTAGAAGCAGATCAATGTAAGGAATGCACAGCTGTAAAATTAACTGGCGGCTTCGTTTAGGAGACGGATTTTTCTAAAGGTGGAAGCGGCTGTTTTCCGTGATCGTGTTGGGCAGGGAGAAGAAAACAGTCTTCGTTTTAGAGTGGGTGAACTTGGGCGTGACTCTTTATGCTGTTTAGTCTTTCATCCTCGAGTGTCGAGGACAGAAACGACCATGTTTACCATACTTACTCTGACCTTAACCTTCCCCTCTCTCTTTTCTAATGAAAGAGACTTAAAGTGTCCCAGCTGGTCCATTCCTCTGCAGGGAAGGAGGCACTAAGACCGCTTCTTCCAGTGTAAACAAGGGCAGATGGAGGCGCTCTGAGGGATGGGATTGGCTCTGGAAGTGGTCATTCTGCATTTATGGAGAATTTGGAAAGCTACTTAAAATTTAAAAAAACAGCAACCCTGTGATATGATTATAATTTTCAAAATAGCAAGAAGAAGGGGACTAACGTGTAACTCAGGGACTGATTTAGTTGCTGTCTCAGCCTACAGTTCATGCTGCCCTTTAACTCATGCTCTGTGGGCTTCCACAACGGAAGGAATTTCACAGATAGATAAATGAGGAGGGCCTAAAACAGTAGCTTTTGAAGTCCGACTTGATTGTTAGTATGTAAAAGAGTATCCCAAATGGAAAATTCCACCTCAAATTTTGAGACTTAGTCTGTAATCAAAAAAGAAAAGAAAAGAAAATTCACCGTGTGTCAGAATTTGGCTTGCCTTATCTGGGCAAGCTACGCCGTTCAGACTCACAGTGAACACATAAAGCCGCAGCAGTGGCGCCCTGTCATCCAGGGTCACTGGTGTCTCCATCAGCGGGTCGGCATTAGGAAGCCGGGTTTATAAGGCGAGACCTCATGGAGGAACACGTTCCACGCATCACCTTCACTGATAGAAACCCATCTGTTCCCATAAGCCTTCCTGGAAAATGCTTGGGCTTTTTCCATGGGAGTGGGCTTGGCTTTTAATGGGTAGTAAGAATGGTGGAAAATCCATATAGCCACAAGTCCTTAGATAAAATGACCTCATTTCTTTTAGCTGTGTACCTGACCCACCCTGCGTCAGTGTCAGTCCTCAGAGGGCAGACTAGCAATGTCCTAGGACACAGGGAGTCCAAAGACTGCAGGATAGCAAGAAGCCCTCGTCTTCCCTAAGGGGCCCCTTGCCCTTCATGGTAGGAGGCAGAGAGGACGTGGTTCGAGGGGGATGAGCTGCCAGGAGAGGTACAGCGTGGGCAGAGGCAAGGCCTCTGTGAGTCTATTGGGCTGTGGCGTGATGGCTCGGAGTCTGGCGTCACTAACACATTTGGAGATGGGCAATGCTGAGCAGTTTCACAGCCCTCGACTGGTTGTTAGGTGGTTTCTAGTCGATAGCGACCCTGTGCACAGCAGAACTAAGCTCCGCATACGCGGTCCTGCAACATGCTCACGCTGTGTCCTTGCGTGAGCCACGTTGTTGCAGTCACACTGTCAACCCTTGTGATGTCCTTCTCCAGGGACTCGTCTCTCCGGACAACATGTCCAAAGTATGTGAGACAAAGTTTGACCATCCATGCCTTTAAGGGGCCCTCTGGCTGTCCTTCTTCCCAGATAGACCGGTTGTCCTCTGAGCAGTCCGCGGTCTCTCAGTCTTCTTCTCCAGCTCCACCATTGCAGTACATCCCTTCTTCCATCTGCCTTATTCAGTGCCCACCTTTCACAAGCCTAGGAGCCAAGACTAGCTCACCCCAAACCCCTGACCCTCGACCTGTGGAAGGACACGACGCTGCTTTAAGCACGGAGATTTTGTCAGGATGCTCAAAACCTGAAGTTCTCTTTCTTCTTCATGGCCTTGAGAACAATATGCCTTGTTCTGGGGGAGACGTAGAGGATTATCAGGAGACTCTGGATGGGGCAGAGTTAAACATTCAACGACTAAAGGTAGGTTGTTTGATTCCACCCAGAGGCACTTCGGAAAGCAGGCCTGGCGATCGTTCCTGTGAAGTCCTAGCCTTGCAGACCCCATGGACCAGCTCCACTCTGCACACGTAAGGGCACCAAGACTCCGAACTGACCCAAGGGCACCCACCCGACAGCAGCCAGAGCTTCCTCGGGCTCACCTGACCCTAGGCCAAGGCCAATACTGGATGGCTGAGAAAGTGGAAAAGGAACAATATTTAACCATGCTCAAAAAACCCTCTGCCAGAGAGCCAGTGCTGACTCATAGTGCACCCCGCCCCCAACCGTGGGTTTCCAAGGATGTAATTCTTTACTGGAGTAGGCAGTCCATCTTTCCCTCTCAGAGCTGCTGGTGGTTTCGAACTGCTGACCATGCAGCCTAATGTTCACCCCTAAACTACCAGGGCTCCCCAATATAAATCTCTCCAGATGAAAAAAAACGAGGCTTATTGCTATTTGACTACATAAACTGAGAAAACAAAGGCATAAATGTGTGTAGTGACACTTAGGATAGGACATATTTATCTGATATTCAACTGGATTGGAAAAATGAGCTTCTACAAGGGAGAAACACTCTATTATTTGAGTTTAAAATAAAATCAAACTTTTAAGGACACGAGACTGAGACTCTAGTTTAATATTAATTAAGAATTATGATTACATTTTTTGAGCTCATAGTATAAACATTTGACGATTAGACACCACATGATAAATCGCTGGTGCCTGTGTAACTGGCCATAGCCTGAACTATGAGCAGTTCTAGATGGACAGTACTCTTAGACTTCTATTTCTTCTTCCTACTATGACGTCCATTTCTGAGTGTTGACCATGTGCCAGCCGCAGGGCTGGGTCCTTTGAAGGCAGTACTCCTCAGATGCCGCACAGCAGTCCGGTAAGTTAAGTACTGATGGAACCCCACTTCATCAGTGAAGAAAGGAGGGAGGGAAGGCACTTTTGCTATTGGCTTGAACTTTGTGATTTTTGCCAGCGTGTTTGCGTCTTAGGGAGGCATTCCCCAGCACGGGGAACATCATTTTGGTTTGCCTTACAGAATGTTCTGATCCTGGTCCTCCTTATCATGCAGATTTGGGCTTCACATTAGTTAGATCACATCACCAGAATAAACCTCCTCCTGATAAAGCTGGGGACAAGGTCTGCCTGGAAGGCAAGTAGTCTGCTGACTCTCATGATTACTCCCACCCCCAATAATATCGGGGTGCTCTTGTGTAGAAGCTAAGCTGTCCAGAATCACTGACCTGCTGCGGGGGTCACTAATCAGAGCTAGACAAGGGGCCCCCAAACAAAGAGACAGCCTCCACCCAGACGTATGTCATCTGCTGTGATTTTCTGTCGGCCAGGATTTCACTTTAGTTTCAAGGGGTCTGTTTTGGTTTATCATTGATCCAGACCCCAAACCGAAAGGTGTATTGATTTGGGAGTCTCCATGAGTTAACAAAATAGGGTCTAAGGTAAAGCGTGAAAAGGAAGAAGCCTGGGGCTTAAGTGGAAAGCAAATGTTTTGAGAATGACGAGGGTAACAACGTACAAATGTGCTTTACACAATTGATGTACGTATGGATTGTGATAAGAATTGTATGAGCCCCCAAAAAATTATAAAAGAAAAGGAAGAAGCCCGTCTATTAAATGGATTTGGGGGGGGTGTTTTTTTTCTTTTCCTTTGTCCTTTCTTGTTTCCTTGCAAAAATCAGAGCTAGCATCATAGGCGTTTGCTTTGGACCTTGTGAGGGGGTGACCAGGACGCTGGTTCACTTGAACTTGCAGGAAGGAGAGGGGGAATGGGTGATGGGGGTGGGGAGAGATTAAGAGGCAAAAGGGACCCACTTTTCCTGAAGAAGAAGAGAAAAGTGACTGCCCAGGTATTTCCACAGCTGGGAAATGCACAGTGGCCAGTCACTAGTGCTACTTTGTCCTCTAGCAGGTTTGTCCTCTCCCATCTCAGGCAGTGTCTGGGCACCACGCCTCAGGGAGAGACATCAGGATGAACAGGAGACACCTGATAGTCAGACAGACTTTGACATGCCATGCCTCTGTTGCGTTACGACTTGTAATCTTGAACATTTAAGAAAGATAAGCTAACAGGGAAAACGGGAATCCGGAGCCTCTAAAGTACTTACTGCCAAGTCCAATTTCCCATTCTTCTATCCCACAGGGCATGCTGGGAAGCTCAGTTCACCTTTGAAAGCCAGACTAGCCTGCAGTTGTTTGAAGTCAAAAGGTGTAAGCCAGGTTCACTCAGGCCACCCCTCACCTAGGATCACATTTGCATCTTCCTACTTCCATTCCATACTCATCCGGGCCTTCCATCCTGGGGCTGCGGGGCTCATGCACCAGCACTTGAAGACGATAAAAGTGTATTTACGAGTCTGAGGATAACGAAATCACTTGAAGGTGACTGTTTCACTCAATGATTGTGTTTCAATTTGTAAATGTTATAACTGTTCTTAAAAAAAAATTTTTCCTCTAGCAAGCTGCAAACTTTTAAAGACATTAAGCCTGCCAAATTATAGCCACTTATTTCTGCCTGACGTATTTTTCAGCTTAGAACCGCAGAGGGTCTGCCAAGCCTGCTCCTTTTCATTACCTGTTCTGTGTCTGGCCTGGAGTTTAGATTTTCGAAAATGGAAAAAAGCTGTTTGCGAAATCACAAGGCTCTTGAGCTCTTAGTTTCTTCTTAGTATCAACGTTTATTTATTTAGGTTCGGGCTGAGTTTCAAAAGATTGAAATTGGAAACAGAGAAGGTGACTCTGAACACCATTTATCTGTATATAAGCGAACGTTCAATGTACGTTTAATTTAAAAAATCGCCGTGTCCTACAAGAGGGAGCTATTTTTCACATTGTTAGGGCACTTTTAGAGGTCACTAGGTGGTCATGTCACCAGCAGGGAGCCTTTGTTTGGCAGCCCCCTTGGCAGTTAGTTACAAATGCCTCCCGTGACTCCTTGCTCAAAGGGGGCTGCTGCGCAAGGCACACATACTTACAACCTGAGAGCTGGAGGATAAGAAGTAGTGACAGGGAAAATGTTTGGAAATGTAAAACAGCATCTTTTGTGGCTAAATTGGGGTGTTGGGGAAGCGGAAGATTACAGGAGGACTTTCCACGCGCATTCAGCGTTTACACTCCCTCCCTGGCCAGTTGGGCGCTCCTCCGGGTGACTTGGGTGGGGGTTCCCTGGCTTCCTGACTGTAATCTTGATTAACCTCCCCTGCTTTTGTCATCCTGGTGGTTTTTCAACCTGTGCCTCGCGGTCATTCTTCATTGTGAATGTTGGTCATTTAAGCAAGATTAAGTGGGCAGCTAAAAGCACCAATTACGGGCACTTGGAGACTTCCATATTTATAGACAAACGGGTATTTCACATTTGGGATAAGCGAATTATAAGCCGTCTTTATGTGGAAATAAATAAATGAAGTGCAGATGGATCTTTGAGGAAATGGTTGGGGGGGGCGGGGGGGGGAAAGAAGATGAATAGCCAATCAGTGAACTATGAACATTTTATTCATTATAATAGGCTTTTAAAAGTACTGAAATAGAGGTAAATTTGTGTCTTGATATCAAGTCAGTTGCTAGCTATATCTGTCTCCTTAAAAAAACAACAACAGCCACCACCAAATGACCCTACAGAATGTACTTATACGCTTATGAATACAACGCAGCTATTTTGTTCTATTATTGCAGCTTGTGGGTTTGGGGCCCTTATTGGTTTGTTTTATGTGAGAAACGAAATAGAGTCGATCTGAGCAAAGAATTGTCACAACTCAGGTTGAATTGCTTAGGATGGCGGGGCGGAAGAATTCCAGACTTGTGCGAGAGGAGAGAGAAGGAAACTCAGCAGCTGTCTGTCCGTCCATGGCAAAGGAACTGCAGATCCATCGATGGGATTTTCTGTTTGTTTGACCATTAATAGTTCATTGGGGTTTTTTTTAGATACATGCAATTTCTCAATGTTTAAGGGGCAGGCAACTCCCACAGTCTTGCCACATTTCTGTTTTCTTTAAGCAAATTAAAAATGTATTCCCTAATGACACATTGCAGCTCCTTTAATCCTTTGCAGACAGCTCTCCGGCTCAGAAGATAAACTGAAATATTGGGTTGGGATATTCAGGAGACCCGCAAAGTGATTTCTGTTTTGTTTTGTTTAAAGGAAGCCAAAATCTACAGTGGGAATGTTGTCCTGGGGACACTGTCCATTTTGTGGTGATGCTTTTCCTTTCGCCCTTATCAGGAAAGCTCGTTCCCTCCAGTTGATATTAGTCTCTGCGTGTGGAAGTGAAACCACGATACTGTGGTAAATGCAAGGAATGTCTTATAGCTCCAGATAGACACAGAGAAAACTGCAAATACCGTTACTCAACATTCTTTTTTAATTCTTTTAAAATAGTCTTCTCATCTGGGCTCTAGCAGATGGGAATGCTCGTATTACTCTCTTGGCAGCTGGTGATGTGAATGTATTTATCTTGTAGCTGATAATAATAGTAAATTAACTAAACTAGCAACAGCTTGCATTAATAATATTAAAAATGGGCTATTACATACCTGAGTAAATGAGCTAACTGGTTTACATATTTTATCTCACACACAGTGCCCTGTGAGTGTAGATAACCCTACTCTCAGCTTACAGTTTAAGATACTGAGATGCATAAAGTTAATTAGCTTTTCCAAAATCACAGAGATGGTAAATGATACAGAGCCAGGAATTGAACCCATGTGCGTGGCGGTCCTTTTATCCATTCATTCAGCAAATGGTCATTGATTGTTCAGGTGGTTTAAAAAAAAAGAAACAGTTATTCTTACAGCCTTTTTAGAAACAGCGTCACGAACTTCATGCCCATTGATGCTGGCACGGCTCTCAGGGAGCCCTATGCTTCCCTGAGACAATGAAAGCTGCTTGGGCTGACTCCAGGCAGTCTTCCGTCTTCCTGGATTGAGAGTGGTCCCAGTGGACTCTCCCATGGGCCACTTGAGTCAGTCAGGCCATCACAGCTCTGCCTGCGGGACACTGGCGCCAGTCCTGCTCATCGTTTGGCACTTTCTGGCTTACTGAGTGCTCCCCCGGCTTCATCCGCTTTGAACTGCTCAGTGGCCACGGAAGTAGGGAATACAATGTTCATGTGACCGCTTTCCGATCCCAGATGCATCCAATCAAGTGATTTGTCTCCGAGTTGTCGTTCTCCTGGGTTCCTGCTTCCTGTGTGCCCTGGCTCCCCTTGGTGAGAGTCCGAGAAAGACCAGGTTTCAGTCTCTGTACCCTTTCTCCCCCGGGGCGATGACTCTGTGGCCTCTGCAGGAACAGCCACAAGCGGTGCTGGGTTGTAGAGGAAGGGGGCATTGGTCGTCCTTTCAGGGAAGCCAAGGGCATCTTGGTACAGAATGACAGCCACATTTCCTTTGGGGACTTATTCAGTTTGATGGCGCGTGGGTTCGGAACTCTACTCTGCCATTTACCAGCCATGAGAAATTGGAGATGTCCTTTGCCTTTCTCCACCTCTGTCCCCTTCTCTGTCAAATGGGAAAATGCTAGCACAACCTCATTAGCTTGGTGTGCAGGTGGAAGGAGCTAACACGCAGGGCTGAAAAGCGTGCAGCGATGGGCACGGAAAGCCTGCACAGGCAGAGGAAAGACTTCTCCTGTACCTGTCCTGTTGCAAGATCAGGGATGTGTGCTCTGGAGTATCAGGTATCTTGACCAGGTGGTTGAAAAATCTTAAAGTAGACCCATGGGGTAGACAGAGCTGTTTGGTAGTGTTTCTGATTTCCCATGGTGTCAAGATCCCCACCAAGGTACCAGGCGACCTTGGACTTGTGAAGAGACTTGGCTGGCTCCTACTAGACACTAGCAACCGCCTGCAAGCACCCACTGCAATAGGCCCTTCAGACAGCAGGACAATTGGAGTAAGTTCATTAGGGTGCCCCCCTGCTCATAGCTATCCTCTTCTCTCGTGGCACAGGATCCCATCATGATGGGTGGATTCCCAGGGGCAAGGCTCTCAGTCATAGCTGATGAAGCTGGATTCGACCAATTGGATTTCTCTTTAGAAAAGCCCAAGGTCATTTCCACAGCAATCAGCCTGATGGTGGTAGCAGTTATGTTAATGGTAGGCCCTTCTAAGAATTGCTTAGATTTCCCCAGCACCTCAATAACCAAGCCAGTTGCTTTCAAGTTGCCTCTTACCTCAAGGACATCTCGTGTGTGTAGGCTTAGACCTTGCTGCAGAGGGCTTTCACAAAAGGCTTTGACTTTGAGAACTAGATTGCCCTGTCTTTCTTCCAACTCACTTTTGCCATCAACCTTTCTGTTAGCAACTACCTCAGTCTTCACATGACTCAGGGATTCCTTGAGCTACCCAAGTAGTTCTCCTTTTGATAAGTTGGATGGATTCGGTGTCTTCTGCTTACACGGCAAAGAAACACCGGTAAGCATGTGTGTGCTCACACTGCGCAAGCTTTGGTTAAGAGCCTTTGTCTCAGTGGGACCCTCACGGGGTCCTCCACTGCCTGCACGCTTCCCTGCAGACACTGCAGTGAGGCAGGCCTCACCATCGTCAGTAACTCTCACAGAAACAGGTTTTCTCTGTGTTCAGGAGTGGCATTGGCCTTACCTTCCAGTGACTGCCATCCTCAGGTCCATTTCAAACCGCTGAGTCTCCCTGGACTCATGTCCAATCTGTCTTGCTCCTAGCGGATAGTCTCCTCTGACAATGATTATTCCCACATCCATACACCTATTCCACTAAAACGCCAATAAAAGTGAAAATGGAAGGAAAGGCAGTGCCTGTCATAGTTCACAGGGGCCACCTTTCGATGGGTTTTTCCTAAGGGATGGGGTTCAATGGAAGTTCTTGTGGGACAGATGGCCCACATGCTCAGATGTAAATTGAAAGATGAGAAGTTCCGGTTTACCAAGAGACCCCCTCTGATGGAAAGCCTAGTGGTTTTCTAAGGAAACATCAGCCGTTGAAAACCCTCTGGAGGAAGCACCATGCTACTTGGTGCACAGGGGTCACCGTGAGTCAGAATCGACTCCATGCCGATGGGATAAGGAGGAAGGGATGAATGGACAAACTCAACGTTTCTTCCCTTCTGTGGTCACTGAGGCCCTCCAGAGGACCCGGGGCCGTGCCCGAAGGTGTGAAACAATGACTGTCCTCTGCCTATAGCCTAAGGATACCATGCTCATCGACAAGGGAATGGTCACTTAGTAAGAGCAACTTGGGTGCACGCTGACATTTATAAGACAGCCTGTGTAGAAACCTCTGCCGTGTTTCAGGGAAAGTTAAGACAAGGCTAGTTGCCTTGACGAAGCCGCTTTGACTAAGCAAGAAATAAATATTATTATTTGACCCCTAAATACCTTTTAAATTTTCCTCAGACTCCTCTGTCCTATACCCCCCCCCCAAATTCTGTAAACTCTGCTTTCTTCTTCAGGCAGCTTCACACTCAGCTGTCACCCCCTGCCCTCAGGCTGGCCTACCTCACCCCCAACACTGGGACACTTTTTCCTTCCTCTAGGTATACATTTTGGCAAAATAATCCATAATTTAGGATCCTGAGGCACACTGGCTTGGCTTAAAATTCCAGTTTCATTGGTTTTTTAAAAGTCATGTGCCTTGGGTGGGCCTTGCATCTCTGAGCTTCTGCTGCAGAGAGTCACTGTGGGTCGGAACTGACTCTGTGGGACCTGCCAGCCATTACCACCTCCTTCACCCTAACACTGGGCTTTTGAACCAACTAGCCTTTCCTTTGCTCTAGGACAGCACGGTGTCCTGTGAGTCAATACGTGCTTGCTTTCCTTACCAGAATTGTGAGCAAACCTTGCCCCTCCCCGATGTCCCGTTCTGTCTGTAGGACAGCCTTCGCAGTCTGGTGGAGACAGTTAAATGTCCCATTTATGCCACCATCCAGGGGGCTGAGGTCATTCCTGAAGGATGCTTGCCTTATTTGGTTTGCTTTCATATTTACATCTTTCAAGAAAACATCTGACTTAATTTCTGGGGCCACATGCACACACAGACATGTGTCCGTCTGTCATTTCAATGGGAACTGCTCAGTGACTGCACTGTGCCCCCAGTCTGGGTCTGCCCATCTTGTCTCATCACCAGCAAATCAGGCTCTGCCCCGGAGCATCTCGCCCGTTCTTTAGATCAAGGGTTGTCTGTTTATAATCGTACAGAGGTCTCTTTATAGGGATACTCTGCTCAAGGCAGCTTGCGTTATTAATTGGGCGAGACTGTTGCTTAGTTTGGAGCACTAGTAGCTCAGTGGGTGGTGAGCTTGACTGCTAGCCACAAGGTCAGCAGTTTGAGACCACCAGCTGCTCCTCAGGAGAAAGATGAGGTTTTCTGCTCCCCACAAGATGTCCAGTCTTGGACCCCCACAGGGACAGTTTTCCCTTGTCCTGTAGGGTCTCTGTGAGCTGCAGTGGCTTCATGGGATAGTTTCCATTCAAGGTTTAAACATATTGATTAGGTTCATTTCTCCCAGCCTTCATAGGTTCAGTATGTCTGGTTTCATATGAGGCTGAAATTCTATTCCATACTTTGCTCCTTTTGATCACGATGCATCTTTTGGATCCTTGATCAAGGTGCTCAATAAAGGCAGCTCTGACGGCCATAGAGTCAAGGTTGACTCAGGGTGACCCTGTAGGACAGGGTAGAACATCCCCTGTGGGTTTCCCACCTCTCTCTTGAGGAGTGGCTGGAGGTTTCCACTGTCAACCTTGAGGAGCTCAGCCCAACCCATAACCAATACGCCACCAGGACCCTCAAGGTAGCTATGCACCATCGATTTCTTTCCCTCTCAGGACAGTGGAGGCAGTGGTGTATGGATGCAGTTGAATCTGCAGACCATTTCCTTCTCCAGCTCCTTGGTTTCTTTCTTCCTCCGCTGTGCCAGGTGAACAGAGACTCCCTCTTAGACCATGTGCAAGCTTGGAAAGCCCCGGAGGCTGCTCGCCATGCTCGGAGGTGAACAGAGTTCATAAAACCCACAGTAACGAGCACAACTCATTGGCTGAAAGCAGGAAGCCCAGTGTGCTTTGGAAGGAGTCTCATCAGCAGGACTGTGGGAAGCCCCCTTAGGAGTTCACCAGCCCAGTTCTTCTTCAGATCCCTTGCCTTAAGGCCTGTGACTTGAAGTTCAAATCTAAGGTGGGTGTCGGGAGGGTGTCCAGGGCCTGTTTGGTGGAGCTGGGAGGTCGCAGGCTGTCTCAGGAGCGAGATGACCTGACCTCAAAGTAATCAGTCAATAGAGCAGCGTCTCGGGAGTGGTAGGCAGCATCAGTGGAGGGCTGGCCACAGGGAGGATTCGCACTAAGTGGTTTTCCAGGTCCAGAGTCCTCATTAGGAGCCTGAGCTATCGCCTTTCTGGGCCTCTAACTGCCCCCCTTCCTCCCATACATGTAACGGAGGTCTCCGGGGGACCAGGTTAATTGCCTCCAGGGGTCAGTCTTGGAAGCATTTGGGATAATAGTTAGATACTGTGAGAGGAAATTGTCTGAGCTACAAATCTTTGAGAGTAGGAAGTGGTAAAGAATTAATAGTTTCACTCTGTGCGCATTATACATGCACAAGTAAGCAAAGTGACCAATGACACTGGTTTTGCTTTTGAAAGAAAAATCCGAGGCCGAACCACACCCAGGACCCACGATTTGACCGTTGCCAGCCGACTACTACAAGGGCTCCCATCGAACCGCTGTTGCTAGGAGGCGGTGCCCGCCTGTTTGTGTTGGAGGGCAGCCGGGGGGATGCCCGGACCTTCTGAAGGAAGCGGCCAGGGGGGAGTCTTTTGAATCAAGTATCCCCAGACTTGAAATGTCAGTAGGAAGCACCATGTGGATTCTTAGGGTGGCCTGTGGGCTGGTGAAGCAAGGTTCCCGGTATCTTCTCTTCCAGACATTGCACACCATAGTAGTTCACGCTGATAGACCCTGGGCGCTCCCAGGAAACCTCAAGAGTGGAGGAGCTCGCCTTCCCATGGTGCAGCTCCAGAGTCAGCTGTATGGTGAGGCTCTCAGAGGCAGGGATCCCGCCTGTCCTGTTTGCCTTTGCCCCCCCTTTTCCCCGGTACTGGGTCCACCCTGGGCACCTCGACAGGAAGGTGTGCTCTCTCCTGAAGGAGAGGAAGGACGGCGCTCTGACCACCTCCTTGGTTTCGTCTTGCTTGTGTGGTTGGTCAGCAGCTGCCCCCTGAGGGGACAACGTGGGTTAGGGACTGCGTTGAAGTTTACACCCCAGGGCTTCCCACTTGCAGGGCTTTCTCCTCGCACTGTGGGGACCCCCTTCCATGAGCCACCGGCCGCCACACTGTGGAGCAGCTGGTTCCTCCCGATTCTTTCCCCGGAGTTTCCCCGGTTCTTTCCTTCTGCGGCCGCTATCTGGTTTCACAGGCCCTCTCAGAGGGAGAGCTCCATCTCATGCATGCACGAATCCAGATATTCCCAGATATCTGGTCATCGATCCCATTGTTTCCGGATTCGTCATCCGACGGCCGCTCTTGGTTCTCTGCATGCCTCTTGAAACTGGGACTTAGCAAGGCGATGCTCCTGGTGGATCTGAGGACATGCCTATTTCTACCTCCCCTCACTGGGGCTCTGCCGTTGTTCACTGACCGTGGTTGACAAGCCCGGGCTCCTCTTGTCAGTGGTGGAGGACGCTACACTGGTGGGCCCTTGAGAGAAGCCACAGACATGCGCTCCCTCTCCTGTTGGCACGCCCACAAGTGGCCGGGGCATCAGACAGGCCCAGTGGGATGGCCTGCCACGGCCGGCACTGGGGCAATCTGTCGCCAAGACAAGGCTGCCAGAAATCCCGTCTCACGACCTTCCCTGGAAATGGTGAAATGTCTTCTTCTAACCCCGTTCATTGGGAATTCCAGATCACTACCGGAGGCATTTCCTCTGTTTGCAGGTAGAAAGCCACCTCAGGGTTCCAGTCCATTTTATTCTGGGTGCTGACGGAAAACACCAATGACCCTACACAAATGCCGCCTCTGTCCCTCATGGGGAATGTAGGTGTTTACTAAACTAAAATTAAACAAACAAACGCCTCCCTGCCAACAAGTGTCTGCGACCTTCTGGGACAGGGTGAGACTGCCCTGTGGGTGCCTGAGACTGTCCCTCTTTACGGTAGAGAAAGCGCCCTCCTTCCTCTTTCTCTTGAGGATCAGCTGGTGGTTTCAAACCGCTGACCTATAGTTAGCAGCCCAACGTGAGGTCACTATGCTACCAGGCCTCCACTGAGTTCGCTAAGCGACTTCTTAAAGAAAAGATGCCCCCCAGCCCTTCAAATGCCCCAAACATGTGACAGCATCTCTCTAAGAACTTCTCAGCCGGCCCAGCTGTACTGGTAATTTTGTGGGTTCGCTCTTCGTTAAGGAATGTGGAGGATCTCTGGAAAGGGCTGAGCTTGAATGGGAAATGGAGTCATGAAGTGGTCCCCATTAGCAAACATTAATTTAATGATCCAAGCATCCTCCCAGGTCCTGCTTTAGAGTATACAGCAGAGGTTCGCTGAATAAGAGGAAGACCCTCTCAGGGATGGACTCACAAAGCGGCGAGACATTGACCCAAGCACTGCAGAGATTGTGAGGATGGACTGGGCCACTGCCTGGGCTCCCTGTGAGTCAGGACAGCCGGGCTGGGCAGTCCTGCACCGTACAAAGATTCTGCACACACACCCTGGAAGAGGGCAGTACTTATAGCAGTGGCCACGAGATGGCAGACCTGAAACCCAGGCCTGTGATGGATGCTGAGATGCCGTGGCCCCAGGAACTCTGTCTTTGCTAATGGCGAGACCCTTTCATACAGTTCCTCATGCTGTGGTGACCCCCCAAACATAAGATTATTTTCGTTGCTACTTCCTCACTGTCATTTTACTATTGTTATGGATTGGGCAACCTCTGTGAAAGGGTCTTTTGACCCCCAAAGGGGTCAAGACCCACAGGTTGAGAACCACTGCTCTAAGTCATCCTGAATTGTCTCTGCTCTGGGGCAGTACTGGAAGGGAGACCAGCTTCAAGTGATGGCCTGCCATTGTATTGTCGACCCCATTTGTGAGTCAGGCTCCCCTACCCCGTAGAAGCCAGCCCTGCCTCCCACTCCTGACACACACACACACTCACTCACTCACTCACTCACTTACTCACTCACTCACTCACTCAGACCTCCCTACCCCCTAGAATAAGGTGACCAGATTTTAACACTGGTAAAGTGGGACACCAGCGGGACACTATTGATAAAACTCATATCCTGGCCAAATAGCCACATGGCAGCCAAAAACCGTAGACTCTAGCTTGTAGTGCATTCTCTCAAAAAAATCTGGACTTTTTAAAAACACCGCGGGACTTGGGAAAAATTGTTAAAAAAGCGGGATGTCTGGTCACCTTACCCTAGAAGCCAGCCCTGCTTCCCGCTCCCAGCACACACATACACACACACACACACACACCACCCACCCCCCCCCCCACCCCCCCGCAGGAGCAGAGGCTCTTTGCTTTCCTTCCCAGGAATAAGAACCCCCTCAAAGGGGCCACAGCCAACAAACTCAATTTTACATATTTCTCCCTACAAAGACCTGATCCACAGAAACTTAATTCAATTTTCTTCAAATGCTGTGCTAACAAAATTCCTGCATGTGCCCCTTGTGCACGGAGCCAGGCACCAGGAGGACAGACCCACAGGACAGTCTGTTTGGCTTTGCATTACAATTGGCCCATGGGGATATTCTATTCCAGGTAAACATAAGCAAAGGCAGACTTGCTTTCACACACAAAGTGGTGGGGGGGAGGCCAAATGAAGAAGAGGAATCTCTAGTTCAAGATACAGCAGAGCCCTTTCCGACTTTGAGTAAAGACTTGTGAGCAAGTCTTCTGTGGGCTTCATGGGAGAGAGGCCTGGAGTGGGGTGGGGTTTGGTCTGTTAAACATTATAGCCTACAAAACCCTATGAGACAGTTCTACTCTGTGATAGGTGTGGGGGGGGGGAGGTGCTGTGAGTCAAAAATAATCAGCAAAGGCCCTCCCAATAACGCAACAACACATACATACCACAGTCAGAACTCCAGACTCACCATCGAGTCAATAGGGACTCACAGGGACCCCCGAGGACCGGCTGGACCTGCCCCTGTGAGTTTTCAAGCCTGTAACTATTGGCAGGAATAGAGAGACCCATCTTTCTCTCTGGTGGTTTTGAACTGCTGACCTAGTGGGTCACAGCCCTGCTGGTCACCCGTGTGCCACCAGAGCCCCAGCACATACATACATACATCATACATACATACATACATTCACATACCTCCTCCTTCATGATAAGAAAATGATTGATCGGATAGATGTCCAGTGTATAAACCATGAGGTCATCTACTTTCTAAGAGATGTCCATTTCCAACCAGGAAGTTACTCCCATGAGACGAAAGTCTTGGTAGTAACTGATCCCCTGTGGACAAGAGGCTTGCTTAGTGACACAGGGAAAAACTCTGCTCCACAGCAACATGTAGCTACCTCCCTCTGGGTTTCTGGTTGCCACGTCTTGAGAGCTTTCT
This sequence comes from Tenrec ecaudatus, assembly GCF_050624435.1. Classification (NCBI taxonomy): domain Eukaryota; kingdom Metazoa; phylum Chordata; class Mammalia; order Afrosoricida; family Tenrecidae; genus Tenrec; species Tenrec ecaudatus. The sequence goes on from NC_134534.1 coordinate 184,894,743, forward strand.
GGAGTCTGGCGGGGTCTGTTTGCCCGCAAGCCGTTCTTGTTCGAGCACAACAGTCAGGACACAAGTGTTTGGGCTCCAAAGTCCCCCTTTCACGTGCCTTCCCTACTTCACAAGCAGACCCTTCTAAAAAGATTTATTCTTATTTTTAAAATTTATTGTTGGTGTTTTCCATTTTCTGTTTTTCATATAAGAATGTTTTGCTTTGAAGTTGTTTGACTTTGGTTCGATTTTCGCACTTGACCCTGTGGGTTCAAAGGTCAGCTTGCAAAACATGTTTCCATTTCTCACAATGTCTGAAATCCAAAATTCCCCTCTTCTGTGTGGCCTTTCCTATCTGTCCCAACAAATGATAATCCACTGTGATTGGCCAAGCGGGTCGTGGCTGCTTTGGGCCAGAACCCTCCTGTGGCGAGCAGAATCGGCTGTGCACCCGGCTGGGCTTCCGCCCCAGTGTTTGCTTAGGAAGCAGAAGGCAGCTCATGAGTCACACATGCGGCTTCTGAGACAGCCACCTCGGGGGCCTCTCTTGGATCTGCTCCTCTATCTAGCATGCTTACATGGTTTGGTTTACAGCAAACAGCGCAGAGATGCGTTCGGAATCTCGGACCTTGGTGTAGTTCTCATTGCACGGAATGATGGTCCACTGCCGGACTTTACTTTTCTTCTCATGGGGTTAGGTGCCAATCTAGTCACTCCCGACTGGTCCTCCAGTCCCTAAGCCATCCCACATGACAGAGCGGATTGGCTCAGAGGGTTTCCTAGCTTAGCATCTTCACGGGAGCAGATCACTAGGCCTCTGGGTGGATTCGAACCACCAACCTGATGGCACTTGGTGAAGTGCTTGCTTGATAACCAAAAGGCGGCATGTATTGTCACAGCCGAGTCTCTCAACATTATAGAAGATGGATACTCTGGTCCTTCTTGAATAATTTATTAGAAAAACCAACGTTTCCGAGAAGCAACCTGCCTAGCGGCACAGAAGCAAAACATGTTGAGATTCCAAAGTTGGGCACTGGAACAATACCCCCACTTTTAAGATCGGGGACCCTGGTTTACTTGTGTGGACATGTTAATGTAATTACAATAGCCCATCATGCTAATGTTTTCCTTTGCTAATTATTATTATTTTCTTTTACTTTTTTATTAGGGGCTCTTACAACAATCCATACATCAATTGTATCAAGCATATTTGTATATGTGTTTTCATCTGTATTTCCTAAACATTTACTTTCTATTTGAGCCCTTGGTATCAGCTTTTCTTTTTCCCTCCATCCCCACCTTCCACCCTCATGGCCCCCTGATAAATTATAAAGTTTTATTATTTTCATACCTTACATTGACCACTGTCTCCCTTCCCCCACGTTTTTTCTGTTGTTCATCCCCCTGGAGGGGTTGTGGGGCAGGGGGTGAGGTGGGGGGGGTCAGTGTGTTGATCATTGTGATTGGTTCACTCCTCTTTCTCCCCTACTCGCCCCACCTTACCCCTTGCTAATTATTTCTGTCTTGTGCTGGATTAAAACAAATCAAAAGCCCAGAAAAAATGAGGAGCTGATACCAAGGGCTCGAGTGGAAAGAAAATATTTTGAAAATGATGATGGCAACAAATGTACAAATGCGCATGACACATGGGTGTATGGATTGTGATGAGTTGTATGCACCCCTAATAAAATGATTAAGATAAGTAAGTAAACAAAAAAAAACCCCAAATAAATAATTAAAAAAAAAAAACCCAAACCAAGCTGGTATGGTCTGGTCCATTCCAGGTCTAACACAAAGCCACCTCGTGGGACATACAAGAATTACTCTCGGGGGTCTCTAGGCTGTAACCATCACAAAAGCACATCAGAAGGCAGCTATGTCTCCCTCCTGCTGCCAGCTGTGTCCCAGTGCCGACCTTTGGGTTAACAGTCGAGTCCCAGCACCTTTGTGGTAGATGATGATCAGAGTAGCCAGCAAGACCTGACACACACCCTCTGCCAGGGCCTGGCCACCCCACACTGCCTTGCCCTCGCTTCTCCCAAGGCTGTGATGAGCGGGTGATTGCAGACAGGGCAGTAACTCTTCCTAGTACACATTGCCCTCTGACCTTTGGCCTTTCAAGCCCGATAGCCAGTTGACCTCAGACTCACCCAGAGTCCAGGGTAGAAGATACCTACTGATGTTGACTGCCTCCACCACTGTGTCCTAAAGCATGGGATACAGGCACGTGGGCTCACTGCACCTGGTCGCACTCAGAAAAACCCCAAGATGCTCCAGTGGGCTCCCCAAGTCCGTGCTAAGTAAGGGGCAGGGTAGGGGCAGATGCCCAGAGTGGAGAACTTCCGTAGGACTCTGCGGCCCTGCGTTAGGAAATTCCAGTCGTGTGCTATTAGGTTTCAAAGACAAAATTCTCCATAATTGGAGAAAACAATGTCTTGAGGTCAGTTTTAGGTGGGCGACAGGAGTGCAAACCACAGTAAGGAGTCTGGGCTGCCAGAGCCTGGCCTTTTCGGATCTGGTGTGTTCTTTGTCCTTGCTGAAGGGTGCACTTGTTCAAATAGATGTCGTTCTGGGCCCCACCTCCTGGGAGGGAGCCGGCGGGCGGGTGGGCAGGGGCAGCTGCTGGGAAGCGGTGTCGATGTGGCGTGATGTCTAAAACCTTCCTGCCTTCAGGTGCCATTTGCAAATGCAGCTTTCCGAGTGGGGCGAGCTAGCATTGCTCCCGTGGACCCCGGGGATCACAGTAAGCACCCCGCCCGCCTCCCCCCAGGGGTTACAGAGGGGCTATTTAGAACAGCATCTTTCCTCAACGTCTGACTTACGTCACCTCCTACTGCACTTACGATGGAAGATTCAGGGTCAGGGGAGAAAGAAAACAGTGATTAACTGGGAAAAGTTGATTGAGCGGATTTGGGGTTCTTCTGCCTCCCAGGGTATGATTAGGACATGACTGTGGCTGCTCACTGTACCAGAATAGGTTCTTCCTGCGGGTCACTGTGCACATCTTTCCCAAGGGAATGCGCTTCTTTGCAGCATCTGCCTTTGTACTTGAATGTGTTCCTCACGACGATGGGCCAGCGTGCTCGAACCAAAGCCCACCAGAAGGCGGCCTTCATGCCTCCCCCGCCGCCCATTCGCAGCTCCTAGAATTAATGTGAGACCCTCTCCCTCGGAGCAGCATCCGCAGTGGAAGGGCACTGACAGGGCGTGGCTAGAAGTGTGTATGACGCACCCTTTTAAATGGACTGTGATAGGTGACGTCACGGCCCGGGGGACTCTTAGGGAGGGTTCTGTCACAACCTAGATTTAGCTTGTCTCATTCTAGGGAGGGCTTTTTGGGTCCTTTTGTTTCCCCCAGGGTGGCTAAGACCATTTTGAGGGCATTTATTGGCTATCTCTTGACTACCTCCTACAAACAGAGTGACAGCTGAGTGTCGGTCCATGTGCTCTTGCCTACATTGCTATCTCTCTTTAACCCTGATGAAATGCATGCGCGTGCAGGGCCCCCACCGCCCCCCATGGTTGCCCACATTTGTTAAAGGAATGATCCTCTCTACGTTTGTTGAGGCTGCGCTTTGATGAAATGCTGAGTCTAGTTTACTTGCTTCGCTTGCCATTCAGCAGACTCCTATAGATTTATTTCTCTCTGCATTATCTTATCTCCCTTCTTAGCATATTTGGGCTTCCTTTTCATATTTTACGCTCCATTTGGGGGCATCAGCAGATCGCCTCGGTAACTGTGTGCTGAAGCATCATGGTTTCTAAAGATAATTCTGTGCGACACCTCCGTGCCCTTAACCCCACAAGCTGTCCGGGGACGAGAACAAGGGGCCATCCAAAAGTTCATGGAAACGTGGAACCCACAGATGCTGGCGTGCTTCCATCAACTTTGTGACGCCCCCTCATAGACGTCCCCTAGGTTGTCTGTGAGTAAGCAAACACACAACTCTGCGTATGTGCTTCTGATGCTCCGTGCTCACAAGAGCCCTTTCCAGGTGGGTGGAAACAATTCCAGAAGCAATGTACACCTGCTCTCGAAGCTGGCAGGCGATCTCACAAGATGACGATATCATGACGTGTCATCACGTGTCTCAGTTTCTATCTCATTGTTGGTCCTTTCCATCCTCGAGTCAATTTCTGAAGGGGGAGCGTCATATATGTGGGTGTGTCAGTTTTGAATGACGAAACCCAAATTTTCTGCTGCATAAAATAGTAATACTAATCGTCAGGAAAATTGAAGCTCCCTCATCTTTTTCAATGACTGCCATTTTCTCCAAAATAGACCGTGCTGTGAATTTAGAGAGGTGTGCATCCCTATGTGACTTCAGTCAGCGCATCAGTAATCGGCCATTGAAGGGCTTTAATGAGCCTCCAGTGTAAACCCATCGCCAGCTCCTCTGTCTCCACCCACAGTGACCTTGTGCGGGATTTCTGAGCCTGTCACCTCTCCGGGAGCAGCCAGTGCTCCGGCAAGCCCCTGCATCTGAGTAATAAAGTTCATGTTCCTCAAGCTGAAGTCCATCGCCTGCCCTCCTAACATCGCAACACAAAGCAAAAGATCGGATACAAAGCCAGTTAAATGAAGATCTACAATTGTGGGATTGGCTGACAGTGAATTAAATGATTAGTTATAGCTAATCAACTTCCTAAAGAGTTGTAAGCAACACCTTGCTCTAAAACAACCCAAAGAGCCCCGCTTTCAGGTAATGGCTGCAGAGAGCTTTTACCCACTCCAACTCCTTTGTGAGCACTCTGGTCAGGAGTTCTTTGGTGGCGCTGGGCATTTTATTATCTTCTCCTAATTACTCTTTAATTTAAATAGAATCAGTGACTGCTGCTCTTAATCAAGGTACTTTAAGGAAAATTATAAACTGAGGATTTATAAACAAACGGATAGACACATAGCTCTGCTACACTCAAGTTATTCAGAGATTTGTTAGCCTAGAGTCTAGCAAAGCAAGACATCATGGCGGACGCTGGCCAAGGGCAGCCTGGATTATCTTGCGTGAAGAGCCCTTTCCAAGAAGCGCCCTGCACGCACTTTCACGGTCGTCACTCGGAGGATGGTGAGGCTCCACAGCAGACTGAAGTGAAGTCGAGATTGTATTCAGTGATAACACCCACAGATCCTCAGGGGATGAGGTATGTTTTCCTGATTGACAGAGCATTAAGAATCAGATATTCATTTACTGGGACTTTTGATGATGTTAAAAGAAATAGATGCTAAATCTGCCAAATTAATAGCATTCCAGGTGAACACGATGTTTACAATGACCATTCTTAGTGTTGGTGGTGATGTCAATAGTTATTAAAGCTTTGTAGTTCCAAATGTTGATAAGGAAGAGAAAAATGTGGTAAAGAGAGGCCAAACATTAATAAGTAAAGGAGAGACGAGGGAGCTCATCAGCAGGTGATAGCAGCTGTCCATATGGGAGATGATGTCGACTGGACCAGGCAGTGCATGTGTGCGTGCGTGTGCACACATGTACCTGTGGGGGGGGGGAATGAGACAAAACGTAAATGCCTGGGTGTGAAAATGAACACATTTCATGTCTGCTAAGCTTGGAAGTTTGTGCCTGCAAAGCTCTAGTTACGGTTGTCAATATGTATGCATGTGTGTATCTATTACATGCACATATATAACACAAGTATGGGAGTTTATAACATGCATGTGTGTGCTTGTATTTAACATATGTATTTGTGTGTATATGTAGATATGTGTATAATATACCTATGTATGTTTGTATGTAATATGTGTGTATATGTATATATGTGTGTATAATATATGTATTTGGAGAATATTTATATGTGTGTATTATATATGTATCTGTATATAATATATGTATGTGTTCCTATATATGTATGCATATGTTTGTATACATGTGTATAATATAGGTATGTATGTGTATATATAATGTCTATGTGAATGTAACAGATGTATGCATGTGTTTGTATATATGTATGTGTGTATACTATGCATGTATGTTTTATATAATATATGTGCATGTGTGTATAATATGTATGTGTGTATAATATTTATATGTGTATTATATATGTATCTGTGTATATAATATATGTATGTGTTTCTATATATGTATGCACGTGTTTGTTTATATGTGTGTGTATAATATAGGTATGTGTGTATATAATGTATGTGTATGTAACATGTATTATGTGTTTGGATATATGTATGCATGTGTTTGTATATATATGTGTATAGTATAGGTATGTGTGTGTGTATATATTTGTGTTTATATAATATCATGTTAGAAGAAGAAAGAATGTGGCAAATTATAAACACACTAAAAACCCTGTCCTCCTACCACATGAAATTATGACTATCAGCAATTTGGTAGATTTCCATCTAGGGTTTTTTTTTCTCCTAAAAATACACCTTCCAATTGGGGGCTCTTCTTATACATCCACGTGCATGTGGACAACCACGAAGCCTCTGAGATGGTCTTTGGTGACAATTAGCCTGCCTTAATTTGGTGGGTGCTGGCAGATGACAAGAAAATCCTGGGCCGGGGACAAAGAGCTTCATTGCTCATGTCAGAGCAGCCTGGAGCCTCGCTGTCCACATCCCACCCCCAAGTCCTGTGAAGGCAACAGGAGTGGTCCAGAGCTGCAGGAGAGCATCCGGGGTTTAGGAAAGCAGAAGCTCTTCTAATTCGCACTCGGCACCCTGCCTTTTGCTCTGGGAAGAAGACACAAGTATGCAAGCACGCCTACCCGTCTGTGCCTGGGAAAGAAAGGCTGCGTGCTGTTTGCTCTGGAGAGAAATACTAATTCTCTTTCTGAGACTGTGGATGATGCCAACATCCTTGAAAGGGGAGGAGATGGTCACCGGGTCTCTGCTCATAACGTACGCAGAAACACCGAGGATCAGGGGCCTGTCTGGCAACACAGGACTGTGTGCGCATGTCACGAAGGGTTCCTCCTCGTCATTTCAAATGGCTGCGTAAAGCTCGAAAGAGTCCATTCCGAGGAGTGAAATGCGCTACCATCCCCATCTCCTTGGGCTTCTCCCAAATTGGTTTATTTAGGTCAATCCCATTAAAAAGCTTCCCTCGGGGCCTCCCCGCTCCCCGCTTGGCGCAGAGCTGGGTAAAATATTGCAGTCGCTTTGGGGGTGTTGCCGTTGAGCTTGCCTTAGATATCGAGCGTACACTCCCAGATCTGAAGTCCATGCCGCCCCTTCTTCTTGCTGTGGCGATGTGCTGCGGTGAGCACATCTATTGTCTCAAGATGTTATCCAGAAGGAGCCCGGCTCTGTGAAGCAGGATATTAATGCCGCCGCTGCTGGCCGGTCATCGGCCTGCGCTGGTTTTCTTCTGCAAAGTCGAGCGATTTCCTGACATGCTCTGCTGCTCACATGTCTGCCTGCACCACAGACAGAAGCTCCTACTGCCTGGCATTAGTGGGGCCCAGAAAAGCCCATCCAAATCCCTGCCATGAAAAGGCAGGACAATCCAAGATCCAGTGAACAACTACCTCTTACAGACATCTGGAGGGGGCCTGGTCTGGTGAGGGGGATTTTAAAAAGGCAACAGGGACTCGTGACCAACTTGTATGCAAGGAAAATATCAATTTTGGAGTGGCCTCCTTAAGGGCTATGGGTTGGTCACCTGGGTTATCTAGAATGTTGCAGAAATGGGACTTGACTCAATCCTAATGGTGGAAATACTTGGAAGAGATGTTTCCCAGCCCAAAGTCTTCCAGAAGGTTCCAGGCTAAATTCCATGGCAGATGTGTGCATGGAATTGCAAAGATGGGCGGTGGCAACTACAACATTTTCTTCGGAGTAAGAAATGATCGAAGATGAACCTAGAAGCAGAGGATGGTAACTGTTTTCAATGACAGGACGAGATATGCAGTGTTACCTTCAACAACTTAAGAGGAAGGACCTTATCGCTCATTCAGCAAACGTCTTTGAGGCCCTGTGCTTGACGCTCGTCAGGAACTTGATAGTCATTGATGAACAGGACACATGAGCTTCTGGTGTCGTAGAGCAGCAGTTCGCACCCTGTGGGCCATGATCTCCCGATTCATAAGAGTAGCAAAATGACAGGGATGAAGTAGCAATGAAAATACTGTTAGGGTTGGGGGTCACCACCACATGAGGACCTGTATGAAAGGGTCGCAGCTTTAGGAAGGTTGAGAACCACTGTCATCGTGTCAAGTCCAGAAAGCAAATATCTGAGATCTGTATAAATTGTGGCTCACTCTGAGTGAGGGTGGGGGTGTGGCGGGCGCACTAACACACTCGAGTTACATCAGTGACTTGGGCGTGGGAAACTTCCAAGCTAATGGATTGATTCTCGCAACAGAGTGGTGAATCCCAAAGTTGTGATGTTGCTAAAGATTACTTTGGCCCAGGGAACCAGGGAGACCAGCGGTCCACATAGGCAGCACAGGAGGCCCCCAAGGCTTTGGTAGCAAGAAATGCATTTTCCAGTAAAAGTGAGGAGGTTGTGAGGGCTTGGCCGGGGCGTTGGCAGACATGAGAAGAAGGAATGAGAAGGATGGAGGATAATAACCTCGAGGCTTGGGGTTTGCGCTGTGTGGCGGGTGATATTCATACTGAACACTTGGGAAGGAATAGTGTTTGGTGGGGTGTCAGGGAAGTATCTCGAAATGTATCAGAAGCAGAAAGTAAATCCATCCACCTGCCTTCAAAAGCAAATCTTCATATAGCATTTCATATTGAAACTGGTGTCTTGATGGATTGTGTTATTTTGTAGTACCTATAGTTTACGTGGCAGTTGGATGGGTGGGGGAATGAATGAGTGGATAGATGAATGGAAGGGATGGAAGGTGGATGGATAGACAGATGGATGGATAACGAAAAGTACCTTAGTAATAAATGTTCAAAATGACCCCTTCTCTTTTCTGCCCTCTCTCTTGCACATGTATTGGACCAACTAAGCGCTTAAAAGCCGCTCTCTCAGAGAACACAGGGCGAGGCTCTTAGAGATTCTTGCCCACAGTGCTTTTCACACTCTGAGAGTCGATGCAGTCCTTTGTCCTCAGCAGTATCCGTCCCCCTTTCCCATCCTGACAGTACTCTGGCGCCTGCCAATTACAGGTGCAAGCCATCTTTCCCTTCGAGTCACAAGGTGACCACCCTCCCCTCTGTTTCACCAGACAGGAAGCCTTGCTAGCGGCCATCAGCGAAAAAGATGCGAACATTGCCCTGTTGGAATTGTCTGCGTCCAAGAAGAAGAAGACACAGGAGGAAGTCATGGCCCTGAAGCGGGAAAAGGACCGCCTGGTGCACCAGCTGAAGCAGCAGGTGGGGCCTCCTGACAAAGGTGGGTCTGGAGGGTGGGCCCGGGCTGATCTCCCCGTGGTGGCTGCTCGTCATCCCCATGTCCATCCTGTGGGCTCCAGCAGCTTGCGCCAGGTAAGAGTGCCAAGGCTCGCCTTGTTGCTGGCATACCGTGTCCCTGCTCTCCCGGGCTAATGTGCATGTTGCCTGGGTTCCTGTGATTTGCACCCGGTGCTGTTTTCCCTCCTTTGGGTTCACACCATCTCCCTAGAGACCGCGCTCTTCTCTCCAGCGGACTTTGTTTGACTTCCAACCGAATGCTAGATGCTCCTCATGACATCCTGGGCCCCTTCTCTCCTGGTGGACCTCCTGCCTTCCATCGGGCTTGCTTTCTGGCTCCAGAAACAACTCCCCGCATCCAATTCTTTAGGCTTCTTCCTCTCCAGACTTCCAACTTTGCTTCTTCAACTGCTTCTCCCAGGACCTCTCAGCCAAGCAACTTCTCGCAGTGCCACGTAGGGCCATCCCAGACTGGAGACCTGCCATTGCCGTGATTCGGTCAGGTGCATGTGTCAGCCGTGGGCCTCCTTTCCAGTTTTCATCCTCTCGGGGCCACTGCTTTTGCTTTCAAGGGAAAGGAAGGAGGGACAGGGCCTCTCTTGGACAGAAAGGCCTTTGCTTTCTGGAAGGTTTTGTGAGAGGGCCCTTGTGTCTGATGCACTATGGGACCTACTAAGTAGCCTTGCAGGCCGACGGTCTTACACAGTGGCTGCCGTGTTCTGAGCCAGGGCCACACACATGCAGCAAGGAAGCTCTCTACATGCCACATGGCGGCCACATGGAGGTGCCCACTAGCTGCACTAGCTGTCTTCCTGAGGACCGGGGTGTATGGGCTGAGCACAGCGTGTAGGGTGAGTAGAAGGGAGCCAGAAGGGAGACTCCTCCTTGCCCTATAACCAAGCCAATCCTTTCCCTTCTCGTGAAGGAAAGGCACCGATTGGCCCTTACACAGGGTCTGTTTCTCATGGGGCTGCCTTGCTAAGAGAGAGCAAGCCTGCTGCCAACTGCCAAATGGGTCATTGCGCCCAGAGAGTGGCATGCCTGCTGACCACCAGCCCGGGTTTCCAGACCACTGACACCTGACCTCTCTGTTACGGGGTTGTACATCTTCTACACTGCGTTCTCGACCCACTTGGCCACAGAGAATCAAGACGAGCCTCCTCTTTTGCTTCCTCTTCACGCCTGCCCTGGGCACCCTGCACCCTCCCCTCCTGCACCTAATCATTGTAGCTTTCTCCCACAGGTGTGTAGACCTAGGAAACAGCCCCCGAGCTCGGATAGTCCGTGCACTTGTGATGCTTGCTACAGTCCAGATAGGACGGCTGAGTACTACCGGGCCAGCCACAAGACACACATGAACCCAAGGTCTCAGGTCAGTCAGCTGCTGAGGAGACACTTGCCCCGCCGCGGCGGGTGGGGGTGCACAGGTGCCACAGCTTGCCCTGCCCTTTGCCTCGTGTGATGACTTCCAGAGGGTGGTGACCCTAGAGTCTCTGAGGTGTTGGAAGGTCAGATCACATAGCTCGGACTTGCCTGTGTGTTTGGATTCATGGCCACCCATTGGTCAGCTCTTCTGAAGTCACCTTGCTGCCTGGCATTCTGCAATCTTCCTTTTCTTCCGCCATCCCTTGGTTCCTTCTTGTCTTTTGCTTCCTGGGTCTCTGCCTTTTGCTCATAAGGACTTTCTTTTTTTTTAAGGCTGCAACCCCCCACCCCCGTCATCCCCTTTCTCGGTATCTGGAAAATATACCCCTAGATTCCAGAAAGGATTGAGTGTTGCCCTTCAGTGAACCCCCAAGAAAATGCACAAAGCCTCCACTATTGGCAACGGACTGTGTTTGGGGTATCATGGGGCACATCGGGCTAAGCCTGGTCATGGGCTCACACAGGGTCCCAGGGCCTATTTTGGAGAATGCGGCCGCAGAGGATGAGGGTGGGCGTCTTGGTGAGTTCAGGTTGAAACCCTTTTGCACACCTGCCCACCTTGGGTTCGTCTTCTCCTTGCTGTAAATGGGGTGATTCAAACACATGTGCACGAGTGCTTCTTATGCCAGCCACAGCTCCCCCTCTGCTGGGCCTTCACGCGGGGTCAGGCCGTGTGTCTGGTGTCATGGGCAGTTTGATACCATGGTGGTCCTCCCAGCGCCAGGGTAGGGGGTGGGTCTGACCCGTCTCCACGCTGCTCCTGGAGACCCCACTGAGACCCAGAGTGCAGACAGTGGCCTGAAGTCAGGCAGCCTTTACAAGACCTCAGACCCAATCCATCCCACACAGACCCAGCCGGTTCCAGAAGGGATTCCAGGGAACAAGCGGAACATCTTAGCGAACTTGAAGTCCAGACACCCATGCAGGGCTGTGCCCCGGCCATTCACAAAGAGGCAGCCCTGCTTGAGTCCCCAGGCAGGCAGATTTGGTCCAGTCTGTGATAGCCATGGGCATCCTGCTCCTCACAACCCGGAGACAGAGGGACCCCGAGGTCCAGCTCCTCACAACGTCGAGACAGAGGGACCCCGAGGCCCAGCAGGCCGGAGACCGGGCTGGGGCTGCCCAGCTAGGTGTGGCACGGTGGCTTGAAAGGGCCTCCTTCTCCACAAAGCACAGGCAGTGCCTGGAGGGGACAGCCCAGCTAGAGTCACTGACAGGACACTAACCTCCCACCCGACCGGCTTTCTCATCTACAGGGCGAAGCTAAAAGCCCAAAGGAAACATGGTTGGGAGGCACAGCCCACATAGAAGTGCTTCCTGTGTACCCAGCACATGCTCACTGCCGCGAAGCCAATTCTGACCCACGGGGGCCCGAGGGGGTTTCCAAGGCTGTACGTCTTTACATTAGAGAGCCTCATCTTTATCCCATGGAGCGGCTGGTGGCTTCAAACCACTGGCCTTGCCGTTGGCAGCCCTATGTGGAACCACTCCCATGACAGGGCTCCTCTGCATAAAAGGGCTGTGTGTCTGTCCGAGCTACTGTTCCCGGCAGCAGCAGCACCATCCACACTCGCCCTCCAAGGTGGCTTCACTTCTTTGATCAGCACTGTTTCACACACACCTCGGGCCGCAGCTTATTGAGGCACATTCCTCAGTGAGGACGGAAAGAACAGACAGATACAGATGCTGCCACCTAAGCCTCCCTTGGACCCGGGGGGGGAACCCGAGGGCTTGGGAAACAGTGAGCACACATGCCAGGAGCCTCATCCCAGCTCCCTGCAAGCAGGCCCATTCAGAGACACTTCCATAGACGTCAGCCACAGAGCCTCCCTAGGAGGACAGGTCTCCGACCCCAGGCCTCATCACCGGCACGGCCAACCCAGGAGAACAGAGTTTTGTCAGGGGCCCAGGGCAAAGGGAGAGAAAAGCATGGCCCAGACGTTACCTGCCCGGTCTGCTCTGCAGTGGTTGGGGCATTTTGACTCCTGAGAGAAGCCACTCTCTTTAGGTCACCTGGGGAGCGGGTCCCCTCTCATGTGGAGGTCTCGCCCTTCACTGCCCACCCACCTCTGGCAGCTCATTTCCCAACCTCCACGGGGGAGGACGAAGCCAGGGACATGATGGCTTCAGTAAGTAGTTGTGGGTAATTGATTGATTAGCACACCACAGGCTCGGTGCCGAGGGTTTTAGATAGACACATACATTTATACGCATTCTCGTTTTCCCCCTTCATCACTGGTCAGCCGACCTCCTGAGTCCTGACGGGATCCAGTCTTCCTGTGAGGGCTTCAGCTACAGCAGATATCACTTCTCCCCCACCAGTGAGGAGAGCATCCCCATTTCTCAGAAGATCAAAACTCCAAAAGGCTGATGACTTCGCCCCTCCAACCACTCCCAGTGGCAGTGCTGGGGGTGGACCCAGGGCAGTAAGGTGCTGAGCTTTTGCACCCAGCCTGGCAAAGCACTGCCTTCGTGAAGCAGCCCTGAGGGCTGTGGACTAGTCCTGGCATAGTGCCTTTCCCAGGCCTCCGGCTGTGGTGTACAAGTCGCCCAGGAGCGTAGTGGCAGGAAAGGAAAGGTCGCTTGGGGAGAATCCTACTTTGGGATTCAATTCAACAAGTCTTTACAAATGCCTGCTTTGTGCTGCCAGTTCTCCTAGGCCAGTGGTTCTCGACCTTCCTCATGCCACAACCCTTTCACACAGCTCCTCATGTGGTGGTGACCACCAACCATCACAAGATTTTCGTTGCTACTTCATCACTGCATTTTGCTACTGTTATGAACCAGGCAACCCCTGCAAAGGGTCATTTGACCCCCAAAAGGTCGAGACCCACAGGTTGAGAACTGCTGTCCTAGGTGCTTAGAATACAGGAGTGATGGAAATAGACAGAAATCCCATCCTTGGGGAGTGTATTGTTCGATGGGAGAAGGCAGGACATAAATAAGTAAAAGTAGATACATTCTAGGGTGAAAGGAAGGCAACTGGACTAGTTTAGAGAGGGACAAGTGTAAGGAGGAGTCAGCATGAGAGTGAGTGCCGTGGAAGGAGCCATGTTGGGCGGGAGACACTTGGGCAGAGACGGGAAGGAGCCACAGGGAGCTTGATCCAGCAGGAGGGCAGGGCAGGTGCAGAAGCCTGGAGGCAGGAGGATGCGGGTGTGTCCTGGGCCTGCAGCGAAGCCAATGCATCGGGTGTGAGCAAGGAGCCTGGTGGTCGGAGCAGTCATGGGGTGGGGGAAATGGCACAAGATACTTGGGCAAAGTCTGCTAAGAGCTATGTTCTGAAGACCAGATGGTCTCTGCCCCTAGGGAGCAGAATCCACCAGCCCCTTAGCCTTGGCCCACACTCTGGACTGCCCTGCCTCAGTTGCCCAGGTGAACTCAATCTCAAACCCCCTGGCTTCAGGCTTCAAGGAGTCTGGGGTGCCCTGTAGTCTGAGCCCCAAAGGAGAATGGATGCCGGGGTTCACCTCAGATCTGGGGACAGCCACCCGTGGCCTCGCCTAACCGCACCCGCATCCTCCTGGCCATCAGGAGGCAGACGGGTGGGGCGTGGCTGCCATCACTCCATGCCCCTTCCACCAGTGCTGGCTGTACCCTTGGACAAGGGCTGCCAGGTCAGGCCCGGCCAGCTGCTCTCAAACTCCAGTGGACAGCGATCTTTCCTACAGATACATTTTTGTGTACCCTCATCACCCTCTAGATCCCCCTGCTGGAAACCCTAGCGTGGTCTCCTTGGTTGAGAGAAAGACACACTCAGACCCCTGCACTTCCCGCCTTGTGCGTGCTGTTCATCTGCGTAGGACCCTCGTCCGCAGCCCTTCACTCCGGCAGTGCCCACGCGCGTGTCCAATCTCAGCCTGCCAGCATCTCTTTCTCAGGAGAGCTTCCTGGGATTCTCCATTGAGCCAGATCCAAATTTGACACTCTGGAAGTATGTGTGCATCAGGATGCTTGCAGCGGATGCTGTTCTCTCGCTGTTCCTGCCATTATCTGGACAACAGCTCTCTGAGCTGCTGGAGTTGGGAGAATAAGGCTTCATGTCTCTCGTTTGCTCGCTGACCCTCTCCAGTCCCAGCGCCATTGGTAGTGCAGACTCGACAGTCAGTTCATGTGTTGCATGTACATATGAATTTATAAGCCAGTTAATTATGGAGGGGACCATGGGGGCAGCTTATAAACAATGGAGACATCACAGATCAATCATGATTCCTAATCTCTTTAGACAAGATTGGCCTCCTATCTTCCCTCATGCTAATATTCCAGGCAGCCAGGACCAGCGGGCATCAAAGATGAGGCCTACTCCCAAGTGCGACAGCCGCAGAGTAGCACACTAATCTTCCCTCCCGTGTTCCAGGACACTGCATGTACAAAAGGTGGCTCTGGTGCTTCAAAGCCCCCAGCAGCACTGGCAAGGCTTTCCACTCCGATGAGGACTGACACGCTCCGAAACCCACAGGGGCAGCTCCACCCTGTCCTACAGGCTCCCTGGGGTGGGGGTAGGGGTGGGGGTGGGGGGGGTCAGAAGTGGCTCCATGGCCATGAGTTTGGTTGGGGTTTTGCCCATATGTAGGTTCTTGCCAATGATGCCACTTTGAACGAGCCCTCCCGGGCTCTTCACCTCCTTCGAATCCACAGCCTCTGTGGCTTCTTGGGTTCTTCTTGGTTAAAATGCCGCAGAGCCCCCAAATGTAGCAGAGATTTCTTGCAGTTATCAAGGGGTCTCGCCTCCTTCCCTTGCTCCCCAATGTGACACTGAGACTCCAGAGTGTCTCATCCATCACTGTGCTCAGAGAGACCTCAACGCCGGCTGCTCATCCATCACGTTCTCAGGAATGTGATATGAAATGCGCTCAGAAATTCCAGCAATGATTTGCCACAAAAGAATCTTTATGACACTCTTCTGGTGTGCGCACTTGTTTGCTTGGAGGCTGAGCATGGAATCAAGGGGAAAGGGTGAAAAACAGCCTCTGTTACTTGATGCGCACACAGATACACGCAAATAGTGGACTCATTACACACACCCACTCAACGATAGCGGAATAATTCACACATGCACACCGAATGTGGAATAGTTGCATTCGGCAGTAAATATATAAATCTAAAAGTGCCCCCACGTCTGTCCCTCACCGGCACACACCTGTGATACAGTGACCCCCCTGCCCCCGCAAGACAAGAAGGGTCTGCCTTCCAGATATGTGAGACGGTGGGGGGAGGTCTCGGCTGGGAAGGAGTTCAGTTTATTGCAGATGTTAAGAATGACCAGCTCCCCTTTTGTGCCTTGGATCCAGTCCCCTGAACTCTACTTCCCCCTAAAGGAAGGGCCGACATGAGAACCATGAACGCTGCTATCACTGGATTTCCTGCTGTGAGAGGGTTCTAGAAGAAAGCCTCCAGCTACAGCTTGGCCCCTGAGCCTTATTCCCAAACGTCCCCTCTGTGCAGAAACAGCGGTGGGCACATCCTGATGGAAATGTCATTGTTTGGTTAACATTAGAAGCAGCCTCTGCTCAGAACCAGGTGGCGTGCCTTTGCGATCAGAGACTAATGTACTTGGTCGGTCCTGCCCCGTCCTCACCAGTTCCCTACGGTCTTGAGTATGGCTGCGGCCACCAGCAGGCAGGTTGATTTCTGGGATTCTTGTGGGCCACAGTGACCAGCCAGTGGTTTCACCAGAGGGCAGAGAAGGAAAGCCCTATGCTTCGGTCCTCGTGAAGGCCATGCCAGGCTGACATGGTGCGTCTGTCTGGGTAGCGTGTCCCCACCCTGGTGGTGGCCTGGTCCTCAGCTGACTCTCCCCAAGGATTAGGCAAACTCGGGTGTAGAGGAAACTGGGAGAAGTGGAAGGCCCCTCTGGAGTGCGGGCAGCAGAGCCACTTAAAGGGCGCCATGCTGGTCCTGGCCAGACTGGCATAGAAGCAGAGGTAGAGCCATCATCGCCAAGCGGCGTTTCCGTCCAGAACCTCCCCGCCCAGCCCCCACTCTGTGCCACAGGCTGTGTCCCCACTCACACTGCCCTGCACGGCATGCAGATCCCAACTTTTAATTATCCTGTGTGGTTCAAGAGGTCAGCCCGATTAGCCAGCAGTGGAGACACCCGGCAGTGGAGTGGGGTTCCCAGAGTCTCCTGTTGTGGTTGGACGAGGTCCAGGGGAGCTTGATTTGATCCCACTATCCTAATGCATCGCAGACGGGCCCGCATCAAATGGCTGAGATGCAAAAGCACCGGTCTGTGCTGCAGACTCACTGAGGCTAAACGGCCCCCGCTCGTTGAATCTAGCCACATCTCTGTTGATTGCTGACTTGTATGCATGGTCTCTGTGCTGTGCGTTCCAGGGAGGAGCGCTGGAATCCCTCCCTGGCAACGGAAGGCAGGCATGCTCGTGGAAAGTAACACCTGAACTGCTCGGTTTGACTGTCATCTGTCTCCTCCCGGGGCCATGTGACCGAGTCTGCTCTCACTGCCTGCAAACATTCCTCAGTCTAGGCAGCTGGTGTCCCAATCCTGATACTCAGGGGGATCTTTGGGCTTGCCCGTTACCTTTCACAACCACATTCAAAGAGTGTGGGCAGTCGGTTTTCTCGGTGATGCCAAACCAGCCTCACATCTGCACTGCAGGAGCACCTGTCCAGTGCGCCCAGCTGCCTCTAACGGACCATTCTCTGACTCTCTGGTAAAGAGTCGCTTTGCTGAAGCAGGCTGCATTTTGCAAACCACTTCAGTTCCCTTCCCAAGCCTTGCTGGACCTCCGCTGCAGGGGGCGGGGTGGGGTGCCAGGGACCTCTTGGACTGTCAAAGGAGATGTTGACATTGCCCTCCAGGCTTGAGTTTTTAATCAGCTTTCTCACCAGAAAGACCAGCTATTGGCTCACAAAAGAGGTAAGGGGACATTGCTGAAGTGTCAGACTGAGAGAGGTGTTGCCGGAGGTTCCAAAGGCTCTGTTTGCTGGGAGACGAGGGGAAAACTCACTGTGACTGAGAAATCAGACTCTATGGGACAGGGTAGGACTGGCCCTGTGGGTTTCTGAGACTGCAGAGCCTCCTCTTTCTCCCTCAGAGAGGCTGGTGGTTTTGAACTGCTGACCATGCGGTTATCAGCCCACCTCATGACCCCACAGCACCATGGAGCACTTCCTGCAGCAGCACACATCCCTGGGACCAGACCTGGCCCTCCGCTGGCGGGGTGTGGGGACCTCCTGCACAGGGACTACAGTCTGTCATGGCTGCGGTTGACAGCCAACTGGCCCCGCAATGAGGCTCCTCTCATGGTTGTCAGGGACCTGGCATCAGCCATGCCCGTTTTGGCAGAAGCTCTGCCTTTGCTTTTTGGCTTAAACTTTTCAGGTTATCATTTGAAAACAAAAGCATTACCATTACAGCCCCCCTGCTTTCAGGCATATGTAGAGGGAAGTGGGGGAGCTGGGTCTGACTTTTAAGTCTCCCCCATAGTGTCCAGCGGTTGGCAGAACCCAGCAGAATCATGGACTCAGCTGACAGTGAGCAAACCAGCGAGGAACATACAAATGCCAAGAACATTTCTCTCTTTCTCTCTCTCTATTATTATTATTCAAATTTCACATCTGTGCTCTATTTTTAAACATTTATTCTTTAAGTGATAACGCATGTTTTGCCAAGCCCCTTATTGGATTAGACATGTTTGAAATCCCCTTGACTTTAACCTGTTCATGCCTGCCTCCAAGAGCACTCAGCTCCCTGAGCAGAGTGGAGCGTAGGGCTAAGAGCCCTCACTAGGGAGAGTTCATATTAGGCGATGGGGCGAGAGAGACCAGCTGCTGCCCTGTAAAAAGATGAGGGCTCGTGCATGGACACCAGCCACTGTAGGAGAGAGAGGAGGCTTTCTAGTCCTCTGGAGAGTTCTGGTCTCAGAAACCCACCAGGCAGTTAGCCCCTGTCTCACGGGGTCTCTCTGAGTTGGCTCTTGACTTGATGGCACCAGTGAGTGTGGAGTGAGTTTTGGGTAGACACTGCTTCAGGAGGACGGATGGGGGGTGTTGTGGGGTGGGTGTCGTGAGTGCAGGGTTCTCACTCGTCGGTCCTGATGGTTCTTCCACGCACATCTTAGAGTGGGAGCAACGACTGTTTGCTTGTTGACGTTGCTTGAGTTCTCGCTGGCATCTTGGCACCCTGAGCTTGCACAAAGGGTTAACCCAATTCAGCCCGCTCTCCAGAAGAACAGCAGTTCAATTCCACCCACAGGTGCCCTGGAGGAAAGGCCTGGAAACCCACCCCTGACAAGCCAGCCCTGAAGACCTGGGGAGCGCCATCTCCCCTCCTGCGCACGGGCACACAGTGGGGCCACACAACCAGATGGCCCAGCTCTGATGGATTCCTTCCACCTGAGAGGCCCGAGGCGGCGGCACAGTCAGTCTGCGTTCATCGGGCACACACACAGGGCACCTTGGGGAAAAGTCCCGCCATTCTGTGCCATCAGTTCTGACTCATGGCGACCCCATGTACCATGTGCCACGGAACAAACCCTGCCCTGCGCCGTCCCCACCCGTGTCGTCATGTTTGAGCCCGTTGATGTAGCCTCTGTGTCTGTCCCTCTCATTGAGGGCCTTCCTCTTATGAGCAGACCCTCCTTCACCAAGCACCAGGGACTGATCCCTCCGGATCTCATGTCCATGGTATGGAAGTTTCTTTACGCCAAGAAACATCCTGCCTCTCCGTCTTTCAAGGCAGATTTGCTCATTTTTCTGGCAGTCTGTGGGATACACAGTATGCATCATCAACGCCATCGTTCAAAGGCATCGATGGCTCTTCTGTGTTCCTTGTTGGTCGCTCTGCTTTCCCACGGACTGAGCCAGACACACTCAGTCCTCCCTCCAGGGGACAGCCAAGGAGGCCCGTGGAGAGCAGGGTCCCCGGTACCGCGTGGGGCCCACGTGGTGTGGACAGACAGCGGCTGGTGTGATTTGGGTTTTCTGCACACCTGGTGCAGGATGAGGGGCCCGAGTGCGATGAGCTCAAGTGAGTCTTCACAAGGACTCCGACGCGTAGTCCTGTGGAGCCCATTTCAGAGAGGAGGAAACTGAGGCCCAGGAGGTGCCCGCTGGTGAAGGCTGGTGCCAGAGCTTTACAGTCTCTCCCCAGCAGATGCCCGTCCCCAGGTTGGTGTGTGCTGCCTCGTGTCAGTCACTGTCATCTCCCTTAAAGGGGGCTAAAGAGGACCGTAAGAAGGGGGCTGTGCTCTGTGACGCCCCCCACCTGTCCCAGTCAGACTCCTCCGGGACCTCACATCGCCGTGTGCAGGCCTGTAGGGCCCACCCCTCTCCCTGTACCACCAGGCATCGCACACAGCTGCCACTGCGGACCCAGGGATGGGTCTGCTTTGTCAGGTGGGGTACAGTTTATGTTTTCCTGCAAGAAATGTGGGCACTTGCCTCTTGGATCCTTGGCGTTTCCTTCTCGAGGTATCTGCTTAGAGGACTCCCCCACCCCCACCCCATTCACCTGTTCACTTTCATCTTCATTAGTTAGCGGCTGGAAACAGGCTTCGTCTTCTCCTGGTGTAATCCTCCAGGCTGTCTTCACCTTATCATTTCAGGTGACCTGCAAACAGAGCCGACTTCCTGCCTCCCGGGTGTCCTCCTGATTCAGAAATCCAACATGAAAGAAAAGCCCATTTTCTCCCCGCCACCAACTCCCACCCCTCCCACTCACCCCCCACCCCCGCGCACACATAAGCACAGGGAACCAAACCCACTGTGGTCTGGATGCTGTAGCACAGAGCACACTGCCCCACGGGGGCTCACTTCAGACGGTCCCTCCTTACCTTACCTTCGTGCCCCAGCGGGGACCTTCGTCCAGCGTTCTGGCTCCACAAGGAGGGTGTGTGTTTCTTTGTTCCCTTCTCAATTGGGTGCCTCCAGGGCAGGGAGTTCGGTTCTGTGATCCTGGGTAAGGAGCCCTGATGGCACTGAGGATTAAGCACCAGGCAGGGAATGTACAGGTCGGCTGTGCAAGCCCACCAGTGGCTTCAGGGAAGAGGAATGAGGCTGCCTACTCCCAGGAAGAGCTACAGCCTAGGACACCCGAAGGGCAGTTTTGCTCTGTCCATTGAGGTCACCTCAGTCCAAGCCGACTCCAGGGTAGTGGGCATTGTGCGCCACAAGGACAGCAAAGCCAATCTCCAACACTTCACCTTATTTTCACTAGAGGCTTTGGGAAGAAGGTGGGCTGTGGTTTGCTTGTTTGTTTCTTCAGTCTCTGCTGTAGGTAAAGGCAGCGTTCAAGTTTCAGACTCCCTCAGGGTCATCGTTCTTCAAAGCTTTTACCCCACAATCGTGCATCATGCAGTGAGCTACAGAAGTGGCCGAGATTTCAGTTTATAACTGTTCTTAGTATATAAATAATAACTTTTCCACAGTTGAAAGCATATGCATAAATGTTTTATCATAAAATAATTCATGTTCATTATGGAAACTTATAAAAATGTAAATAAACCCCTTGAATTCACCCATAACCCTGCCCCTCAGAAGTAACTGTCATTAAAATGCATGGCTTCCTACATTCTGTCTACATACATGTTTGAGCACAGACGTAAGCCACGGCACAAGGAAGTCGGCTCCAAGCCTTTCAGCCATGAACTCTGGGTGCTTTTTTCCCGGCCCTTAGAAGTCTTCCAAAGACTTCATGGTGTGATTTCCATCTGGCCTCCCTTCGTCTTATCATCCTCCTGTCCTTGGGCTTTAAGTCCTCCCAGGATTTCACTGTTAGAATCGCACGATATGAACACCGTGATTTGTAAATCTCACCACCCCGCCCCGTTGCTTTTCTTAGGACTGATGTCCAAAAGTTGAACGATTAGACTTGCAGGTGCTTGTATACATTCTGCATGATCCAGAAATGCCCTGCTCCTCCCAAGAGTTTGTAAATGTGCAAATGTGTCTATGGCTGTCAATGGCTACTGTTCTGTTTCTCAGGTGACACTTTGGTAACATGCCTGCTACAGATGCTGCCAGCCGCAACTAGGGGCAGTGCCAGCAGGCGGTCAGTAAGCTGAGAAGGGTCAGTAAGCTGAGAGGTCAGGGAGATTTTAAGGACTTTTTGGCAGGTAGGCCTGGAACGTAGTGGTCAGCTTATCCATCCATCCCTTCATTCAGTCTCTCATCCATGCATGCAGCACCTATTTACTGAGCAGGTCCTATGTGCTGGATGCTCTCTGGGCACTGTGGCTTTTGCAGTGAAGGAAGCAGACCAGATTCCCTGCCCTGGGGGAGTTTACATTCCAGGGAGGGGACAGCAGGGACAGACGAGCAAGAAAAGAAAGACATAAAACAGACAGCCAGCATGCTAAGTGACCAACACTATGGCGGGAATCAGGCAGACCGGGGTAGAGGGCATGCTTAGAGAGGTACGAGGGCAGTTTTGAGTGGGATAGCTTGAAGATTCCTTCTTGAGAAGAGGACACTTATGCCAAGACGTGCAGGTGGGGTTCAGACGTGCAGGTGGAGGACAGAGCAAGTAGGGAGGCCTGCTTGGGACAAACCTCCACCAAGAGGTGGCCTCTGTTCTTTGCAGGTCAGTTTGCCAAGTGCAGTTGCTGAGTTGACAAGGTGGGGGAGCCAGAACCCCACAACACCAGTGTTTAGATGCGGTTGTTTTAAAAAACTACATACACAACAACCCAAAAAACAAACGCCCCACTCTCCTCTCTGCCCTGCTCTGGCCATTGCGACATGCCTAGGGGACCCAGCCAGCTCGTTGTCAGCTAGAGGATCTCTGATGGAGTCTGGGATGGGATTGTGCACAGAGGTTACAAGATGGGAGGCAGACACCCCAGGAAAGAGGGAAACTGCTCAAAGCAAGTAGGGCAACTCAGAGTCTCAATCCATGCCTGTGCATGTACCCCAGATCTCTGGTCGAAGAAGCATCCTTGACTGCCGGCTCCCTTCTCTCTTGTGACTCAGCACTCCCAGAACTGTGAACTCTGCTTAGAAATCAGCCAGAGGCCCTGCTGGTCTGAGCTACCTGGTATCTGCCAACTTCCTTGGGGTGCTCTGGGAGGAAGGGGATGCGAGTGGTAGTTTCTGTTCTCAGTTTTTGGGATTTGGGGACACCTTGGCAGGTTAGCAGGAGGTTCAGGGTTGCAGCGTTTCCATAGGAATCAGAAGTGTAGTTCTGCCCTGGCCCTAGCTCTCTGAGAAATGGCGAGCCCTTCGCTCACTGGTCAATGGAAGCCAACAGATCCCACAGCTCGTCTCACTCATGATCATCTGAGAGTTTCACTGTGTGCTCGAGCTCTTCCAAGGGCGCGCACACACACACGCACACACACACATGCACCCACACACATTCGTGCACGGCAGGATTTACTTCCATGGATTCTTGGTGGCATAGTGGTTATGCACTGAACTGCTAACCACAAGGTCAGCAGTTTTAAACCACCAGCAGCTCCACCAGAGAAAGACGAGGCTGTCTTCTCCCGTAAAGAGTGACCAGCTCAGAAATCCTCAGAGCCAGTTCTGCTCTGCCCTCCAGGGTCGCTGTGAGTCGGAACAGACTCGATGGCCGTAGGTCAAGTGAGAGGGTTCCTTTCAGGGGCTGGCGTTTGGGGGCAGCTGGCCTCCCCTTTTCTCTTAGCCTGACTTCTTCTGGTAGCTCCCCTGCAACTGGTCGTAGCAGCATACACCCACCCTTCCACTGACAGACGGGCGGTGCCTGTGCCTCAGGTGTCTCCCACAGGGTGGGCAAGGTCTCCACCCGGTAGCACTGTGCTTGAGTAGGGGTGCGTGGCTGAGTCGAAGATTAACTGTGCGTCGGTGAAGACGTCGTGTGGCAGATGCAGCCTCTGCTCTTCTCCTTGCTCACAGTCCTCACTCACCGTCCCCCGGCCGCGTGGGGCTGATAGGTGCCATCAAGCCACTCCGACTCACAGGACCCTGTGCCGGCACAGCAGGGGCGGCCGCTGGGCCCCCGCCAGCCTCACAGCTGTGGCTAAGCTTGAGCCGTCGTTGCAGCCACTGGTCAGTCCGTCTTACCAAGGGTCTTTCTCTCTTTCCCTGACCCTCTCTCAAGCAGGATGTCTTTCTCCAGGGATGGAGCCTTCTAAGAGCAGGTCCAAAGTCCAGGAGACGGATCTTCATGTTTAAGGAACTCTATGACTGTACTTCTTCTAAGACAAGACAGATGTGTTTGTTCTTCGGGGGATTCCTGTGGAAGAAAACATTGAACATTCTCCACCGATGCTGTGCTTCAAATGCCCCACTTCCTCTTTGGCCTTTCTGATTAGTTATGCAGCTTGCACATGCATATGAGGTCGTTGAAAATGCTTGAGCCTGGGGCT
The DNA here is from genome assembly GCF_050624435.1 of Tenrec ecaudatus. Lineage (NCBI taxonomy): Eukaryota > Metazoa > Chordata > Mammalia > Afrosoricida > Tenrecidae > Tenrec > Tenrec ecaudatus. The sequence goes on from NC_134534.1 coordinate 184,918,788, forward strand.
GACACGCCTTCGTACTCCGGGACTGTCTTTGCTCTTGAAGGCTTCGAGTAGACCGTGTGCCGCAGATCTGCCCGGTGGGCTGTGTCCTCTGATTCCTGGGCTGCTGCTTCCATGCACCTTAACGAGAACGTCGACTGGTCCAGTTGTAAGGGTTTTGGCATTCTTCACATGGAATTGCAATCTACACTGAAAGCTAGCAGTCTGGTCTTCATGAATCATAGGATCAAGTTTTCTTCCCATTCCGCAAATGACAATGTATCATCTGCATATCACAGATAGTTAATGCACCTTTGGGGATCAGGATGTCACAATCATATCCATATAGCCCAGTTTCTGGATAATGTTCTGCATCCAGATTAAATAAGTACGGTGAAAGGATACCACTTTGATGCACACCTTTCCTATTTAAAATCACGAAGTACCTCTTGATTTTTTTGAACTGCTGCCCCTTGATCTATGCACAAGCTCCACGGGAGCCCCATTGGGCATTCTGAAATCCCCAATCTGACAATGACGTGGATAATGTATTCTGATCCACACAGGCTAAATACATTTGAATAGTCGATAAAACACAAGCAACACACTCTTCTTTGATTTCAACCAACATTCATCTGACAAAACCCATCTGCTCCACCCATCAGCAATGGCATTCCTCAATTCTATGCCTACTTTTGAGTCTGGCTTGAATGTCTGGAAATTCTCCATCATCCTACACCTGTGAACATCGTCTAACGATCCTGAACAATATTTTACTTTGTGATGTCAATGATCTTGTTGGATAATTTCTTCCTTCTTGCAGAGGAAGTACTATCACTATCCCTTCTTTGCTGATGGGGAAACCGAGTCACTCTACTGGCCAATAGATTGGATGTAAGCTCAGCTAATCTGCCTGCAGCCAGGGTGGTCGGCAACCCCAGCCCTTTATCCCGCGCACGGCCCTCCAATTGCTATCTTTCCCAACTGGGCGTGTTTGTGGGGTTTTAGATCCAGAGCCTCCCAGGGACAAGGGAGGCTCCTGAGGTGGCGCGGCTGGCAGGTGTAAGCCCCAATTCCTGCTCACTAGTGATGCGGTGATGGGCAGGCCACTTTCCCTTTAACATGGGTCACTGGTTTTCTGCCCAACTCACTGAGCAGGATGGTTAAGAAACATTGCCCTGGCCTGGGACTTTAAGAACTCCATGTTCTCCACCAAGGGGCAAGACTCTGGGCTCATTGCTGAGGTGCTGAAACAGAGCCATCTTGTACTCTCCTGGAAGTAGGCCTGTGCCTCCGGGGATGATGGTCCCAGAGCTTCTCTGGTTGCAGTCCTTCGACACCAACCTTCTGTGCATGCCTCCTTCCTTCAGACCGGGGAGAGCACACGTGTGTGCATGCTCTTAGATAGGCCTCCCCCTGGGCCTTTCTTGGAGCGGAACTCTGAGTTATCACTGAAAAACAGAAGAAAGCTCTCCTTCAGATGGAGGCAAGCTTGGCCTGCGATGATGGGTCTCAGTCAGACATTTTCCGTCCAGGGGAGGGACGTCCAGACCTCCCCGCCCTGGTCTCACTCCTGGGTCATTGCTGGGCCCGGGTCGCCGCGGCTTCCTGGGATGAGTTTGGACTTTGAGAGGACGCCTGTGTGCTCTGAGATTTCCACGGGATGCAGGCCTTCGTGAGGCAGGAAAACCAACAGCTGATATTTTAGAGGGAAGAGCATCTCCTTGGGAGTATTTTTTATGAACTAGAGACACTTACGTGTTGCTGATTTATCTTAATAGCCTGTGCTGTGAGCAAATGTCCCTGTGGCCTCTCTGTGCTTTTGGCAAATGTGTGTGACAAGTGGGGGAAGCAGACCCACCCAGACCTGACTAGCCCCAAGTCGAGGAGCCTCAATCTTCCTCATGCCAAATACATAGCTCAGAATCATTTCCAAAGTTGTTCCAGGCTGCAGGTGGACCTGCAGCATGAGCCAGAGGCAGAGCAGGTTCCATTACTGGCCTTCCTGCTTCCAGAACAATCATCTGGAGTTTGGGGTGAGGGTGGGGAGGTCAGGCCTGCATCTCTCCTACGTGAAAAGGGGGGTGGTGGTGACTATGGAGTCAGCTGTGTCCACGGAGACCCCAGGTGTGTCCCCCCGTCCTCCCCGCCCTCTGCCCCCTCCCCAGAGCATTTCGAGGTTGATTGACGTTCCCAGAGCGCACCAGTTGTCCCTCCCACACCCTGTGTGTGTTGTGTTGCGTGACATCAGTTGCAGCAGCACCCTTCCCGAGTTTTCCCTCAGTCCTTCTGTCCGTCTACCCTGCCCGTTTCTCTGCTCCAGTCCTGGTTTCTGGTCCAATGCTGCCCTTTGGGTCATTGCTGGTTCTTTCTCCTGAAGGAACATCCAGTTTTTAGGCCTGTCTATTGTTCTGCTAACTCACTATCCCTAAGGGCGTGGGAGGGTGCACTTCCTTCCAGATTTGAGGCTGTCCGAAGGACAGAGTCTTGGAGGCTCCACCTGTCTCTGTCAGACCAGAAAAGGCCGTCTTTTTTTAATGTTTGTTTGTTTGTGTTCTATGGTGTTCGCCCACTATGTCTAGGGCAGTGATTCTCAACCTGTGGGTCTTGCAACCCCTATGGAAGTCCAATGGCCCTTTCACAGGGGTCACTCAATTCATAACAGTAGCAAAACGACAGTTTTGAAGTAGCAATGAAAATCACCACCACTTGAGGAGCTGTATGAAAGGGCCGCGGCATGAGGAAGGTTGAGAACCACTGCTCTAGGACATTCTGACATCCCCCTGTCTGAACAGCTCTTAGCGGTCACAGAGCCCCCGTCGGGTCCTCCTGGCCCAAAGCTAGCGAACACTATGGTTCACGATGTGTTTAGTCGGTTGAACTCATTATTGAGTTGAGTCTTTGATTTTCTCAATCCTATGCCCAAGCCTGAAGAGAGCAAGACTCCTCTCTTAGCTGGCTGCTCGCCGACTTTTAACTCTTAGTCACTACTCACCAGAGTAAGAGGAAGAATGTTGACTTCATAGACGCTGTCATGCCAGGTGATGGAGATGTCCCCCCAGACAATGGTCCTGAACCTCCAGGCCCACAGACTCAGTCAGTCCCACACGCTGTTTGCTGATGGCTGAGAAATGGCTGACGTTTCCCCTGCGTGCTCCCCTGTATACATAAGCATGGGAAAGTCAGTAGGTAGAAATACCCTTTGCCGAATGTGTGTCTCCTCTTGGATCTGCCTCATGTGTCATCCGACCCCGTTCAGCTTTGTTGAACATGAAATTATCGTTGTGACGTGAATGCAGGGTTATGGCCGCAATGCGTCCGTGCTCGTTCAAGACGGGCGTCACTCCCCGTTGCTGCCTCTCACTCCGTGCCTCAGGCCGTCCCTTGCTCTGTCCATGTTGGGTTGCCCTGCCTTACCATACGCTGCCAGGTGAGGGATCTATAGTCTCTAGTTGGTGATGTCCCCGCCACCCCACCTTCGTCTCGCATCCTTGGTAATTAAATCCTGTCTACTTTGGGGTGTGAGCCTCTTTCTGTCTTTTTATAGCAGGGGTCTCACACCAAATTTGTCTTACCCAGATTGACTCCTTTCAGCATATTCTCCTCCTGGGATAACAGATCTCTGTTCTGGGATGGTTCGTGCAGTCATGTCCCATGGGATTCTGTCGCAGGTGTGTCCCACCGCACTGCAGCTGGTTCTTCCCCGTGTCCTCTGGGGGATGTCTTGCTTGTTTATATGTGTTTCTACTGCAGTAGTGCTGCCCTGAAGATGGGTGTGCGTGTATCGACATGTGTCATGGCCCTTATATCTCTAGGATATCTCCCTAGTGGCGGGCTTGTTTCTGACGTTTTAAGCAAACACCACACATTCTTCCACCGTGGGTGTGTCATTGCTCAGCCTCTCCAGCAGTGTGCGAGGGCTCTGATCGCTCCCCACCCTGGCCGACAAGCGTTCTCTCTGCTTTCCTTTTTCTGTCTGGGGAGATGACATCAAGTGTTGTTTGATTTACATCTCTCTGAATGGCCAACGAGCTCTGTTCAAATCACAGCATCAATATGAATGAATGATTTCTCCATCTAGTGATGGCTGGGTCACCTAAATGTCTCGTGTCCCCGTTGTTGTTGTTGTTGTTCGTTAATTGGATTATTTGTCTTCCTGTTGTTGAGGGCCTGGGGTTGTATGTATGTTTTGGAGACGGGGCCCTTGTGGAACAGATCTTTGTCCCAAGTGTGTGCTGGCTGTGGGCTCCCTAGTCACGCTCCTGGAGAAGTCTTGGGAGACGCACACATGTAGCATGTTGAGCAGGCCCCCTGTAGCTCTGCCATATTCTTCCACAGGGTTTTTGAGGGCTGATTCATGGGGCCTTTCTTCTGAGGCACCCCTTGAGGGGCTGCAGGAGACTGCAGTTAGTTCTTAGAACTAGGTCTCCGTGTGGTGAGGACAGGGCTCCCGTAGAGTAACCCCTCCCAAGCCAAGGGCCTCCTCCGTGTCGTTCCTGGGCGAAGGAGCAGCTTAAATCCCCTCGGCTTTGAGCAGGCAAGACTGAGTCTCAGGAGGAAACGGCACGGCCACTCTCTCCATCCCCTGTCTTGTGCTGGAATGAAGACTTTAGAGGCGGTAATGTAAATTATGTCTTAGCCGTGTACAGCATTTTAATATTCGCTAGTCTTTGCTAGAGGTGGATGGATTCTCATGGCTTAATTTGGCATGTTGAAGCTCGTTCTTCTGATTGTCTTTGGGGACTCGAAAGGAAATGCACAACTTTGCTATAATTTTTCTTTTTGTTTCTTGAGAACGGGACGTCATTTTTTATTGTTAGCTGGTGGAAACTTTGGTGAATCGTGGCCAACTCTGGCTCACCCACACAGGAGGAAAGCATCAGACTTTAGCTGAGAACACAGTCTTTGAGACAAACCAGAATATTTGATTTTGGAAATATCTTTTCACTTAGAAAACATGCTGTTGAACAAATATTAATGCTCTGATCAAGACCAGGAGAGCTGAGGAAGTTGGAAACTCAGATTTCTCCCGGAGGAAATATTGAGAGTGATGTCTGATGCTTTGGTTTAATAGCAGATCTACTGAGCAAAGGGACCGTGAGGGTGCAGATACAACCCCAAGACTGCACCGAGCCCCCTCCTGGCCTTCGGTGCTCACTTCCTCCAAAGGGGAACAAGCCAGGTGTGGGGAGCAGACAGACGTCCCACATTCTTCAGCTTAGTCACTCAAAGACACAGGACCTTGGGCATGGCCTGTCATTTTACTTCCGTTTCTGGAATTTGCTCCCCCGCAAAGAGTTAATACTAGGGTCTCGCTTCTTCCCGCCTAATTGTTTCGTATTTGAAGAGCATTGTCAGGTCTTTTAAGTCCCTGAGGTTGAAAGGGTTTTCCCTGTTATTTTTTCTCTTTTCCTCACATCCTGCCCAGTGTGGCTCTCCGTCTTGTTCCTCCAATAGCCACCTCGACTGTGGGTGTCAGGTACCATCGAGCGGTTCCGACGCACAGGGACCCTGTGCCAACAGAACGCGGCCCCTTTAGCCCATGCACATCTCGTCAGCTCCGGTGCTTCTAATCAGGTCTGGGCTCATGGAGGAGTTGGCACGACCCATTCAAAATGACTTAAACGTAAGTGGGGTTCTCATGCTACTCCTGACTACAAGTTTGATTTAATATCTTTGCTTTTTGGCTTTTTGTTTTGTTGTTGTTTTTAATGAAAAGGCACCCCTTTGAGGAAACCCACCCCATATTCTCAGTGGTGGGCAAGGCAAGGGAGGCTCTCTGGCCTCGAGTGCCTTGTTAGAAGAGTTATCGCAAGATATGACAAAATAATAATTTATGAATTACCAAGGGTTCACAAGGGAGGGGAGATCATGGAGGGAGGGGGAAATGAGGACCTGATGCCAGGGGCATAGGTGGAGAGCAAATGTTCTGAGAATGGTGAGGGCAGTGGATGTACAAATGTGCTTTACACAATTGATGTGTGTATGGATTGTGATAAGAGTTGTATGAGCCCCTAATAAAACTATAAAAAAAAGAAGTAACTTCTGACAATCCGAAAAAAAAGAAGAAGAAGCATTAGCACAGTACAAAGAGACAAACAAACAGCTCTGTTCTCTTCAGCATACCCAGTGCTCTGCTTCCTGTGAGAAGAGGACCTCGCATTATCTCGTCCCCCATCTCCTAATGAAATTCCGTCGAACGTTTTAGCCCCTGTGCTCTGTGCAAAAAAAGCCAAATTCCTTTTGGAATGTTCACTGGGACTCTGGGAATCCAGATAGGGATCAAGCAAATGGCTCGCCATCTTCTCCCTCCACCTCCCTCCACCCTCAGCCCCACCTCGGACAACCCCTGACTGATGGATAGATGGTTCTCCTGACTCTCTTAATGAAATTGTCTTGGGGGAGCAGGGCTTGCCTGTTGATTTCTTGATCTGTTTGTTTATTCGGTGTGACACTTTGTTCTCAGTCAACTCCGATTAGATACTATTGTAAAAAGAGAGAACAGGACGGCACCTTTCAATGCCAGGAAAGGCAGTTGGGGGCCTGGGTGAGTACAGACTTCGCTCTCCCATCAAACATCCCACTCAAATGTTTCTCGGGCCTGTCCTACTGGAGCCATGCCAAGCAAACAAGGAAGAGGAGGCTTTAGTCAGAGAGGAGCCACACCTGCTCACACTGGGCTCACCCCCAAAGACGCCAAAGCTACCCAGGACCTGGGAAAGTTAGAAGCAAGAGGTTTTCCATTTCCCCTTGGAAGACATGAGCGAGCCTTGGAAAGGGAGGCAGGATCCTCAGCAGAAGCACAGAGAGAGACAGAGAGAGAGAGACGGACAGACAGACAGTGAGTAACCTGACCACACACTAGTTTCCAGCATAGAACCTTCCCAGAGGGCCAGTGTGCCGCCCCATAGACCAGCGTCTATCATCAGATGGAGCGGGAAGACTTAGCAGAGAATCAATAGAAAGAATGGCAGAGCCACACAGATGATTATTTCAGCTTTTGATCCTCTAGCGTATTTCACAAGATCCTCTGTGAGAGTTTGCATGTGTCTCGCTGCTTAGGATGGCTGTGGTATCGCCACCAAGCAATTCCTATGCCTGGCTCTGCCTTGGCATTGCCCAGTGAGCTTACCCTCCCCTTTTGCCAGGTCTGACTCATGTGCCAGCCTGCTCCTAGGGAGACAATGATATGAGGAGAGGAGCCACCGACCTCTGAATGCGGCCTTATAAATCCAGATCGTCAGTGCCGAGTGCTATCAAGTCCAGCTGGAGTCAGAGTGACCCTGCACACACAGTAGGGCTGCCCCATCGAGGCCCCAGGCCTTACCACAGCAGCTGCCTCATCTTCTCCTTTGGAGCAGCTGCTGGGTTCAAAATGCTGAGCTTGAAGTGAGCAGCCCAGTGCTCCAGTCACTGCACCACACGGGCACCTAGAAACATCCAATGACTGCCAAGAGCTGAAGTGACTATCAGCTGCATTGGGGACCAGGAAAGGTGTAAGTAGGCGTGGAATGGGATCATGCAGGAGTCCCAGAAGACAGGAGCAGCGACAAGCCTTCCCGCAGAGCGCCTCTCTCGGGGGTCAGCTCCACAGTGACCGTGGGCAAGTGTAGGGACAACAGGGGCACTCTAGGTGACCTTACCTTCTCAGGATACTGCTCTCCATGGAAACTTTCTTAGCAGGGTCGACTCTCAACACAGCTGGGGTAAAGGGCTTGTCCTCAGCCAGGGAGCCACCAGGGGAGACAGGAGCCTGTGTGGTGGAGGTTAGACAGAGGCCCTCTTGGGGGAGGATGTCTATGTTTGTGGAAGAAGTGAGGAAGGATCTAGTGGTAAAGAGGAAATGAGAAGTTGGCATCATCCAGAGGCTGAAGTGTTTCTATGTGATGTATGGGGCAGTCTTAAACAAGAGTGCGATATGAAAACTAACGACACAAAACAGTCTTGGAACGATCACCATCATCACCATCGTCACCATCAGCATCACCAGCACATCATCACCATCACATCATCATCACCACCATCACCATCATCATCATCACCATCACCACCATCACCACCATCACCACCATCACCACCATCACCACCATCACCATCATCATCATCACCATCACCATCACCATCATCACCATCATCATCACCATCATCACCATCATCATCACCATCATCATCACCATCATCATCATCACCATTACCATCATCATCATCACCATAACATCATCATCACCATCACATTATCATCACCATCAATGTTCAACCGGCTCCTGAGATCAGATTGCTTGGCAATGTCACCGTGAGAACTTGTCTCGACTCTGCGAGGGTCAGGCACTTCGACAGCACGTTCTTATCCCCTGCACCCGTACTCTTTCACTAAGTGCCCTCCAGCTGCCACCACTACTGACCCAGCCCCTCCAGCAAGGGCAGGATGCCAGGTTCCTTCACTTAGGTAGCTTGGAGGACACAAGAATTCCAAGTCTTTCCTCTGCAGCATAACTTTTAAATAAAGTATCCTATGAAGCGTCCAGCTCTAAGCCGTCCTTGGCGATTGGTCTTACAGTTCCAGAACTAAAGACCTGCTTTAACTCTCAGTTTCCAGTGCCTACCTGTTCCTACATAATCACTATGGTACATTATGTTTTTAATGGGTTGTTTCACCAAATAGTAGACAGCAAAAGAAAAACGGCCTGCCATTTGAGTTCGGGCAGTCCTTTTGGTCCTGTAGAACCTGGCTTGACATGTCCTTAGGCACAGGCTGTTTCTGAGCCATGATTAAGCTTTTAGCCCACTCCTCCATGCCTGTGTCCGTAATGTCCAAGCTCCTATATAATTACCAAAGCAGTGTGTGGGAATGAGACAACTATTTTTGCATGACTTTAGCCTATACATTATTGCAATGCCATGTCATTACAAGGCATTTCCTGAATGTGCAGCCGTACTATTAACTCTCCTGACTTGAGAAGACCCAGCCAAGAGATACTCCCAATCTCTGGCCCGTGATGCAGAGCTCAGATGGACAGTGACTTGAGCCAGCTGAGCTCCCCAAGTGCTTGGGGGAGGATTTGAATTTGGCACCAGTGCGTCCCTGCCGAGCCTGACAGGGACTTGGGAACCCTTCCTTGTCCTTCCAGCTGTTTGTGCACAGCTCCCGCCATGTCGTTTATCATGGTTGTGAAAGAGGAGCACTCTGCAGTGTTGGAAAGGGTCCAGGTGGGTTTGCCGGGCTCTGCTAGTAGAAGGCGTTGTGTTGGTTTGCTGAGCTGCAGAGCATTGGGGATGCTGGTTGCTAAGAATGACAAGGGGATGGCAGTTGCTAAGACTACTAGAGCTTCAGCTGATCCGGCTGCACGTTCTCATTGTACCTATTCATATACTGTCACAAAGAGAGACAGACCTGCCAAGATGATATGCATGGATAGTTATGTATTATTTTAGATGAACGTATTTTATCATCCCATGCACTTAGATGCTATGTCACTCTTTCCTTCTGATAAATATAGGTGTGCATTACTGTTTTTAAAAGGTTCTGAATCAGCTTTGCGCAGTGGCAATATCGTAGCCAGTGAGGTTTATCCGAGGTGCGATTATTGCTAATTGAAAAAATAAGTAAATAAAAGATTCTGAATCCATCGATATAAGAAGACCTTAAAACACTGTCACTGAAGCTCAAGGAGTCAGACCAGTTCCTCAGCTACAGGTACTGTTGCCCAGGCAGAATTGCTGTCATAACGAGCCTGGACCCAGACCCAGCAGCCTCCCCAGACCTTCTCTTTTGCCCTGGACTCTGGAGTGAAGGGCGCTCAGCCCCTGCCCTGCCAGTGTTGTGACATGGAAGAAGTGACATGGCGTCTTCTTGTCCTGCTGACTTGCCTGCCTGCCTTGAAAGCCAACAGTATTGATAAAAACAGTCCCTTCTATTATGACTGGGAAACCCTCCAGCTTGGCGGGCTGCTCTGTGCAGGAATGATGTGCATCGCTGGAATCGTCTTTGCTTTGAGTAACAAATGCAAATGCAAGTCAGATCCCAATGACAACCCATTACCTGAGAAAGCTATTCCACTTATCAATTCAGGCTGTGACAGTAACTGCTAAGCCCAGGACCAGCTTCATGGAGCTCCAAGACCTGTCCTTCTCTCCCAAGGGTCCCTCCACAGCACCCTTCCTAGCTGGGGATCTTAACCTCCAAAATGTTCTTCTCTCATTATGACTTTTAAGCTCCTTTTTAATTGGAGGGGTTTGGTGGGGAAGGGAGCTATCCAAATCCTATTTGTAAATTAAAATTTTCTTGCACTTCCTTAAAAAAAAAAATACTGTCACTGAGTCAATTCTGACTTATACTAACCCCGCAGTTCCAAGGCCAGAAATCCTTATGGAAATAGAAAGCCTCTTCTTTCTCCCACACTGTGGCTGGTGGGTTTGAACCATGGACATTCAGGTTAGGAGCACAACACATAACCTACTACGCCACTCCATGAGAACCATAACTGTGTGCACGTGTATGTGTGCATGACAGGTAAACTGGCAAACAGGAACTGAGTGGAATCCACTGTGCAGCAATTGTCACTGCACAGAAGCTGCTAAAACCGTCGGAGCAGCCCACGAGTGCATGGAGCATTCTTTAGGAATGTTTTGCACAGCTGAGAACACAGTGAATACTTGGATTCTGCCTTTATTCGGGATAGTATTGTCTGAAGTGCCTTTCTGCCCACATGATAGATGTATGGTGGGGAGCAGTGAAGGGCTGTTGTGGTGAGGGGACAGCTCTGACTCACAGTGACCCCAGGCACCCCAGAGGGACACACTGCCTGGCCCTGCACCGTCCTCACACTGTTCTCAGGCTCGAGCTCCGGGTCTCAGCCACAGTGTCCGTTCATCTCCTTGAGTGTCCTCCCCTTGCTCCCTGGCATTCTCCTTACCAACCATGATGTCCTTCTCCTGGGGCCGGTCTCTCCTGACCACATGTCCCCAGCGAAGGAGGAGGAGGAGGAGGAGGAGGAGGAGGGGCACGACTTAGTCAAGAGTAACAAAAAGGACGATTTTTCTAGAGAAAATAGACGTGTGAGAGCTTGACCGTATTTACAATCTGAAGATCGGATCCTTCCTTGAAGAAAAGGGCAGAAATAAGACAAGGGAACCAAACGATCGTTTTAAAAAGCTCATCGTGTGTGGGCAAGGAAGGAAAGTATACCCCCGTCTAAGCGAGTGAACGCCTAGCCTTTGAGCCCCTTCCCACTCACGGCCACGCTGTAGGGCTGAGTACACCAGCCCTGTGGCTCCCTGAGACCCTAACTCTTCGTAGGAGTAGAAGGCCTCCTCTTTCTCCCATGGAGAAGTTGTGGTTTCGAACTCCTGACTAATACATAGCCCACTGCATCAGGGAAGACTGAAGCATTGATGCATTTGAATCGTGGTGCTGGTGAAGAACATTGAAAGGGCCAGACCTGTCAGCAGAACCGATAATTCTGCCCTGGAAGAAGCACAGCCGGAAGGTTCTTCAGAAGCAAAGATGGTGAGACTTGACCAGGAGAGACGAGGGACGGAAGGGACATCATGCTCGTAGAGGAGCGGAGAGAACACAGAAAGACCCTTGGCAAGATGGACGGACACAGCGGCTGCCACAAAGGACTCGGCCGCGAGAACACTTGTGAGGGCGGCCCAGCACCGGCGGGGTTTTGCTCTGCTGCGCAGAGGGTCGCGGTGAGCTGGAACTGACACGGCAGCACCAAACAGTGGCAACAGTCAGGGATCAAACGTGCTGTTTAATCAAGGATTGAATTTCCTATCGCTGCTGGTGGTGGAGTGGGTTACAGATTGAGCTGCAAACCCCAAGGTCAGCAGTTCAAAACCACCAGCTGCTCTGCGGGCGAGAGATGAGACTTTCTACCCCAGGAAAGACTTACAGCCTCAGAAACCAAGAGGGGCTGTTCTCTTCTGTCCTGTGAGGTCGCTGAGTCAGAATTGACCGGATGCCAGTGAGCTGGCTTTTTTCTCAGGGTTTTTTTGGTGGTAAAGAAAAGCAATCTGGTGACACAGAGGTCAAACACTTGTCTGCTAGCCAAAAGGTGGGCAGTTCTAACCCACCAGCTGCTTCACAGGCGTGGCAGAAATGTGGCCATCTGCTCCCATCAAGTTTTATAGGCTTGGAAGCATGTGGGGCCATGAATGCAGCAGGGTGTCAGTCAGCAACTCGGGGTGAGAAAGGCTACACCACCTTTGGAATGACCAGAGCCGAAAGAGCCAACACCCTCTGTCAAGGGAGCCCGGGCTCACGGGAGGAGGCTCTCCGCTCATGAGACGGAGGAGTCAGCGCACAGACGGAGAAGAGCCCAGGCTTGATGCGTAGTCAGCTCGTGGTCAGCGTGAACGCCCTCCCGCCGCACCGTGCAGGGGGGCAGAGAAGGACCCGCAGACTGACAGGCATTTTCAAACCCTTTTATGGCATGGAAACCATCTTCCACCCCACCCACTGCTTTCAGCGCATCCGAAAGGGTTGTGTGGTCGCCATCGCACAGGCTGCTAGAACCCTTTCTCATGTTTGTTTCCATAGCTCCCCTTTCCCTGCAACCTCCCTGTCAGAGCCCTAAGAAAGTATTGGGCTAGTTACTGCCTCTACAGATGGACCTATTATTAAAAACAAACAAACAAAACCAGGAGCAAGAACAAAATATAACAGAAAACACCAATCCAAAAAGCAAACAGAAAATAATAAAAGAACTAGAACAAATTGAAAATTAATCAAAAGGGAAAAAATGACAAGATGTTGAATTTCAGCCCTACTGTGCCTGCATCCCTTCACTTTCTGATGCGTTCTATCTCTCTGAGAGCAGGGCCGGCCGCCTCTCTGGTCACGGGCCAAGGGAGGTCAATGGACTCGTCATCTGCTTGGGGACTTTGCAAATGGATTTTGGGCTTTCACTGTCATCCAGAGCCTTCTGCAAACTGGGTGCTCAGAATTTAAGGTCTAATACAATTCCATCCCCTAATCTTGGATTTTATTGTTTCTAATCCCTGGGTCACCCAGCGTGATGTGCTTCTTCCACGTGGACTAAGTGGACACTGCACTTAAGTGGCTGCTTGCTTTAAGACCAGCTTTCAAGCCCTAGTCACTATTCTTTCTGATAGCTGGGCACCATGGGTTTTAAAGGACACTGCGATGTCTTTCCAAGTTTAAAATGTGTGTGTGCTGCGTTCTCCAGGCTTCTCCCGAGCCTCTCTTTCTGTAGACCGTTACTGAAACCGCTATTTAACATTGACCATCAGCACTTAAAAGTAAGCAACGCTGGGTCCTTAGCAAAGAATTCATCGAAGCAGTGTTGGTACAATGAAAAGCCAGAGATGATTCACGTGTGCATCATAGCTTCCTCTCTCCCGCCCCTTTGCGTCCTTCAACAAACACTTATCTCACACCAGCCCAGTGGTGTCTGTAGTGCAGGGTGTGCGGCCTGTACGGTGACACCGTCAGAGGAAGACTAACTGTAAACATTGTTTGCAGGGTTTCAACAGAAACTTGTTTTATATAAAATATCCCTATAGTTACAACAACAAACATATTTTTGGTAAGCTCAGCTAGTCAGAACTAGTTGGTATTACCCAATTACGATCATTCTTCGAATCACGTGGCTTCATCTGCAGTTGCTTAAAGTTCTATCATCACCGATTTTGTCCAGACTTTCAGGTGCGTTAGTTGCAGTGGCGAGGTGTATTTGCGAAACCACATGAGTAAAGCTTAAGAATTAAATCAGAAGAAAAGGAGAAAATATTCAAAAAGGCTGCTGCTCAGTGAACAATCATATGGTAGCAAATAATGCCATCATTCCATCTTAAGAGATTTTACCAGCGTTGTTAGGATTCACATGATCTAACAAGTTTTGCGTGTGAGCCACTTACTATATGAATGGACGTGATTCTGATTAGAACTGATCGAGGACATTGAGGATTCTGTGTGAGTCCTGGTGGCATAATGGTTATGCACTGAGGTGCTCACGACAGGCCAGCATTTCCAACCACCAGCCGTCCCGCAGGAGAAAGACGAGGAGGCCCTATGCTCTTGTCGAGGGTTAGTCTCTGAAACCCGCAGGGGCTGTTCCATCCTGTCCTAGAAGGTGGCGATGAGTCGGCATGGTCTGTATGAAAATGAGTGTGGGTTTGGGGGGAGGAGGGGTGACATCATGAGTTACTGTACTGGGTGACACCAGTCCTAGAGATGGCCCTGTGCCCACGTTCAGGTGCTTGGCGTACATCTAGTACATCTATAGAGCCTCAGAGGGCTGCTTGATAACAATACATGGGGTCCTGGTGACACCGTAGTCAAGCAGTTGGCTCTTAACAGAACGATCAGTTTTTCAAACCTACCAGTGGCTTCGTGGCCGAAAGATGTGGCACCCCGCTCCTGTGGAGGTGCCGGCCTTGGAAACCCACGGGGCAGTTCTACCTTTTCCTGTAGGGCCGTTGTGACAGAATCGAACAGATGGCAGGAGGTATGGTGGGGGCGGGGGGTTGCTCTTTATGTAACAATACATGCATACCACAGAATGTCGCCGTCGAACATGAGCTGGTGTGACATGTTCCTGATTGGAGGGATAGCCCGACATGCCCCACATGCGATTGTTAGGGAGTGGGTGCGCATGGTGTCTGAGTCTGCATTATGCAGACAGCTTGACCAAAATCCCCCAACAAGGGGAGTCGGAATTTGGGATAGGACAGGCAGAATACTAAGTCTGGTTTTCTTAAAACCCTTTTTCACTATTTAATTTTTCACAACTAGCATGTGTGACTTTCAGAAAAGAGGAGACATAAAACTTGTTCCTACAACATCGAAGAAAAGAAAGATCATAAAGCAGACTCCGTAGTTCTGGTGGAGACTGAGGCTCATAGCTCCAAGAACATGGGGATTCTGTGATCTTGTTGTTCATGATGGGGAGTCAGCCCTCCCACTCACGGCAACCCCGTCATGGGACAAGGTGTCGCCTGGCCTGCACCACCCCCATGGTCACTGGTGTGTCAGACCGTGCGACCCACAGGATTTTCACTGGCTGCTTTTTCAGAAGTTGATGGCCAGACCTCTCTTTCTTCTTCATCTTATTCTGAGACCAAAACCAACCCAAACCTACTAAACTAAGTCAATTCTGACTCGCAGTAACCCTCTAGAATAGAGCCGATCTGCCCTTTGTGATTTATGAGCCTGTAAATCCTTACAGGCACAGACAGCCTCGTCTTTCTCCCATGAAACGGCTGGTGGGTTTGAACTGCTGACCTTGTGATTAGCAGCCCACTTGTAACCTACCACACCGGCACAGCATGCAACTTTCCATCGACAGGGAGGGTGAAAGTGGCTGCCTACAAGCTGCTTTGGCCAGGAACCTGAACCCTGATCTCCTACAGGAAAGGGGAGAATTCCGCCACAGAACTTCCAGTGACTTCTCACCTATCTTGAGAAACCTCTGATGACTGAGTAGTTAATGAGATTCAGACTGTCATAAGCAGAAACTAGTACAATGCTATTTTGGAATTCGAAGCAGGTGACATGGGGGCCAGTGGAGTTTTGGGCCATGGTCATCATGAGTGTGTACAGTCAGGCCACCAGAACGGGGAGGTGGCTAAGGATGGGGAAGGTCTCTGGGGCCAGGAGTGGAGAGAACTAGAGCTTTCCACCAGATCTTCAGGAACTGGCCTTCATCCTGCCAGACTCGCCCTTGGTGTAAAAAAGATGGGATTCATTGATGGGCGATGTGGCCCAGCACTAGCATTTTATCACTCTGATTGTTCTTGAAATTATTTACAAAGGAAAGATTTGAGATACCTCTTGAAGTATTCTAGAGTGTGGGATTATGTCCATTTTCCAGTTTTTCTGCCGCCCTGTGGAAGTGCTCGTTATGGAGTCTAATGATTTACTCTGCGTTACTTTAAGCTGTTTGATCCAACACGTGCCCATGTGATGGATAGACCTTCTGTGCTGCAAAGGCTGAGAGGAAAGCAGCACACACGGGCATTCCGTCTGGAATGAGACTCCAATTTTCATCCCTTCTGGAAGCTGGATTTCTCGCAGCGCCTGCCTCAGAACCAGAGGTTCTACTTTCTGTGTCTTTGGCGGCCAAGTACGGAGGAGAAGAGGTGGCGTGGGGAGGTTTTCCTGTTTGTGTTCTGGGAACGTGTACGTGGAGGGGCGCCAGCAGAGGTCGGCGACTGTGGCCCCGTCTTGTTCGCTTGTCTTGGGTGTGGGCATGATGGGAGGTTGAGGCGGTGCTCATGGGTAGGGTGGGTTCTGGAGGTCTCTCCTCTGGACAGAATGGGGGCTCAGGCCCCCCTCCCACGTAGAACTGAACTGGTCTCGGTGAGTGTACTTTCCAAGTATTCCGCACGGTTACTGCTAGGTGTCCAGTGTCTCTGACTCATGGCGACTCCCTGTGACAGAGGAGCCTCACAGGGCCTCCGAGGCTGCTGTGGGGATGGTGGGGGGTGTAGATAAATCACCAGGCCTTTTCTCTTGAGGACCTGCTGGGTGGGTTCAAACCACTGCCCTTCTGCTTAACTGAGCAGCCAGCATGTAATCAATATGACACCAGGGTGCCTTATGAGTCTGTTGACATCCAGATATGGGGGGGGGGGCACGGAGCAGCGGGGCATGTCACCAAAGGAGAGGCTGCACTCTTGGGGAATGTCTCATGGATTCGGTATTTGGGCCACTCCACGGCCATTCCTCTCTCCCTCTTGGCTTCTCAACTGATTGGAAAACTGCTAATGAGGGTGTTTACATTTTCTCCAGTTGTTTTACTCCAATGTGAGACCAGCTGGGGAGAGGGATTTGCTCTCCCGCCAAGGCCCTGCTGTCTCTTCCTCTCCAGCTCCCAGCTGCCAAGCCCCTTCCCCTGCCAAACCTCTCCCCATCCTCTCACCTCCCCCCTCCCAGGGGTCCACTTGTGCACAGCACCAGCCAGCAGATCACCACATGGTTCGCATGGCCAGCCGACACCCTGCCCCACCCCCTCGGCTTGTTTGGCAGGAGATGAAGGACAGAGGAGGTCTTGGGCTGATGCCCTCCCACCATGCGTCAGAGCTGGGCGCAGCCCCAGACTGTGTTCGATCCATTCCCGCGCTGAGCTGCAGAGCCCTCATGCCGCAGCCAGTTCCCAGTTCCCGAGGTCCTAAAGCTCCCTCAGAGCTTCTCAGGGATCACTGGCCTTTGCCCTCTGTCACCCATGTCCAATCTCACCAGCTCTGCTCTGTCCTTCTGGCACCGGGGATGAGGCCTCAAGGGTCAGTCCCTTCAAGGCCTGGCTCCATGATGTTCTCCCTGTGCGTCCGTCCGCAGACCCACCCTGGAATTTACACCCACTTGCTTTAGCCTCACCTCAGACATACCTTTCCCGAGTCAAGGCAGGTGGTATGTAGACGGTGTCTCTGAGACGATCTGTCATGTTATAGCCCTTAAGGAACTGGAGAAAGGCCGAGCAGATTCATGTTGAGTCCATTCTGGTTCACAGCAGCCCTGTAGGACCTGCCCAGGGTGACCAGGACTACAAGGCCGGTGGAAGTAGACTGCCTGGCTTCCTCCCTCACATCTGTGAACAGCCCATCTTTCGGCATCAGCCGCTGTGCCTCCAGGCACCCGGACTATGCAGGAGGAGCAGTGGACCCGTGGCTCCCTGTGACGCATTTTGCTAGCTCCTAGAAGTGATCACACTCTTCCCAGTCCTTCCTAAGGGTGGGCAAGCCTGTTACTCAGTCTCTTCCCGTGCTCTCCCGAATCGGAACTCATGCGGGCTGTTTCAAGTCTTCTGGCGATTCCACAGAGGCCATACCGGAGGCTTTTTGCCCCTCGCTAGCGGGGGACACAGTTTGATGGGGCAAGTGCCCTAGGTGCATTCCGATCCGTGGCCGACACCTTGTGCAGCGTGGGGCATTGTCAGCCAGTGGTGTCCGCGGCCGGGCTGACTGGAGAAACGGATCCAGGGAGACTTCTATTCTGCATGGAGAGAGCTGCTGGCTGCGAAGTATGCACATATCAGGAAATCGTTCCCGGCCCCACCCAGCTCAAGTTCCTCTTCAGACGCACACAGCCACACGCAGCAATGCAGAATGCCAGAAGAACACAGGCTGGGGGGCACAGGGTCCTGTGGATCCCAGGTTGGTGGAAACAGCAGCTCTCAGGGTGGCCAGGAAGCAGGCAGTTGCAGGGGGAGAGAAGGTGTGGGGGCGGGGATTCTTCCCTCTCCCTGGGGTCCTCCTTTTGAGAAAGCCTGGGGTCCTTCTTTCAAGAAGGCCAACCCCCCAAGGGAGCAGCATCAGGCTGGGACTCAAGAGGCAGGTCTGACCCCACCCCTTAGCTCAGAGTGTCCAGTTGACATGAACTCTCCAGCGACCACCCCTGTTTTTGCAGGAGCACGGTGGTCACCGGATCTTTCTCCTGGGGCGTCGCTGGGGAGCTCAAACGGCAGGTCTTCTCATTAGCCATGTCCCCGCCCTTGGACTCCAACAGTTCTGCCCAGGCTCGTGACCATCCACAGCTCTGGGCTGTATGAACTCAAGGAAGACCTCCTCTCCGTCAGGGCAGTTTCCACAACCAAGTCCAAACATCTCCCCATAGAATCATCTCTCCTCTCCCTCCCTCCATCTCGTCTTCCCTGCTCCATGTCAACTCCCCCCCCGTGCCTTCTCCTCTGCCTGCATCCTGACTTCCTGCCTTTTCCCCAACCTCGCCACCTCCCTGCTCCTTCCTTTTGCTTCTTCCCGGGTGACAACCTTGGGATCTGGGTTTGAAGATCACTTTGTAAAGGATTTCCGAAAGAGCCACTCACAGCCTGCCTCCGTGGCTGGGCGGGAGCACCTGCGTCACCTCCCACCCCAGCCCGAGACCCCCTGTTGACTGCGAGTCGGAGCCGTTTAGGTTGGACATGAAGTATGTGTTCTTTACCCGGCTCTTCATGCTCTGCATACTGTGCCGTCCTTGAAGGGCCTTGTGGGTGACAAGTAAGATAAATGAATGTAGAGGAGGACTTCACAGTGTTTATAAGCTAAGCATAGCACGGGCTGCCCACTACTTCATCAAACAGACCTGCAGTGTGCCGAGGACCACTGCGGCGTTGGAAACTTCTGGACCTCCCCCTCCGAGGCCCCACCACCTCCCGCGGTGCTCAGGAGGCTGGCATTCCTTGGTCGTCCACACTTGCTCAGGTCTGCGCCGAGGGTCACAATCTCCTGCTCCCCCAAGAACTGGACACAAGCGACTTTAGGGTTTACAGTGGGGTGGGTCCTTGGGGGCTTTATAGGGATCTTGTGACTGAGTCGCATTCTGGTCACAGACAGCTTTATTGACTGCCTTTAGAGGCTTTGTTGTGAATCAGGTGAAGATCTGCAGAGCGGACCCTCAATGTGCCCCCACCGTGCCCGCAGCCTTTGTTTCACATCCATATCGCAGTCCCCGTCACGTGAGGTCCTTCCGCCCACCCCCGCCCTCCACATCCTGGTTTCTTGTCCCCGTTCCTTTGCTGGGTGCTGCTCTGCTTTCTGCCACCCTGGAAACTCTGGGCAAATTCTGGGTAAACACTGTGCTTATGATCTAAATCAACGCTTCTCAACCTGGGGTTGTGACCCCTTTGGGGGTTGAGCAACCCTTTCACAGGGGTCGCCTAAGACCATCGGAAACATGTATTTCTGATGGTCTTAGGAACCTAGACACTGCTCCTCTATCCGTCTCCAGGCAGGTCCGTCCACATGCAGATACGCCCACATGCAAGTACCCGGCATGAAGACCGTTACCCATGCTATACCATGCTTCAAGACAAAATTTCATTGATTTGTCATTAGAAATAAATATTTCACAATATAATAATTACATATTGTTTTGTAGGAATCACTGTTTTCATTATGTTCCATTTGTAACCATGAAAATCCATTCTTCATAGCAGATATTTGCATGATAATTCATAACAGTAGCATAATTACAGTTTTGAATTAACAATGAAAATAATGTTATGGTGGGGGGTCACCACACCGTGAGGAACTGTATGAAAGGGTCATGGCGCTGCTGAAATGGCTGTGTCTCTCAGGTGTCCACACCTCCGCCCCAGGCTGCCCTCCTCGGAGATGCTCCTATCCTTCAGCTGGAAATGGGGCGTGGGGACGAGGCCAGACCCAGACCAGGCGGGTGACTGAGGGTCGTAGTCTTAGGGTTCCAGTGGTCTCTGTCAGCCCTGTAAGCCTCGTCACTTTTATGATTTTGTGTTTAGTCTCTCGTTGGCGTTTTCACACTTGCACTCTATCAAGGACCTTCTAATGTAGTCCTTTTCAGAGATGTGGGCCATGCTGGCCGGGCACCATCTAGTTCTTCTAGACCCCGGTCCCAGAGGCCATGTTCCTGTGCCTCTCTAATGCGCTGGGCTCACTGAGTCCATGACCTCTGGGCTTCCTTTTTTTTTCCCTTTCCTTTTGATAAATCATTGTATCAAGGGCTCGGACAGCTCTTATCACAACCCATCCATCCATCATCCTTTCCAAGACATGTTCCTTCTGCTTGAACTCCTCTTTTTTCCTTCCCCTTGACCCCTCCCACCTTCACAGATCCTTAATAAATTATAAACTATTATTATTTTCATATCGTACACCATCTGCTGTCTCCCTTCACCATTTCTGTTTGTCGTTCCCAGAGTTGGGAGGGGGGCAGGGAGTTACAGAGTGATCATTACAATTGGTTCCCCTTTCTCCCCCTTCTCCTCCCACCTTTCCCCTAACCTCATGGTTTTGCTACTCCCATTGCTGTTCCTGAGGGGTTTATCTGTCCTGGATTCCATGTGTCCAGAGCTCTTATCTGTACCCATGTACATGCTCTGGTCTAGCCAGACTTGGAGGGTAGAAGTGGGTCATGATAGTGGGTGGAGAGTAGCATTAAAGAACTAGAGGAACGTTGTGTGTTTTGTTGGTGCTATACTGCACCCCGACTTTCCTGTCCCTTCCTTGTGACCCTTCTGTGAGGGAATGTCCAATTGTCTACAGATGGGCTTTGGGTCTCCACTATGACCCCCTCGTTCGCATCAATATGGTTGTCTGTTTTGGGTCTTCTGATGCCTGACACCAGATCGTGTCGACACCTCATGATCACACGGGCTGGTGTGCTTCTTCCCTGTGGGTTTTGTGGCTTCCGTGCTGCATGGCTGCATCTTAACGTCGGCCTGAAGACCCCGACTCTGTGTCTTCTGAGAGTGGATGCCTTTTGATTTTCATAACCCGTCTTCCCTCACGGGGGCTACCTGCTGGGCTGCTAACCATAAGGTCGACCGTTCAAACCACCAGCCTCTCTGAGGGAGAGGCGAGGCTTTCTACTCCTGTAAAGAGGGACAGTCCCGGAGACCCACGGGGTGCGGGCCCACCCTGTCCTGTAGGCTTGCTTTGAGTTGGCGTCCCATGATGGCACCAAGGGTTTCTCACCTCCAGACAGGGGAGACCAGCAGCCCCACGCTAGGCGGCTGCTCAAAAAAAGCTCTTAAGATCCCAGTGGCTACTTCCCAAAGTAGGATGTAGAACAGGTCTTCCTGGACCAGGTCGCCCTGGGCCCCTAACCCCCAGGCCCAGCGTCTAGCTCTCCCCAGGTGTTTGGGTATGTCTGCGAAGTCCTCATCCACTCGCTACCTCTCAAGGAACTTGAAGGTCGATGGTGAGCACTGCTTCTCTTTCCCAGCGCTGATTAGAGTCCGTGTCAAACCAGTGACGTTTCCGGTCCCATCTGCTGTTTTATAAAGCCGCCAGCCCTAGCGGGTCAGAGGCTGAAACCTACCAGTGTGCGATCTTGGGTATGTGCCTTCGTCTGTCTCTCTCAGCCTCGCTTTCTTGGCTAATCTTCCCCTCTACTCCAGCTGATACTCAGGGTCTAGGCCTGAGCCGCTCTTGGTTCTTGCAGGTCTCTGCTTCTGTCAGGACAGCTGTTCAGATTGTAATTCTCCCTCCAGCAGGGCTCTGTCACAGGCAGGGCAGGAGTGCAGAGCCTGGCGCAGAGGGCTGTGCCTGTCGGTCAGTGGTCAGCGAGGGCTGTCAGCAGAGGTGTGGGCGGGGCCTCCATGTCCAGGTGCCAGCCTCATTGCTGGCACCGATGAAGACCCTGACCTTGGTGTCATCAGGAAGGTGTGCACAAGTAGACCTCTGGTCAGGTGCCCGCTCCGTGAGGGAGGGGAGGACGCGAGGCCTCCCCGCAGATGGTGTTCTTCACGGATTTTGATGACGGGCTAAGGTTGCCATATCCGAGGGTGGACTTTGGGGACTGAAAGGAGAGCGGGACTAGTGAGGGTGACTGCCCTGGGCTAAACCCTGCTCTCCGCAGAGCTGTGAGATAGAGATAGGGCGCCGAACCCCATCGCACCTGTGACCCTGTGTGCTGTTGTGTCCCTTTTTGGAGGCAAGCCTGTTTGTCACTGAAGACTCGAGTCCACTTCCATTTCACGTTTCCTCCTTTTAAAAAAATGTTCCCACTCAGACCAAGATTGAGGTTTGGGAGAGAAGGAATCTGGAGAGTTTTTTGTTTTCGTATTTTTAAAGAAACATACAGTATCTATTCACACAGCCCACCTCGAGAAATGAAACCACAACAAATCCTGTGCTATCCCCATGTATGTGGTACTTCCCCTGCCCCCACCAATCACTCTGTGTTGGAAAGTCGTTGGAAAGGCGGTAGGAGATTCCGCACACTGTCACAAATCACTGAAAACACTCCGAGGCCATGGAGTGGAAGTGTCCCCAGGAGTGTCTGAGTCTGTAATTCTTAGCGGGAGCAGAGAGCCTCCTCTTTCCCTAATGGAGCAGCTGATGGTTTGGAACTGCTGGCTTTTCCGTCAGCAGCTCACAAGGGAACCCTGCCCAATGGGCACCTTTCTGGAAGAAGGCCAATGTGCTTTTCCAATAGCTCCCGCCCTCGGTAGTACTCCTGCCCTCCCCGCCCCTAGGAATAAGGATGGCAATCCAGCAGAACTAGATGGTGAGCAGGGAGACTTCAGCCATCATATGGAAACTTACGTATTCAACTGCCTCACCACCTACCCTCAGGAGCTTGCAAGTTGTCTGTGTGCTCTCGTGCATCATTCACTCACATTCATTGACTCGCTGTTTACTTGTGGTGAATCATCCGCTAAGATCTACTTGTCTCTCAGACTCTGCAGCAGGCGGAGAGCACAGGGGTAACTCCGGCCGTGCTTTCTTCAAGGGGTTTGCACCCTCCTGGAGGAGAAAGCCAAGTGTGCAAGTGATCATACTTGTGACTCATATCATGGCTCGATGTCAGTGCTGTCTCGCAGGGGCTGGGGTGGAAGGGAGGAATTGGGTCCTGTAGAAAACCGTCGAGCACTTAATCTGTTCTATAGTAGATCAGAGTCCTGGTGGATGTGATGGTTATGCATTGGGCTGCTAACCACAAAGTCTGTAGTTCAAAACCACCAGCCACTCCACGGGAGAAAGATGAGACTTTCTTAGCCTCTGAAAAGTTATCAT
The DNA here is from genome assembly GCF_050624435.1 of Tenrec ecaudatus. NCBI lineage: Eukaryota > Metazoa > Chordata > Mammalia > Afrosoricida > Tenrecidae > Tenrec > Tenrec ecaudatus. The sequence continues at coordinate 184,942,227 of NC_134534.1, forward strand.
CTTAGAAATTCTACCCTGTCCTGTCGGGTCAGTGTGAGTCAGGGTCCACTTGAAGGCGGTGAGTTTGGTGTTTGGGGGGAAGCTCAAAGAGGGTTTTTGGGTTGCAGCCAGAGGAGCTAATGGGTCCCCCTCGGGTGACTGTGAGCAGCCTGCCCCAAGGTGAAATGCCACAAGGCGGTGTTGGGGAGGTGAGTCTGGTAAGCCCCATCAAGGAGCTGGAGGTGGAAAACAGCTCTGTTCTGAGATCCATGAGGAGCCTCAGAAGGACTTGCAGCCGGTGAGTGGCAAGGAGTCTGAAGTCCGTCCCCGGATTACTTTCCGTGGGAAGCAAAAGTGAGGCAGGGGAACCCTGAGAAGGCAGTTGTCCCAGAGCAGTGTTTCTCAACAAGAGCTATAGCGCCCCACCTCCCCCAGGAGGGGGGCTACCACCACCCACGGCAGCTGCAAAGGTTGATTGCTATACTTTGTCCCAGATTGGACTACAGGACAAGCGGTTTTCACTGCTGGGCAGTACTAGTTTGTTTTCTTGGGTTTGTTTCTGAAAGAGGGAACAGTAAGCCACATAAGTTCAGCCACGCATGCCCTAGAGGAAAGCGGACGTAGAGAATGAGGTCTGCATAGTTTTGTTTCATCAAGGATGACAAAGTATCAGAGAAAAGAACATCACACCATTAGCCCAGGGAGAAAGCGTCAGATCAGCAGATCATGGACACGGTCAAAGCCATTACAATGGCCTTCGGGGATTCACTAAGTGAGTTCATGAGCTCCCAAGTGCTGTGTTGTGGAAAGCTGTCACCTGCTCAATGCAAGATTACTTTTCCCCAGAAGACTGGCTGTTTGCTGCTCTGTGGTGGGGCATCGTACGTGTCTGATGGCTAGAGGGGCTGGGCCAACTGCACGTGGATGGGACCGGCCCCCTGGCCAATGGTGAGGGGTTGTTGGGATAACTGAGCTCCTGTGGTTGCCCCTATGGTCTTTCCTCCGCCGACTCCAGGAGTGTGTTTCCTGGCTTCCCGTCCGTCCCCATCCTTCCCTCTGTGTCGGCAGACCATTAAGGCTGAGTCGGGATGGGACCAGGTGGTGGGGGTTTCATTGTTTGCTTGTATGTTTTCTACATTTGAAAGAGACCCATTTTGAACTTGACGATTCAGGGCTCAGGACTGGTGGAAACCTAGCCACCAGCGTGTAAGAAATCGGCCACAGTTTAGGGGCTATGTTACAGGAAGATAAATACAAATAGTCTTGGGTATCAGATCACACTCTCATTTTTCATCTGCATTTCACACTCTCCTCTTCGAGCCCAGACTAATCAAAAGAAGCCTCTTCCGCTCGCAGTGGCTCTGTGTGCACCCCCACCGCCCCAGCTGGTCTTCCCGTGAACAACGAGGTTTATTTATGTTTCAGCACCAAATTGGAAAGATGACATCATTCATTTACAGTCTTTGCCCTGTGACATGCCCGCTCTCCGTCACCTCATTGCAGCAGACACACTGAGGACGGAGTACGGCGTCGTGTTTAGCTTGTGCGTTCCTTAGGAGGATACAGTTCAAAGGGAGGGGACTTTGGGCTTGTCCCTGCTGGAAAAACAATCACAGAGACTCACAGGAGCTTCCCCGGGCATCGGGGCTGATGATGCGTACAAGAGCAGCGCTGGCACGCATTCATTGCGGCCCTGTCATCCTACTGGGGCGGGTCCCAGCCTTGTGGACCAGCACACGACTCCCCTTGGGCTCTTCAAGGTCGACCAGAAGGAACGACTCCCAGTTTATTGTCTGTTCACAAGTTAGACAATCAATCTGGAACTTGAGGGGCGATGCCTGCCTTTTAGAATCTCGGTTCCGAAGGCCAGCAACCAAGGGAGACTTCAGGTGTGTCTACAGAGGCTCCGTGGACCTGCCCTTTCTCACAGGACATAACCTGCCATGGGGTCGTCTGCCACTTGCAGTGGGCACGGAACCATGGAAATGCTATCAGCTGCCAAAGGTTGCCTGAGATTTCCAAAAAATAATCATAAAAAGTTCAGTGACTCTTTCCCTTGGTTTTATGGTTTTTATCCAGATTCATGCTTCTTTTTTTCTTTTTTACATCCACTCTGGGGCCTGTCACAGATTGCACACTGTGGGGTTTTGAATGTGGTGAGGAGATCCCGGGGCCTCCTGTGGCAGGTGGGGCTGGGGTGTGAGGTGTTTCCATGATGTAGCAGCAGAACCTGCTCAGTAAAACTCCCAGCGGGTTTGAGGCCCTGCCAGCCCTGGTTTCTGGCTCTCTGAAAGTACCCTTGTCGTCCCCAGCCACCAGTGGGACTGTTAGGGCAACTCCCGGGCTGTCCTCAATGCTCGATGACCTTCCCGGGCCGCAAGCAAACATGCAGCACCCCTCATACCACAACCCTGTGATGTCCCCGTCACTTATCCTGACTCCGTGGGGTGCTATTTGACAGCAAGCCCAGGGCAGGTGGCATTGAGGGGGCAGCGTGAGGCATCAAACAGTGAGCTCTGCCAGGGGTGGATCAGGGCCTTCAATCCCACACCCGCATGTGTTGCCTCTGTATCATTGGCTTTCTGAGCGGGATCTTTGGAATCTGCCTGTTTCCACCATCTTCAGGTGTTTTTCTAGATTCTGTGGCCTGTGACCATCCCTTCCTCATTTCCTGCTCTGTGTAATAAAATAAGACAACTTTTTAGCCCAGATGTTGACCATGATGCCCAGTTTCCTCATGGGACAAGCATTAGGCTTGGAAGAAAGAGAGACACTACCCACCGAGTTGGTTCTCATGCTTAGCAACCCTGCAGGACAGAGTAGAACTGCCCCTTTCGGTTTCCAAGATTTTAAATCGTTATCGGAGTAGACGACAGCCTCACCTTACTCCCACAGAGCAGCTGGTGGGGTTGAACTATTGACCTAGGGACTGGTAGCTCAATGCATAACTCACAATGCCACCAGAGCTCCTTGGGATAAGGAGGATGGTCGGTTCTGCTCTGTCTGCTCAGTTTGACCAAAGAACAAGATGGAAACGGTCCACAGAGAAGTCAGCATAAGTAGCCAGCCATCTCTCTTAGTGTCTGTGCATTCCACGCCTCCTGGGGATTCTGCCACCTTGTCTCTTGAGGCTGCAGTGTGTCCTTAGCTCTGTGTCTCTACCCAGCTCTTGACCAACCTTCCATCAGAGCATCCATCTCTTGCTTGTTCTGGAGCAGCGGTTCTCAACCTCCTAATGCCTCAACCCTTTCATACAGTTCCTCATGTGGTGGTGACCCCCCACAACCATAAAATGATTTTTATTTTCATAAAATGATTTTTGTTGCTGCTTCATCGCTGTCATTGTGCTACTTTTCTGAATCAGGTGACCCCTGTGAAAGGGTCGTTCAACCCCCAAAGGGGTCTTGACCCACAGGTTGAGAACCGCTGCTCTAGAGGGTCAGATGTGTTCGTGGGTAGCCTGTGATTACAAGCTTCCTCTGGAGCTCTGATGACTGGAGAAGGGAGAGCAGAGGCCTTGACAAGCTGCCCGTTCCCCGACCACCGCATCTACAAGGCCCACTGTGGCTTCAAGGGGTGACAAAGCCCCTTTCACCAAAGCTGTAAGGGCACGGGCTCTCCTTAGGTGTCAGTCTGACTAGAAATAAAAGCGTCTGGATCAGGAACAAAGGGGGGTCCCCTATGTGCAGTGACATGCCCTGAGCCACTCTGGCTGGTCGCTTAGCTCCTCCTGATGGCATCTTCCCTGGTGTTCCTCTTGCGCAGACCCAGAACCGGATGAAGCTGATGGCGGACAACTATGATGAGGACCATCACCACCACCACCACCACCACCACCACCACCACCACCGATCTCCCGGGAGGTCGCAGCATTCCAACCACAGGCCCTCTCCTGACCAGGTCAGTCTCCCTGCCACTCCCTCCAGCACCCCTTTTACCCCTTTGGATATTTCAAGATAAAATAAATAGTCCTCAAGAAATAATAAACAGCATAAAGTGATACGCTCTTTGAACTGAAACTAATAGCTTTGGTATTTATTTCCATCACTCAAGGAATCTAAATGTTTTCCTTTCTCCTTCCTCTTCAACGTTTTGTCTTTTCTTGTTTATGTTCTGCATTTTCTTCCCTGCCCTCCTTTCCTCGTTCAGCGGTGGCCAGTCGAGCGCTGGCTCGGTATCTCATGGCCACTTCCTTTGGAATGTCTGGCTCAGGGTTTGAAGAGAAGGCACTTTGTCACCATGAGCCTGGCAACCGGCGATGCCTGGAGCTTGCTGAGTTCTTTCCTAGAGAATTCCTTCTGGAGGCAAATTAACAGAGGGGTAGAGAAATAGGACCAGGAATCTGTTAGTTGTGAAGTCAAGGCGTCTGGTCTATTTGACTTGGACACCATCTGCCCCTTGAGCAACGGAGTCACTGGCAAGATGGGTTGACAAGGACACAAACCCTCCTGCCAGGCACGGGATGTCCACGGTCAATCTACCCAGTACCAAGCTGGACTGGTTAGTGTGTAGCAGGAGAATGCTTGAAGGTGAATGTCATGGAAACGGTCAGTTATGAAATTAAATGTACACTCACCTAACTCTGCCCTTGGTGTCCACGGCATTTCTTCCCTTGTTAGATGATGTCCCCATTTCCGTGTTCCGAGTGTCCTTTTAGAATCCGTCTCAGAAGGTCGCGGGCATTCATAAAGGAATAGAACCATTGGGAAGATGCGAAGGCCTTTGCTATGTATTTTGGGATATGGGAAGGGGTGGCCTTGTTAGAATAACCCGGATGGATGGAGGTGGGTTATTTGCTGATTGAATGCAAGGTGGTGATCATGTTCCTAATCCTTCCATCCGGGGGCCCTGTTTCTTTGTTACCTCCTCTCCCTGGCATTCGCTGTGTGAGTTAAGACTCCAAGTCTCCAAGCGCTTTCACCAGGAGGACAGCCCAAGAGAGGTGCTATGCACTGGAACCAGCATCGCAGGTTGAGGCAGCCCTGCCCAGCGAGGTGCCTCAGCCCCTGACCATGAGCTTGCTCTTCCACTTGGAAGCATTTGACCCCAGAGACCTCAACACGGCAGAGGGTGTTCACGGGCACATCTAGATTCTGACACCAAGGACAGGAAGGTCCAGCTTGTGTGTTTCTCTCTGAGATGGTTCTTGGTTTGGAGAGCTGAAAAGTGGAGACATTTTAATTATATGTCATCATCTTGTAAGTCTGTGTCTCTGTTTTGGTTTGGTTTTTCCTTCCCTTCTTATCCCTCATCAACACCATCGTCTCTCTGTACACACCCGCCCCAGCCCCGGGCAGCTCCCAGACAAGATCTCCCCACTCTTGTTCGGGGTCCCGACCCTGTCCTCTGTATGTTCTTGCATGAGCAACAGGTATGCGGTTTCATTGGTCTGCAGACCCCACTGTAGCTCCAATTGGGAGCCACACCTTCCAGAGGGCTGCCCTGGCTGCATTCTCCCACAGAGAGGAACAGAGTGGCAGGGTGGACAGAAAGAAAGGATCAGATCGGGAGTGTGGTTCCTCCTGGAACCTGCTGAGACAGCCCGGGGCATCTATGCCCCTTCCCAGAGGTTCCTCTGCCCTGACCTCTGTGATCCTCAGAGTTGACCTGCAGGAAGAGGTGCTGCAAGAGGTCGGTGCTGCCATAGGAATGTTCTGAAGCTAAAAGCCCAAGGAACATGAAGAAGAAGCAGAAGCAGGAGGAGGAGTAGGAGGAGGGGGAGGAGGTGGTAGAGGAGGAGATGGAGGAGGAGGAGGAGGTGGTGGAGGAGGAGGAGATAGAGGAGGAGGAGGAGGTGGTGAAGGAGGAGGTGGTGGAGGGGGAGGAAGAGGAGGAGGTGGTGGAGGAGGAGGAGGTGGAGGAGGAGGAGGTGGAGGAGGAGGAGGTGGAGGAGGAAGAGGAGGTAGTGGAGGAGGAGGAGGAGGAGGAAACCATTTATGTTACTAATTTTCCAGAGTAGCTCTCTTTTCCTTAGGAAATTCAGTGGACCCCCTGCCAGGTCCTTGCAGAATTGGGTTCTTTTTCCATTTCTCCCTGTCCTGGGGTGATGCCAGGCCTTCTCTCCTGTACTGTGATTCTGGCTTCTACTTGAGAGAAACCAAATCCACGGGTTATAAATCTAGACAAGTGTTTCCGAAAGTGACCTTTGAAACATGCACCCCAGGAGGGAGGCCTGGCAACAAAGATGTGATGGGCAAAGATGGATTGAGCTGGGCCTGGGCAATTAGCTGATCAAGGATCTCAAAAGGCATCTCTCCGGGTTAAGCTAGTGTTTCCCAGACTTAGATGATCATGGATCCTTTTTCACTTCTGCTACTATGACTGCAACTTCTGCTGCTCCTGCTTCTGCTCCTTCGTCTTTTCTAGCAGCATCTGAGCTCGGAGAAGCATTGTTCTTAAGCATTTCAGGCGAGTAAAGAGGCTTCCCATTAGAAAACACATTGGTCCCGTTGTTAGCAGTGTTGATTCTGAAGGTGGAGTTGCAGGCAGTCCCTCCAGGCTTTGCAGAACAGAAAAAGTGTGCTTCCGCTTCAATTCATGGGATACCTGCTCGAAGGCTGTGGCACCTGACAGGGAGGTATTCCACTGGGAGCCAAAGGCTCTGAGCCCAGGAAGCCAGTGTAAGGATGAGGGTCTAGAAAGTCGGGCTGCTCTCCAACGCACAGCCCCTCAGAGACTGAGGGTGAGTGCAGTAGGGGCAGACAGAGTTTGGAAAACAGCAGAGAAACCAGTGGGGGTGGCATTCCAACAGCTTGGATCCTCACCTACGAAAGGAGCAGTCAATGGCTGTTGACCGCTTCCCACCAGGGTGGCCACAGCCAGGGAGCACGTCTGCGTGGAAGACCCAGTCAAATCCCAGGAGTGATGTAAGCAGTCACAGGTAAAAACCAGACACCTCGCAGGGCTCAAGCTGCTGGTGTGTTTCGAGAAACCAGCGAGGCCAGAGGAGGTACCTTTGTTATGGTTCTTTAGTGAAACTGCAGGACGGATTCCATCACGCCTCAAGGACACATGCCACTACATGCCTTCCGGACCTCTCATCCTTGAACCACTTGGGAGAGGCTCCCCAAGCACATCATTTTTCTACTTCCCCTTTCTCAGCATCCTCTGGTGTTTACTGCCCCAGGAAAAGTCCTGTTTGATTAAGCTCCTCCCGGTGGCTCCTAGTTCTGGATTCCCCCCTGCCGTGGATGAGCAGAGCCCAGCCTCAGAGTGACGCCAGACCATTTCCACCTGCCTGTGGGCACCCACGACACACTCTGTGTCTCGAGTTGAGTGTCAGGTCCTTAGAGGGCCTGGTCCCAAGGCAGGTCATGTGTGCGTGGAATGCGGCTCCGTTTATTCTCCCTGCCCTTCATTTGGATCCTAGTTTGTGAAATCCCTATTCAGGGCCCTCCGGGAACAGTCTCCTCCCCCCTCTCTTCTCACTTCTTCCAGTAGAGACCGGCACAAACTCCAGGGATGATTGTCCACCTCTCAACCTTTCGATCCTATCTGAAGCCCAGGTTTTACCTCTTCTTTGTGGACATCCTGTGTCTAACGGAGCCTGGGACCATGGAGACGTGAGAAGACTGAGTGCCGAAACAGACTGCTGAAAACAATCAGGTCCCAGCCAGGGTGTCTGGGGTAGGTTTGCAAAGCACACTCCACCTGGCTGGCCTTCAGTGGGCACGAGGAAGGTCAGAGAGAAGCATCCTCACTGTGCGAGGGAGGAAGCAGTCTCGCGGGGTTTGGCATCTATCTGGGCTCACAACCTGATAACCAGCAGGCCCAGGAAGAAGGCGCCAGCCCTCTTTGGATGCATACCTGGTCTGTTAAACACGGTTGGGCGGCCACAGCACACCAGCTCATCCCCAGACACAAACGTGGCGCCTGGGAAGCCCAGGTGAGGACTGCAGCAACTGACCGGGTCATCCCACCAGGAGCCAAAGGGATCTGTCCGTCGGGAGCCATGAGGAGGAGGAGGAGGAGGCTTACTAAGGGTGGAACTAAGTTTTATCCTATTTTGATCTATGCTCTAAAGTTGAATTCATTGTCACTCCACCTGCCCTCATTCCGTGAGCACCCTCCCCTTCTGTCTTTGTTTCTGTGTGTGTGTGTGTGTGTGTGTGTGTGTGTATGTGACTTCATTGTTTTAAACCTCACCCCAGCCCTTCTGCCTATTCCCTGTCAGTCGTCTCTGTTCTGATATCCCACTGCCACCAAAAGGAGTCTTTCTACAACTGGCCCAGGGCTAGCCGTGGAATGCCCAGAGGAGGATTCAGAGAGAGTAGGACTCCCACCTCCTGCTCGTGGAACCGGGACCTTTGGCACTCAGATGAAGCAGACGTCGCTGCCTCTCACCAGCTGCGGTTGCAGGAGCCTCCACGCAGTAGAAGCTGGTTTTCCCTAGATCTGTATGTTTAGGATGTTCCTCCTGCTAGTCCATCCCTAGGGAAAGGATCACCCTCATCCTGGACATCTCCTGCTCCACTTGGCAATTTCCAGAATCTGTCCGCAGATACAGGTGGTCATCTTCCGCTGTTGTTTCTCGGCTCTTCCCGCTGACGCCGTGGTCACCACACACGTGGACCCATAGCCAGGACGTGAGCTTCTACCACAGCACACTCGTGGGAGCACTGACCACCCACTCACGTGTTCTGCTGAAAAGTCCCGTGGAATTCTGCCTGGGACACAGGGCATTTGCTAGTCTGTGTGTTCTGCCACGGCTGGAATGCCTTCTTGCCCTGGGGTCCATTGTCTTCCAGCTACCGTGAGACCTTTCCACGGATGCAGTCAAGTGGTCCTGGCAATCAAACCCACAAGAGGTGACAGGTGGACTCTCCCCCACACCCACACCCCCAACTGAATGCGGATTCCAAGCTCTTCCACATAAACGGATGCTCAGAGGGCCAAACCCATGCCCTGCTTCAGGGAGCCGGCGGTGCTCATGACACTCAGTTTTGAGATTTTTAGTCTCAAATTGCCTTCCTCTCCTTTGGGCTGAAGAACCATAAAGTGGAGTTCGCTCAGAAAATAACAACAACAGGGTTTTTGTCGTCTTAATGGTTTAGAGCTCGGTGTACCTGTTCCCAAATAGGACGGGGGGTTCGTCCCGGCCATGCTTGCAACCAAGTCCTCATTTGAACTCGTGGCCAGAGGCAGGTGACAGCCTCTCTGAGCCCCAGTCTAGACCCTAGATTATGTCTGGACAGGCCCACACCTGCTTTTTTCCCTCCTCTTCTCGGGGGAATCAAATGCATGTTGGCATTTTCCTTTGGTCAACCAGGGGCTGGTGGGGGGCCTTGTCCCCCAGGGAGTTGGTGCCATCACCCCCTCCTCATGCTCTGTTACGTCTCAGAAAGCCACCTTTCTGTAAGGCCTTTGGGCTTCCCAGTCCCCCGCGGCCCCCCTGGAGCGCTTGGCAAACGTGCATGATTCATGCTTTGCTTTGATTGCATCTCCACCAACCTGCGAGCCAAAGAGCAGCCCTCTGAAATCCACTGAACAGACCTGGGCTTCACAGGCTCCACTGTCCCCTGAAATCTGTCTGCAGAGTTATGATTCTACAGGAGACCAGACAAAGAGAAGAATCTACTTTATGCTGTGAGCTTGCACGACTGGGAAAAGTGTACACAGAGTGGCCTGCCTGTATACATAGCTGTGTGTCAGACGGATTGAGGACTGTCCCTCCCAGGGAGGAATTTCTCAGGATCGTGTTTAACTAGAAATTTCTCTCCCTTGCGTCCCCCGGGTGGGTGCTTGAATACACACTCTAAATGCCTAGTTGCGGTGGCGGTGGTTTGTGTGCGTGTGTGTGTGAGTACATTTTCATGGCTCCTACTTAGAAGAGACGTTAACCACCCTTGGATTGGAGTTCATGGAAGTGGGGTCACAGACCAGCCAGAGTGGGTGGGGGACACGACATTTGGTTTCTGTGACAGTAGCCTGATATAAGAAAAGTTACATATCTCACGCTTGTAACATCCATTTCCCATCCAGGCTAGTATGGCTAGGGCATGCCTGAGAATGAGACCATAGATTTTCAGATTTTTTTCCCTTGTGAATCTAATTTCATGGCCCGCTTCTCAGAAGAGGTCAACTTGGGTTTTGGATTCACGTGGTGATGAAATCTTCAAATTCTAAACCTTATGGGGGAAATGACACTGGGTGGTGGTAATATGGATCTGTAAGAGGAGGGTCCAAAAGCCCTGTCTATCCCCAGTTCTGGGCCTCTTGTCCCTGAACAGGGGCGCATGCGATCCTGGGGTGCATTTCAAAATACGTGTTGATGGTCACTTGCCTTTGGCTAATAATTCAATGGAAGATATCCCTTCAAGAACTGGGCAGACAAAAGAGTGTATTGGACAGAAAGAACCCGAGAATAGACTCTGACTCACAGAGCCCCTACCTGACCCAGTAGAATTGTCTCTGGGGATTTCAGGGATACTGTCTCTAAGCTCCGCATTGTCCTCCCAAGGAGCAGCTAGTGGGTCCCAACCACCAGCCTTCCCTGTGGGTAGCCAGTGAGCGCTTTAACTGTAGTGCCACCAGGTTAAACTCGCTGCTGTTGAGTCGGTGCTGACTCAGAGCAACCCCACAGAACAGGGTAGAACCGCCCCATGAGTTACCGATACTGGAACTATGGACAGGAGTAGAAAGCCCCATCTTTCTCCTAAGGAGCAGCCGGTGGTTTGAACTGCAGACCTTGTAGACCAGCAGCCACAGCCCAATGCCTAATCACAAGATAGCACTTCATCTTCCAAAGACCCTGAAAAAGGCTCCAAGCTACTAACCTAACCAGAGGGCATATGCTACAAAAATATCACTTGGCGGGGTTGGGGGCGTGGGGTGGGGTGGTGCAGGTGCAGTGTCCTTAGTTGCTCGGATTTTCTGTTCTTGTCATTTCGGTTTGTCTTGTTTAGCAGCAGAAGTGCTGGAGGCAACTTGTCCCAGCTCTGTGTAAGGCCACAAGTAGAGAAGGAAATGGGAGGTACGTGTGTGAGCTGAGGTTACCTAACTGTCCCCTACTCTACCAGCAGTCACAAGCTCCGAATGACTGCATAGTCCAGTAGAGGCCCACAGGCAGGGCTCCCCAGTCACCAGGAAGCAGCCTTTTCAGGTGGGCAGGTCCCTGCCAAAGCTCTTTAATCTGCGCATGGTGTGCCCACAGACAGGAGGGCATGCTTTGATTTAAAAAAACCTTCCAGGGAGGGGGTGGGGGGCTGCAGGGGTCCCAGAGCTACTTAAGGTCTCCAGGCCCTCTGCTGAGGATAGGATTTTTCCTTAGGGGAGGCTGGGGCCCAACTGAAGATTCCAGTCTTACTCTGTGTGGGGTGGCGCGTCTCTCCACCCTCCTCTCTCCTTTTCCCTTTGCTGGTTGATGTGAACCTAGCTTGCACTGTCCAGGTTTCATGAAGAGATCTGGTGCCGGATCTGAGTCCACAGGGCTGTTCAGCTTGTAGTCAGGACCCATCTGGACAAGGGCGGCCAGTTACTCCTTTTCAGAAGGTTGCTTTAATCCAGTCACACTGTCTAAGACGCTGCATTTCAGCCCCCTCTTGGGAAGGCAGTGGCCAACCCTGGAACACCAGGAAGCGAGGTATTGCTGAACACCACTGTGCCTCTTCCCCCTCCAGCGGGTGCAGGGAGGGTCATGGACAGCACCCCAGAGATGAGGAAACAGCCAGGGAAGGAGGACAGGAAATAATAGCCTCTCGACATTCCCCAAAAACCCTCACAATCCTGATGGATGGAACAAAAACGTTCTGGTTTTAATTGGTTTTCTGCATCCATGCATGCATGAGCGGAATGAACTTGAGCTCCAGATAGCCCGAGATGCTACAGTGTCTAAGGATGGTTTTAGGCATCCTTAGAAGGCCCCTGTCAGAGGCCCTGTTTGCCTCTGGCATTGGGCAGCATCAAATCGTTTACTGTGGTAGCAACACGCTCTGAAACTGTCAGTGCAGGGGGTGCTTTCCATTACAAGAGTGGAATTCTGGGACACCCGCAGGGTACTTCCAATCTGTGATTTCCCAATCTCATTCTTGCTGCAGCCAATGGAATGCCAGGGCTCCAGCAACAGCACCTTTTCTTTCTTTCTTATGTTTTTTTAAGCAACAGCAGAAAGGAAGGGTGGAGGGACGAGGAGGTGGGGTGGAGGGACGAAGCGGTGGGGTTGCCCACCCTCCAGGAAATGACAGGACCTGGATGATGTGAAAAACTCAGCCTTCACCATGTGAATGATGGGCGGATGATGACCAGGGAGCAAAGTCTAAGGATGGTCTCCTGCCCCACCCCCGTTTCAGGGTCACCTGGCTATCGTGCAGCTCTTAGCAGATGTTGACTTTGGGCTCAGAAGCAGGGCTGTTGGCCAACCCAGAGCCCTCCGGCATTTTCATCTTCAGCTGGGCATCTTGTGTACTTAAGCTGACAGGATTGACGCCAGGCACCAGCAATTAGCTTGTCGGAATTACTTCTGCTTGAGGGAAACAGCAAACAAGTTCCAAATCACTCTGCAGTGAGGGCCTCCCCCCAAATCGAGAAAACACCTTCTTGGTGTGGTATATCCAGTGAGGGGATTAAATTCGCTAGCACCCCGCAAGCCCCTGTAATGTCACCAACTTAGCAAAGACGCTGATGGCGCCCTCCCATAGGATGTCCTCGAGGCGCACTTGCGGGGAAGAACCATCTGGGCGCCCGCTCTCTGCCCCTTCCTGAAGACGCTCAGGGATCTTGGAAAGCACAGTCTTCTCTGCAGAGATCAGGGCAATGGATGAGGGCTGCTGTCCACCCGGGACCTGGTGAAGGGAGGAGTCACTCTGAGAGGAACCGAGTCAATACCACCTACAAGCCAGAGGAGCTCTGCCAGGCAGACAGCCTTCTCCCAGTGGAGCCGCGCCTTTCCGAAAGGAAGAAGCAAGCTGTCCATGTGTAGTCACTGGGCAGTAGCTGTCCCCCCAGTGGAGATAACCTCTGGGAAGTGGGGTGGGGGGTGGGGGGTAGGGGGAGAGTGCAGACCCCGCTTTTTCCCAGGGGACCTTCAACATGCTGTGGGTGCTACACTGCTTCTCAAGGGCTATTGCACACATGTGCTGTCCCCTTTCAGAAGCAGAGGGCTCCACTTTAACTGATGTCCATCCACTGCCATCCATCATCTCCAGCAGCTTTGAATGAGACTTGACAAGCACCTCAGCCAGGCCAAGGGCAAACAGACTGCTCTCAGGCTCCTGCTGTCGCTTTACCTCCTGTGTCGAATTGGAAGGCTGAACCTCTACTGCCCCACAGAACAGAATTAGATGCTGGCTCCTTAGCCACTGGCCAGGTGCCCTTTGGTGAGCTACCTTGGCTTCCTCCTGGAGTCTGACTTCCAACATCTTCACCCGGTCACAGTGCGTGCTGAGACTCAGTGAAGAAAAACAGAGAGCTGTAGGCACTCTCTCCGACCTAGACCCCAACCCAAACTCACTGCCATCGAGTCAGGGCTGACTCCTAGTGACCCCTGTGGGTTTCTGAGACCATAACTGTTGACAGGAGTAGAAAGCCCAGTCTTTCTCCCGAGGAGCTACTGGTGGTTTCAAACTGCCCACCATGGGGATCACAGCCCAAAGTGTAACCACTTTGCCACTGGCTCCCTAGAGGAGGTGCTGATAGATGCTGGCTCACATCTTTAAGGAGCAGGGAGGGGGTGACCATCTGAACCGGGACAACCCTAGTACTTTGCGGGGAGGGAGGGTTGTAACAAATACAAGCCAAGGACTCTTCATCTGCGGAAACAGCTGCCCCTGGGCTGAGCATCACGGGAGATGAGAGAGATGGAACGCTGTGTTAGGCTGGGTACTTTAGAGAAACAAATCCACAGAAACTCATGTATAAGAGAGTTTTATATAAAGGTTAAGCGTACATCAAGAAAACATCCCAACCCAGTGCTGCCCAAGCCCACGAGTCCAACATTAACCCATATGTCTGATACCAATCCACAAAGTCTTCCTTCATCTCACAAAACAGACACTATGACGCTGACTACGGGAAGAAAGCTGAATCAGTGAACCTGTAAGCATCTCAGTGCTGGCAGGGGTCTCTACAAGGCTACTCTCGCACCCAGAACTATCGGGGTAGGTCCATGGGTTTCTCCTTGGGGATGTCTTGCAGGAAGTGAGCCTTGCCAGCGAAAGCAGGGAACTGGCTAAGGCAGCTGCACCCTGGTCCGACCATCACAGAGCAAGAAACCTAAGAACTTGAAAGACGAGGCTCACCGAGCCTTTATCGCTCTGCCCTACCTACATGTGTTTATCGGCCAGGTTGGCACAATAAACTTTATATCAAATGCCCTAGAAGCAAAGTGTGGGCTTGTACCGGAGAAAAATGTATCAGGACCCTGACCAGACTCAAGAGCTCAAAACCGAGCTCGCTGGCATGCAGTCAGCTCTGGCTCGTGAAGACCACGAGGAGAGACGAGACCTGCCCTGTGGTTTCCGATGCTGTCAGGCTTCACGGGATCAGGAAGCCTCATTGGTCTCTTGCTGGGGCAACTGGTGGTTTCAAACTGCTGAGCTTGCAGTTAGGAGCCCCATGCACAGCCCAGTAGCCACCAGGGCTGCTTTGGCCAGGCTAGCGAGAAATGTTCTTGTTTATACACACTCCACTCTTTGCCAGTTCTGCCCACGCGTGCATCTGGAGATGCCAGGAGAGCCACGGCCGTGACTCTCTGCCTCAGTCTGCAGTCCTGGAGGCTGACATTTTCAGAAGTTTCAGAGTGGGGTGGTGATGGTGTGAATGGCTGCCCTTCCCACCAGGAAACCAGGTGCCTGCGAAACCCCCTTTTCCAGCCAGGAAGGGTGGAACTAGTAGGGCCCTGCTAGGATTTTTTGCCCCTGCTTGCTGTGAGAAAAAAGCCAGCTGTGGGCTCAAAGACAACGGCAGGTGGGTTTTAGACTATCCAGTGAAGGGCTAGCACTTGCCTGCTCACTACAACTAAGACTTCAAAATAGAGACCCACACAGGATGACATCTGGGCGTTTATCACGTCAGATGACAGAGTCCCTTCCCAGGCTGCTTAGCTGTGGCTAATACCCAACACACATGCACACACACACACACTCGCACACGTCTCTTGTGTGGTCAGCTATGACTCTATTCCTTTGCCTTCAGATCTTGTCATCACCATCATCTGTGGGTGGCCCATCGGGTGAGGAATTTTGTTTGTCTGAATATTTCAAGCATCCCATTAGGAGCGGCATCTGGGACTGCAGAATTTCCAACAAGGCCTCTTGCCCTTCACATCACCCCTCAATCTGTGGGTGCAACCTGAGGTGGTCTGACGGTTAAGACTTGTCCCTGCAAAACGTCCAACTCCTCCAGGTACCGTGCTCTGGGCTGCCCTCGGCCCTTGAATGTGGTATCCCCAGAGGCACGGGCTGAAGCACACAGATGATCAGTGGGTGGAGACCTGCCTCCCATCTGCTATTTTGGTGACTTCTGGCCTAGAAGTCCATCAGGAAGGATTCATGAGGAAAGAAGGATGTTCCTAAGCAGACTGGGAGCAGAGAAAGAGCAAGTGTTCCCAGGTCTGAGAGATGCATTTTAAAACACACACCACCACCACCACTATCACCACCTCCACCACCACCTCCTCCACCACCACCATCATCACCACCTCCACCATCACCACCACCACCACCATCACCACCACCTCTACCTCCACCATCACTACCATCATCACCACCACCTCCACCATCACCTCCTCCACCGCTACCACCACCATCACCATTACCACCACCACCACCATCACCTCCTCCACCACCACCACCTCCACCACCACCACCATCACCATCACCACCACCAACACCACCACCATCACCACCTCTACCACCACCACCATCACCTCCTCCACCACCACCACCATCACCACCACCACCACCACCACCACCACCACCACCACCACCACCACCACCAAGTACTTCTAAATAACTTGGCATAATTATAGAAGGGAGGGATCAAGTGCTGTTTCTGATTTGGGGGGCCCAAATTAGCATTTCTGTGTGGGGAAGGTCACTGAGCAAATTAATATTTGCGTCCAGAGCTGCAGTCGGCGCTAGTCCCAGCTGGAAAGACGTGGACTCCTCGTCTGCTTTGCTCTTGCCCTGCCCCCTTCCACCCCCCGCCCCCTCTTGTTCTGTCCCAAGCAGATGCCCACTTGGACCCAGGTCACTTGGTGCGTGGGGTCACATCAAGGCTGAGCCTTGAAGAGTTAGGAAACCAGAATTGGCCACGGGCTTTGCCCTCTTTCCTCTGAAGGGATCTCAGAATTGATGGAAGAAACCTGCCGTCCACAAAAAAAGAAAAAGCACAGCATTCCAAGTTCTCTCAAGGAATTTGTCCACATTTCTGCTATGCTAAATGTTAGCAGAGTTTATATTGGACTGTCGTATTCCTTTACTCTGTTCACCAGCCTACAAGACATCGATCTCAACATCTGGTTTTTAATAGCCCCCGACAGGGGGAGCCCCCTCTATTCCTGCACTGGACGTGGCCCGCTGGTGGTATTGGCAGTGTGTATTTGCAAGCTGCAGCTCCTGTCTGCTTCAGTCATAATTAATTACCCGCTTTCTAATGTATTTCGTTTGCTAAAAGTGATTTGCTTTAGACTGCGTTGCGCTAAGCCCATCTTGGAGGATTCAGGAGGCAGCAGATTTTCTGGCTTTTGTTTTCTTTCTTTATTACTTGAAAACAAAAACCAAAACCCCCCAAAACGTTAAGACCCTCTATGGATGGATTTTAGTGGAGGCTGAATGTATACCTAGTGTTGGGTTTTAAATACAAAATGAAATAAGCTGCAAGCAAAGTGATATTACAGCCATTTAGGAAACCATGCACAAGGACCTATGACTGCTTTTTAGGGAAAGCTCCCCCTTGTGCTATGTTGGGATGTCCTAGCATCTCTCTGAGCCTGAAGTTTCCCGGCCACAGCTGCGTTGGGGGTCATAAACCTTACGAAGAAAGGGAGAGCCCCTATCCAGTGGAACCTGCTTAACATACATCCGCACAACAGTGCCCTTTGAGTTTCGAGGGGTCGCTAGAATTCCGGGGCCCCAATGGTGGATGTCCTAGGATCCCTGCTCTGCTCTTTCCAAACACAAACGGGGCATCAGCCCTGTCTGTCTCCAGGGATGGAGAGGAAGGGCCACAAACGCAAACATACCCATTTCCAGAGTCACATAGGCAAAAGGGACATTTACTGCCCAAAGCAATGGTTAGTCTGTTTACAAGACCATAAATACAAGAAACTAAGACCAGAAACAGCCCAGCTAAGACCATCCATTGCACCTTATCTTTTGTCAGAATATTGCTGCTGAAACTTTCATGTGCAAAATCTGTAGTTTTCCGATCCCGACTCTGCACAAACATTTGATGGACTAAACTAATTGAGCATTTCCTAATCCTTGTGGGTGCTGGGCCCTCCAGCCGCCTAGCGAGCCCCGGACCTCTCCTCAGAGGAGATTGAAACATGCCCGGTAACTTACCTGCATGTACGGAGGGAACCAAGCACACCCACGCTTCAGGACCCACCATTTCGCAAGTAAGACGACAGTGGGAGACAATCGGCTGTCCCACCACCCTGTGCATTAGCGAGTCTGGCGTGGCAGTCCATGACTACAGTGTCCCTTCCCTCTGGAAGGCCTTGGGCCAGGCTGCAGGAAGCTGGGCCAGGTGGTCCTGATGCCCAGGGACACCCACAGGGTGACAGTTGTGAAGTGTGGTGCAACAAGGTCCAATTCAGCTATTTCCTCATGATTCAACGGAGTATGATGACTCTTAACAGGATCCCAGGAGTGGGAAACTATGGCAAGGTTGTGTCTGTGTGAGTCTTGGGGGCAGGGGGGGTGTTGCTGGCTTTGTTCTCTTTCGGGTTTTGTGTTTCCTGCTCCTGGTTTTCAAAGCAGAAATGAATCGTGACACAAATGTGACTTCTGTAGAGACGGGTGAACTCACACGGCTGCTCACCACGGGGAGAGCAGGCTACGGGCCACTGTACTCCATCTCCTGTGCTGTGTTTCAGCCTTTGCCACAAACAGGGAGAATTCATGCTCCAAACCGGGAGCTTGCATGTTGGAAGCAAGTCCATCTTGTTAGAAAGACACGGTTTCCTCACCTACAAGCTGGTCCCACAGCAGGGACGGTCGCCAGAGACCTGGGGACATGTTTCCAAGAGCAGGCCCGTGGACCACGCCAGGCCCCGTGTATTCACAGTGGGACTCGCTTTAGAGTAAACAGAGTGGGGCTGCGAGCGTTCTCCTGAACGGAATGTCTGCTCCTCATGTGCGGAAACATCCTGATGGTGATGGTGGACGTGCCCCCAGGAGCGGAGCCCTGGTCCGTGAGGAGAACCTGTCAAAGCCGGGCGTCTCCGTGTGCTTGGTCCTTTGCACCATAGCCTGTGTGAACGTTCGGCTGCGTGCTCAGGAGCTTGTCCCGTGCGAGGGGATGAGGGCTTCTTAGGGGGTGCTGGGGTTTGCTTTTAATTCCTCTTCAGCCCTTATTGATATATTAAGCTTAAGAGAAATTAAGGGTATTTGATTACTATAATTACTTCTCTGCTGACTTAAAAAGTTTAATCTACTCCTTAGGCATATGCGATTCAGATCGCAGGCTTTCCAAAAAAATAATCGTCTGTTAATGTAGACTAATTGAAATCTTCTAATCCAATCTTGACACAGGCAGAGTCAGCGGGGCGGAGTGTTTTTGTGTGGGGTTACCATGGCTGCAGGGCTCAGTTATGTATTTGACAAGCCGGCAATGGGGAACTGAAGTTGTATGGATTTCTTTTTGTCCTTGCGTTTAAAGATCAAAAAGCAGAGTGGAGCTCAGAGTGCCTCTCCAGGCATCATGGTGTAACTAACCTTCTCTTCTTTCATTCCGCTGCGCCCTCCTCTCCGGGCACCTCCTACCTCGGGCCTCCGCAGGATGACGAGGAGGGCATATGGGCATAGCGGGGCCTGCAAACCAAAGTTCCAGTGTTGTTTTCAGGGTGAGAAACCATCTTTTCTATCATATGTATGTTTTGAATGCTCTGTCGTGTTCTGTCGTATGCGTGCTCCTGTGTGCTTGCTGATGCTTGTGGCCATGCTGTGTCTGCTACTGTGTTTTGTGGGTGTCCCAGCCCTCCCCCGCTCTTCCCCTCTCTCCCCCAGCCCCCCATTCCTGCCCCGCCCTGCCCCAGTCATGGTCCATTCTACCTTGTTGGGGTTGGGCACGATTCAAATGTCTCTGTGCTACTGATTATGCTACCGCTGCCCTTGACTGGGAGGTACCCACACCTCTGGAGGCACGGCTGTGGACCTGTAGACTCTTACCGTTGGCTGGCCATGGCCTTCAGCCGGCTGCTTGCCTTTGACTGGACTGGATACGCACACGCAGTGTGAGTCCCACACGCTTCTGGTTGTGTATCGTTTCGCAAGGATTTCCGGCGATATAGCAGCGTGCCTTCAAGGAGCAGAAATGACCCACTCCAAGATGCCTGCTGACGGGATTGCGCCGGCTTCCTCTGGTAGCTCTGGCCAAAACACAAGCATGGCGGCGTAACCATGGGGAATGGGCCGCTGAGATGCCTACACATGGGTGTAGAAATACTAATCTTCTCAGGTCTCGTGAAGGACAACTCTGCTATTTTTATTTTCACTAATTATCCTTCTACAGAGGTTTGCATGATAAGTTACACATGTTGCATTTTTATGAGATTTGGGCTTTTTTGCCTCTTTTTTTCCTTTAAACATTTTTTTAAGTCTGATCGCTTGAATTGTTATGACCTCACCCCTCTTTTCTGTCTTATCTGCATCATAATTGAGTCGTGAAATGGGCCGTTTCCGAAGTGCTCACACATGGAAAACCACCCTCCACTGACTTTGCCTGCTGGGAAGCTCACAGCTCTAGGACACTGACGGTGGTTCTTGCCTTTAAGTCCATATCCCACGTTCGCCGAGACACTGTACATGTGGCTCGGTGGGTGCTGCTGTTGACTGCACCCATCCCAGGTGGCTCAGAACCAGTAGGGTGGTGGCTGTGTTCCACGGAGATTTGTGACAGCTAGAAGGGACTCACCGTGCAGTGAACGTTTGCAGGAGGATCATGGCATGTCACCGGGCTGGAAAATCCCCATGCCTGGGATTGGCAAGGCAGTTCTTGGGATCAGGTAGCCTGTGTGCCTGTGCCTGGTTCTGCCTGCCTTGACCATCAGCGACATTGCTTTGGTGAACGTTAAACAGGTCCCCGGTGCATGTTTCCGTGGGTGGCAGTCCCTCCGTTGTGTTTCACGGCTGGGCTGTACCTGTGGCTGGTGCCCCTGGTGGGATGGGCTGGGTTACTTTCTTTGGTCCTGTGGGGAATGCACAGGGAGTCAATTTTCAGCTGCTCCATCTTTCCAGGTCAGAATGTAATGCTTCCTGCATCCACTTGCTACTGGTAGGACATGCCTCACACTTACAGTGGGGTGTCTAATCTGCTCTCCCTTCCTGGTGCAGATGGAGAGCCACTCTGGAATGAACGCTGTTAGTGCAAAGTGGTTCCAGATGCACACCTGTCAAAAGGTGAGGCAGGGTGGCAGCCAGCAGGAAGTCCCAGACAAACAGGAAGACATGCTGTCACGATGTGTCCAGTTCACCGCAACCCCCGGTCTTTCAGGGTTTTCTGGGTGGTGTGTGTTTTCTCCAAGCTGCTCGTCTGTGGTGCCACTGCCAGCCCTTAGGGTAGGAGCCATGGGTGCCACACAGGGACCTGTCCTCAGTGCGAAGAGATGGGGGGACCTGAGAGGGCCCTGAGACTCCTTGAGAGAGATGCCCTCCCTCTCTACGGAGCACTTTTAGAGAAGCGTGGCATTTACTCGCCCAGAGAAGCAAACACCTGCATAAATTGAGCTGTGTGTCCGTAACTCCTATAGGACTGTGTATGTCGCCATGGAGACCACTGTTGTCTCTAACTCTTGCATCCCTCGCAGTGTCTCCCTTCAGCCAGGAAGCTTCTCAGGGCTGGCAGTGGTGCTGAAGGTGTATTGTGCCTCACGAGGGGCGCTTCTGTCCCTTGTTCTGCCCTCACCGGTGTCGTGATGCAGTGATATGCTGTGTTCCTCCTAAGTGACAAAGATGTGAATCTTGGTCACAGGTGGATGATGTCCACTGTGCCAGCCCCTGAGCTAGGAGCCTTGCCGTCATTGTCAGATGGAACGTGGGCCCAGAGGCCATAGATGTCCTGCTTTACTCAAGACAAATGGAAGCATTTCTCTTGGACCCTGTCCCCTTTATCCCTTCACGAATTCCCCAGATGCTGCGAGACCTAGAAATCGAGCATCCTCTGAACATTGTCTTTCTTAGGTCCCGTCATGTTGGTTCCAAACCATCACAACCGTGTGTACCCCAGAACAAAACACTGTAGCATCCCCACAGCTGTGCTCTGCTTCCACCCACCAAGGTAGCCACTGGGTCAGTCCAGAGTGCAGGCAATGGACATTTCACCTTTCCTGCTTCTAAGGAGCATCCCGACTTTACATCTTCCAACTCAGACTTGTTTGGTGTGGCATTCCAAGATAGTACTCCCATTTCTTGGCCAACACCATCATTCAAAAGCATCCAGTCTTCTTCAGCCGTCGGTGTTTTTGTTCATGTTCCAAGGGTACGACTTGGCTGGCAGACCATGGCCTCTTCCAGGTCTTCCTTAGTCTTCCCAGTGACATCCTTGCTTTGAGCCCTTTGGGGACGTCTCTTGCTGTAGAGTTTCCCAGAGCAACGTATCACTTGCTTCTTTCACTCCTGAGACGTTTCACGGACATTGGCTATGGAGCCAAATAAAACAGAATCCTTGGCAGTTTTAATCTTGTTTATCATGATGTTATTTATTGATCTAGTTGTGAGGATTTTTGTTTTCTTTTTGTTGAGTCATAACCCGTCCTGAAGCCTGTAGCCTTTGATCTTCCTCAGTGAGTGCTTCAAGTCTTCCTCCCTTTCAGCGAGCAGATCTCTGCTTGTAACCAGTGTCCCTCCCAACCTGCTGCACGGATCTATTCAGATCGTCCACCTTCCTGGGTTATTTGCTCAGTGTACAGATTGGATACACATGTTAAGAGGACAGACATACACTTTTCTTGATTTTAAGCCATCAGAATCCCTTGTTCTAGCCAAATGACTGCCTTGTGGTCTATGTACAGGTGGAACAAAAGTCAATCTGCAATCCAACATTCTGATATGTTATAATAAACTTTGTAGACTTCTGAGGAAAATTACTTGTCTAGCATTCTGAAACCTTCAGATGAGTTTGCGTAAATATCCACAGGCTTTTAAAATCTTATCTTTGAAGATTTAAATGATAAGGCCCTAGGGGGCTTTCCTTTTTGCCTTGGTTGCTATTTTCCGTTTGATATGTGTCTCAGATGAAAGTTCACAGAGCGCGTCAGTTATCGTGGAGACTTTGTTTGTGTGTTGCGTGTTCTGTAGCATCGGCTGTATTCCAGACAACCTCTCAGTGCTCTCCCTCCTTCTGCCCTGGGTCCCCTCATCTCCGTGCATGTGAATTTTTCACCCCTTCCTGCATTCTCAGAAACCCAATGGTCTTGTTTCTCTGATTTTCTGTCCACAGCGCTCTTCCTTAGTATAGGGGAATTCAAGTGATTTCTATATGTTAACATTGTATCCTGTTGCCCTTCTGGATTCATCTATTAGTCCTAGAACCTTTTGGGGGATTTCCTTGGAATTGTCTAAGTATAGGGTTATGTAATGTGTGAATAGAGGGGTTTACTTTTACCTTACTAATTCAAATGTCCTTTATTTATTTTTCTTGCCTTATTGTGCTAGCTAGGACTCCCAAGCAAGTGTGGAATAAGAATGCTGATAAACGTTGATTTCCATCCTCATTTACTGATTGGCGCCTCTGGTTCCCTGGTTTTCAGTCTTTTCCTTTGTTTGTTTGTTTGTTTTTAATTCTCTATCTGAGTTGGTAGCTGGTTAATGTTGTCTTTTGTCCTAGTCTTGGCTGTTGTCTGCTATTGTTCTTTTTTTTTTAAATCCTCCTTTAAATATAAGTTTGGTTTTAACAAATTCTGCCCCCCCCCACCCACCTTTTTTAACCTGAAAACTCCTAATGTCATCATCACCATTGAGAGTTTGGGGCTGGCGAAGCGTATTGAACATAGCCTTGATGGCTAAAAGGACAAACCAGTCTGTATGAGAAGAAGTACGGCCGGAGAGCTCCTTACAGGAAGGATGGTGGGACTTCATCTACACACTTCGTACATGCTGTCCAGGAGAGACCAGGCCCTGGTCCAGTGGGAAAGAAGAAGGTCGCTGAGGCGATGGATTCACAGTGGCTGCATCAGTGGACCCAGACATGGGAACACTGGGGAGGAAGGCTCAGGACCGTGCAGTGCTTTCGTCTATTGTTCATACGGTTGCTATGGGTCGGGGCCAACTTGATGGTGCCTAACAACAGGAACTGAGAGGTTTTCTGGATGTAGAATTATTGGTTGATATTCTTTTTATCTTTTCAGAATATATATTAAATGGGATATATATTAAATGGGATATATGTGTGTGTGTGTATATATATATATATATATATATATATATATATATATATCCCATTGCCTTCTTCCCTATATGACTTCTGCTGAGAAGCCAGCAGCGCTTCATATTACTGGATCTCCTTCGAAGGTGACAATTTTTTTTGTTGCTTTTGCCCTGTCTGAAACTAGCCCGAGCGCCAAGAGCACTGACGGGCAGCTTCAGTGTTTCTTCTCCTCCTTTTATGCCCACCCAGACCAGTGTTTTCATCAGATGGGAAAGGGAACTGGAGGGTGAAGGTGACTTTTTTGTTTTTCCTTAGTTGCTCTCAGATTCTTTTATTGTCATTGGCAAGCCTAATATGATAGGTCTTGGTGAGTTTTTTGGGGGGAGGGGGGGGCCTATCTGTACAGAATTCATTACCAGCAAATCTTTGACAAATCTCTTTGGATATATCTGGAATTTATGTTTTCTTTGATTTTTATCTCTGTCTTCCCTTGTTTTGCCTATTTTTTGTGCTCTCTCTCTTGATCTCTTTGAGAATCCTATAATTGATCTTTAGAATTCCTTGTCTGGTGGTTCAATTGCCACATCCTTTTCTGAAAGGTTTCCTGGTTTTTCACTTGTTCTGCTTCTTCATGTGATTTGACGTTGTCTGCTAGCTCCAAGAGAAAGAGGAGGCTGTCTGCTCTCTTAAAGGTTTGCAGCTCAGGAATCTCAGAAACCCGATTAGTTATTATGAGTTGAACTTGACCGAATAGTACTGGGGTTACTTTGGGCTTGATTGTCTCTAAGGCACTAAAGTGTTAGCTATACATTTTAAATTTTACTGTGCGCTTGTTTGCTGTGTCCTGAGTTTCTGTTTGGTTTTGATATATCCAAGGAGGTGTGCATGCTGCCATAGTAATTAGTCCAGGTCCCCGGGAGCTCTCACCACTTGTGTCAAGGAGGGTAGGGCGAGGCTGTGAGTATGATAGCAAGTCTGTGTGCTCCGGTCTTGTGTTGTAGCTGAGCGTATACTTGACCTGGCTGGTGAGATGATGGCTCTCTGGGCTTGGGTTGTATGTTGTGTGTGCACACTGCCAGTTGCTGCCTAGTTGGGGTGAGGGTGCACAGGCGTAGAAATGATTAAGAGTGTTCTCAGGTCAGCATGATTGCCCAGTGGTGGTTGGAGCAGGCACAAGCTTCCAGGTGTGGGAGTCAGGGGACAGTATGGGAGTGCAGGCAGGGGTATGCCACCAATCCAGGGGTGCCCAATAGGAGGGAATTGACCCTGTGTACTAGAATGTAACATGGGGGAGAGGCTGCTCTGGGTCTTTGTGCCCATAGTACAGGTGTGTAGGCAGAGCAGTGGGCACTTCCTGTCTTTGGGCTCCTGAGGCCAGGAGCTGGGCAGAGCAGTGTGTACCAGGAGTCCAGGGGCCATCCGCACAGTGGCTGAAGCAGTAGAAGAGGCACCACGGTTCCATCACTCCCTGATACCAGTGGCTAGGTGGGCCTTGGCTCTCAGGGGAGGTGGTGGTGGTGCTGCTGGACTGTGGCAGTCTGGGGATGGGGGATGGTGCAGGAGTAGAGCACCAGAGGTCCACTGCCTGTAGCACAAGAGGTTAGGTGGGGTGGGAGCTGCTAGATGGGGTGAGGGCACTTGACTTTCACAGGCTGTGGATCAGTCCTTCTGCGGGTGACAGCACTTTTCTTTAGAAAAACGGCTTGCTTTCTCTCAGAATGGCCACATGGTGCAGATTTAGCTGTCAGTGAATCGGTGATCCCAAATTCTCCAAGTCTGCTGGTTTTTGTAGTTTCTCCTTCCACTTAGCACTCAGTCCAGCTCTTCAGCGATGCCTTTGGCTGCCTTGGATTCCAAAGTGGCCATCACTATCCAATTCACATAGCCGCATCTCTGTCCAACCTGTTGTTGTGTCTCCATGCTGCATCCTCCCTTTGAACTTTGTGTTTCTAAACAGCTGCAGCATATCTCGAATTGCATTTCATTCTGCGAGGCCTGAGCAGATACAAAATGTATAGCTAAAAATAGAAAGTAGTGACACATTAAAATGAACTGCTTTTAATGTTTGGGTTTCCGGCCCTTATAAAAGGACATTTACAAGAGATTGTTTGACTGGGCATCAGTAATATACTTGCTTAAAATTATATCAGAATGTCCTGACATAGATCTGGAGTTTGGGGGCTGAGATGAATCACGAGTCACGGCAAAGTCATTGGAGAATTGCCGCAGATTGGAATGAACATCATGACTGACCGTTCTTCCCTCTTGCGTCACTTGTATATCCGGGGTGGGTCAGGCTTGATCTGTCTCTGCTAGCATTCCCACATGGTGGTTCCTGAGAGCAAGGGGGACTGGGACATTTTGCTTGACTAGAGTTTGACAGTCTGCTCCCCGGCTGCCCGTGCGTAGAGTCTGTGCCTGTCAGAACAGAGCTGCACAGGGTTTTCCGTGGCTGATTTCTCAAGGAGGTATCCAAGCATTTCTTCTGGGTGGCCTCGAGCCTCCAACCTTGCCCTTAGCAGCCAAGCATGTTGACCATCTGCACCACACAGGTATCCTGTCTGCCTCAGGAGATATCCTTTTCTCCCTTAGACCTAGACCCATGTCCGCTCTGTGGGCCTGAGACTCATCAGCCCCCAGGGCCTGGTGCTTCCCTCTTGGCTTACTGCTCTCCTGTCGCTTTCTTGGGATTATGAATATTTTTTATCGGCACAGGTCCTACATTTTCATCTTGCACTGGTCTCTGCCAGTCTGTAGTTGGTCTTGGATACAACCACCATACCTTCTTATACTCTGCTTCCACCTTCTCTTTGTCCCCTCTCCCAGGTCCCTTACTGTCACAGGACTGACCTGTGGCCTGCTTTGTGCTGCGAAACCTAGGTGGCACCATGGACAAGCAGGGCCTCGCTGCTAACCCAATGGTTGGTCGTTTGAACACACCCACGGGCTACTCTGCTAGAGGAAGATGGGGCAGACTCCCATAAAGATCACATCCTTGGGAACTCCGTAGGGCAGCTCAGCTCCAGCCGGTAGGGTCATTATCTGTTGGAATTGACTTGATGGCCATAGAGTTGGAGGGGAGGGGTTGGTTTTGCCTTATTCCGGATACCTCCCACAACCTCCGGAGTGCACTCTTTGCAGCAAGTCATTTCCCTTGTGCAAGTTGAAATCTCTGGGACACCCTCTCTTCCCCCGCAGAGGTGTTTAGCTTGTGTATATTGGAGGAGTAAAGATGAGGCCAAATCAAATCCACATAGTGTTACATCAGTGACACGTTTGCCTCGACATCTGAATGGCTGGGCACTGGCCGAGAACTCTTGTAATTAATTGATCAGGCATAGACTCGAACATTCTGATTTCCTGCGCTGCTGGAAAGGGATCGACCATTCTGCATTAAAAACTATACCAATTGTAGGGCCTGGTTAATGACAATACAGCCCTGGCGTGGGTGTGTTCTGCCCGTGAAGTGGGGGATGTGCTCTGTTCAGCGTGAAGAGCTGGTGCCGCATCCCCCGCCGTGGGCAGCGCAGTGGGAGCAGACGCCAAATCAGCGCTCCGAAGGGCAGACGGCCGGAGCATGCATCCTTCAGGATGAACGGGGAAGGAGGTGGTTTTGCTGGGGGTGGGAAGGTGTACATTCCTTGCCTTCTCTTAGCATACGACTCTGAGCACGAGGCCTGAGCTCACCCTAGAGCAAGAGGACTGGTTTGGGGGAAGCAGTCACGGAAGGACCCTGGGCTCCAATTCCTGAACTGAGGTCCTGCGTTCTTTGCAGAGTGGCTATCCCCTCTCATGACCCCGATGTGAGCGCGTGAGTGTTTTGATTCAACCTAAATCCCACCCGGGAAGAGATGGCACATCTTTCCTTTGTGTGACTGGCCACCAACACAGTTCTCGCTCCATCCCGCACTCCTTTCAGTGCTGTTTTCCTCCATACTTATTCCGGCCATTCATTCTCCAATCTTCCATCCGATGTTACATTCTGAATAAGGTGCCAGGGAAACACTGCTGACTGTGACAGGCTTGCTGCTTCCGGTGGCTCTGACAGCCTCTTCGAGAGAAACAGACCATCCCTGAGCAAACGAATACAAGCATGACACCGTTTTGGTTGTTTATTGCTTTGATGGAAGTAAAGAAAATATTGAGATTAGCAAAAGGAAACCTACTGAGTCAAGGATGTGCAGCGAGCACCGTTCTAAGCAAGTCAGCTTCGGTCAAACCCCAAAGAGAAAGGGCCTGGCGGTGTCTGTGTCAGGCACGTTTCCAGAAACCGTGCCAGGAGGGCTGCCTATGACTAGCGGTCGGAAATTGCTTTGAGAAGTGAAGGAGCTCAGCAGCCCTAGCTCCCAGCCTAGCACACAGCAGTCAGGAGGCAACAGCGAAGTGGGCCCAGGCCAACTCACACGGGGTGCTCCAGGGCAGTGCAGAGAGCCGGGGTTCCGCGGAGGATCTTAAACAGATATGACATAATTTGATCCATGTCATAGGTCAACCGTGGCTGCTAGGTACAGGACAGACTGGCATAGCGGGAAGAACACAAGTAGAAGCTGCCCCATCAGTTGGGAGAGAATTGGTGGCAGCCTGACGCAGGGCTGTGGTGGCGGGATGCAGACAAGAGGACGAACTCGAGTCGTACTTAGGAGATGAAGCCAGTGGGATTTGGACGAAGAGGTAAGAAAAGAAGAAATGGGGAATGCCCCGCCTTTTACTTGGATCAACTGGGCATTGAAGTCGGGTCAGTCCATCATCGGCGGTGGCTGTGGGTAGGTAGAAACTGTGGTGTTTTCTTTTCCCCAAATGCTTGGTCAGTTCTAGCCATGACAAAGGAAAGGCAGGCCTGCCATCTGACCTGCTCTGCTTCACATGTCTGTGTATGAGCAGGAGAATCCCAGACTCCTACCGCAGTGATGGCCAGGCTGTTGAGCATGGCTGAAGTCCAGCTTCAAGAGTGTGAGGCTGCTCTGACCGACAAGGGAAAGGAGAGAAGTTGAACATCAGTGATCACAAAGAAAAATCAGCAGTCGTAGAATGGAAAGCAGTGTGGGGTTAGTGGTTTACAGGAAAACAGAGCCCTCTTGTAGAAGGTTGGAAGGACCGAGAGAGAAGAGGAAAGTCTCTATCACCTCGTACTGTCCCCCAGGCATCAAGGATTTTGTCCACTGAGGGGCCTCATGAGACGGTGGCTGCGTGTGATGACTGGCTTCTCATTGTGAGAAGCGGAGACTAATTTTTGGCAAAAAGAAACTTTGAATTAACTTTTCTTCAGGGTCAGGATGAGCAACAGCCAGAAGTAGCTCTGAGGCCCTTCAGAATTTCTGACTGCACAAATGGTTCCTAGACAAAGGGCATTGGTTTTTGCTGTGTGTCCTTAGCTTGATCTCTGGCCCCGCTGCTGCCTTTTCTCTGTGTCTTTGCTCATCGGACAGTTATCTCTATACATCCGTATACATCCGTCTTCTTTTCAGGCTTATAAAACCGCCATTCAGAGTTACAGCTTGAACGTCCTACCCGGAGTCCTTTCGATCAGGAATTCATTTCAGTGCTGGAGCCACAGCAGCGAACAATACTGTTCCTAATGTGGAGGGAAGTAGAGCTGTTCCCGGGATCTTAGTGTGGTGTCCGTGAACCCGGCAAGGGTCTGCAAGTTCCCTGACGTGCCTAACAGACGTCTGTGGGTATCTGCACACACCCTGCCCCCCTTTCGAGACTGTCTGTGACGCTTCAAGGATATTCAGAGAGGCCAGCGACTCTGCACCACTAATCCATTGGGTACGTAGGGACTCAACAGCAGGGTAGCTAAGTGGTCTCTGAATTCCGACAGTCCTGCGATGGGACCCCCTGGCTCTAGCACTCCTTGGCTGAGTGACCTTGGTTGGATTGACAAACCCCTGCGGACACATTATAATGCCATCCTCACCAGCAGAGACAAGGGGACGCTACTCCCAGATGAGCTCACAAAGCTCACTTTCACA
This sequence comes from Tenrec ecaudatus, assembly GCF_050624435.1. NCBI lineage: Eukaryota > Metazoa > Chordata > Mammalia > Afrosoricida > Tenrecidae > Tenrec > Tenrec ecaudatus. Next base: position 184,971,704 of record NC_134534.1, read on the forward strand.
AGAGAACCTGACCTGCTTCCTGCCCCTGCTTCATGCACTTCCTCCACACACTCACCTCTCATTCCAGTGGTGGAAAACTTGGAAAGATCAGTGAGAGATACCAAACCAGGATTCCCTAAAATCCTCCCCCCAGGGAGTATCTTTGTTCATCTTTCCACAAGGCTCCTGCCAGGGTCCCCTTCACAGAGAGGACTAGGCACTCAGAGATGTGACAGGGACAGCGTCCGACATGGCTCCCCTTTGGCACCAGGTCACTGGTGCGCACCCAGGCTGTCTGGCTGCACACACTAGCCCGCGTCCAAAGTCTGGTGCCACCACTTTAAAGTGCTGCTTTCAGACTTTGCAGGTGTTTTGCTATTTACATCATGTCACGTGATTGTGTGTGACGCTGTGCTGCTATATTGGCCTACGTTGACGCTTTTGGTTTCAACGTCAAATAGTTGGGGAGCAAGACAGGCCGGGGGCAGCACACTGGAGCGCTGGCGCCTGGGATGGAGGTGGGGCGGGGCGGGGCGGCTCAGTACGTTCTTTTCTTGGCAGTGCTTTGAGGCCTCCTGGTTCTGTGCTCAGGTTCAGGTGTGGGCAGCTGTCGGCTCCTGGAAACCGATGTGATGGAGTTGTTCCCTGTGCATCCTTGGAGAGCCTTCTTCTCTGATGCCAGTGAATTCTTTGAGAGGAGTTTCTGTACACATCCCTGTGCCAAACACACACACACAGATAGGCAGACACAAGACAAGGAGCTTCAGGATGAAAAGTGGCTGTCTGTGCCCCTCCCCCCATGGCATTGGGCACCAGCGGCTGTGAGCGGGTCTCTTTGCCAGACTTGCTGCTGCTGCAGCTGTCAGGGTACGACTTATATTTTTGTGCTTGCATCCCCTGGTGCCGGGGCCCGGGCTCGGGAGACGGTGAAAATCGTGTTAGAGAAAATCCTTTTCGTTCCCCTTTATCTGCAGACAGGTGACAAGGTAGGAAATTGGAGCCTGGCCTGTTTTCTTCCGAGAGAGGTGTTCCGGGGCTTCCCCCAGCCGTTCTGAAACACTTCAGCCCCAAGAGCCGCTTAGCACAATTGGCGGTGGAAAAGACGTGTCCTTCCCTCCCCGGAATGTGGAAAGGAGAAAGGGAGGAGAATGAGGAAGTATCCCCAGCTACAGAGCCAGCCTGGTCCCTGCTTATACAACAGGTTTGGGAAATCCCATCTGCCAGTGGAGGCGGTGAGGGCGTGCGCCTGCAGGCCCGGACGCACCCCCCTGAGTTTTCTCCATGTGATTGTGACATTTTAAATTGTGAATGCAGGGCACGCTGCTTCTCAGGTGCACGTGAGGATCCTGTTTCTGTGTGAGGACATTAAAGAATGTTGTCCTAAAGCAGTCTAGGGGCACACAAGCAGAGTGAATCAGGTCTCTTGGTCTCCGGCCTCCTTAAAGCCTTTGATCATCCATTGTGTTAGTCCGCTTGACTAGAGAAACAAACTCATAGACACTCACATGTGTATAAGAAAGAACTTTACATACAAGAACAATTAAATATTGAAAAAACATCCCAGTCCTGTCCAGATCAAGCCCATAAGTTTGATATTAACCCATATGTCCAAGACCAGTCTGTAAATTCCTCTTCAGACTCACACAACACATGCAATGACATTGAGTGCAGGGAGATCACAGGCCAGTGGGTGGAAAGTCTTGTGGACCCAGTGGTGGTGGAAGCATCTCAGCACTGGCGTGGGTCTCCACTTTGCTCCCCCAGCTCCAGGGCTCTGGCTGCCATCAACATAGCTCCATGTGGCTTGTCAGCAGGAAAGTCTCCTAGGGAGTGAGCGTGTGTCCCGCCTCCAGTGAGCTATTTAGCGCCTTAGTACCTCCAAATGGGGTCATCAAGCTGTGTCCTGATTGACAGGCTAAACCCCACCCTTCACTCTTAATAGTCTCAAGTTGACAACAGATGAAATAACTACTCCAGCTGCCATCCTCGGCAAGGTACCCTCCTCCAGGACCTGTTAGGCATGGCTTCCCAGGCTCATTGCTCATCCATTCTTCTTCCCTCCGCATCTTCAGGCAGAGTTGGGCCCATGGAGCATATTAGGGGACTGCTCTGTGCAGCCGGCCTTCTCCTTGGTCTTTGGGGTGGCACATTTACTGAGCAACTGAAGCTGCCATGCTCACTTGAGGTTGTCCACTAAAAGTGATACCAGGTGCCCCACAGGCCAGTGGGCCTTCACAGGAGAAAGCCAGCCGGTCGTGAGGCATTAACGTTGCTTACTGTGCTGGCAGCCTGTTGTTTGATGGTGATCTGTGTTCCATGTCTAACAGCAAGGAGCCCGAACACGAGTGTGCGGGAGGAGCGCGGAGAGGAATGTGGGGTCTTCTGCTACGTTGTCTTCGGTGGGAAAGGGGCAGCGATGTCGGCAGAGATGGGGCCAGTTTCAGGCTAGGCTGTTCAAGATGCCAATGGCAGTATAAAGTGCAGGAAGGCCACCCAGGCGGTCCGTCACGACACCCTGACTCTGCCGTGTCCACCCACCATAGCCAAGTAGTTCAGCGCTGATGTGTGTGGATTTCTGATCATCGTCCTCAGTCACAAAACCCTCTCTTGCCTTGCATGTGTCTCAGCAATTCAGAAGACCCCAGGACCCTTCTAAGCTATGACACCAGAGGACACAGACCATGGGGGCAGTACCTGGCCACCATTGACCTAAGGGCTTACATACAGTCAGGTAATCCCTTTCCATCCTCAGACCTCTGCTCTGCGGCTAATCCTGCGATCACCCCCACCTTCCATAAGAGGAAACTGAGGCACGGGAGGAGGCAGGGAGTGTTCCTTGCCCAAAGTCCTGTGAATCTGACATGTCAGCATTGGAATTCTGACCAAAGCCACTGACTGTCTCCGAAGCTGCTCTGTAGGGCCTAGTTCACAGGAGTATCTGGGTGGGAACAGGCTACCCAGTGGGTGAACCACAGGGTTGGAGTTCAAGGCCACGGAAGGATCTGGTGAAGACAGGTCAGGTGATCCGATTCCCAAAACATCAGCCACTAAAAACCCCATAGAGCACAGACTCTTAGGTGTCCCCATGAGTCAGAATCCACTGGACTATAACTGATAGGCCACACGGTGACCCGTCTGGTTACTTCCTCTGCCTCCATGGCCCCTGCCCCTCTCATGGCAGAGGGAGGGTGTTTCCTGTGACTCACCGAGACAGCCCAAAGGGTCTGCTTCCCTCCTCTGCACCTCTGGTGTGGTGTGTCTCCCTGGGTCCCTTCCCTCCTCCTCCCCAACTTTCCACCACTTCTTTCTCCCCCTCTTCATCCCTCTAGGAGGGGAAGCTGTGCCTCTGGTCTGTCGGAGCTCTCGGGGGGTGCTCTGCACCTCTGACCTGGTCCTCGTGAGCTGTGTCTCCTTGGGTAGCACTGAATCTCCCTGAGCCCTGGGTTGATGACTCCAACCCCCCAGCCCCCTCCCCTGGTCTTACAGGCTCAGTATTGCGCCCATTCTGTATCAGCACCAACTGCATTGTAGAACCGTCTAAGGGTAGATTCCATCGATGTATCCTGAGCCCGTTTGGATACTGACGACCAGTGTCCCAAGGTGATGCTGACCCACGGGGCCCCTGGAGCGCAAGGTAGACCTGTGCCCATGGGTTTCTGAGACTGTCACTCTCAACGGGAGTAGAAAGCCTCGTCTTTCTCCCAAGGATCGGCCAGTGGTTCTGAACTGCCACCTTTCAGGTGAGCAACTCAGTGTGTTGCCGGATCCTTCCCACTATCCCAGGATCAAGGGGACAAGAAAAGCATTGCCCGCAGACTCAAAAACCCCTCAACACACGACCCCAGCACAGTCAAGAGCCAGTTGAAATTAGGTCACGAAGAAGCTTAAAATCTTTTCAGCCCTTACCAAAAATATTACCATGTGTTGGAGTTCGGAGGGACTCCAGCATAGGCCATGAAGCAAGTGGAAATGACAGAGAGACTAAAGCAGCCTTCTCCAGAGAAGTCTGTCCTCTCTTATCTGGGCTGATCCCGGAGAGATAAAGGGGAGCATTGGAAGCAGCTTGCGAGAAAGGCGAGGTCACATCTCCGTGGAGGACCGGCGTGTACGCGCTTGCAGGCCTCGGCCTTGCACAAGCCAGGGTGCGTTCCGGAAGATTACTGGTCCTTTGTGCTGCTTGTTTCACGGTTGGCAGCAGCTGGCATCGCTCAGAAAGCACATGAAACATGTGCGGAGCTCCTTGTGCAAACTTCCAAGCGGAGGGCGAAGGAGACTTTATGTGGAACTCTTAATCTTGTTGGGAAATTTCAGGGTGAAAAATGTAATTACATCTGAAACGCTAACAGCCAAAGGAATGTCTCCTCTTTGCAAGGTTCTTTGTTGATGAGATTAAGAACTAAGCTCTCCTGCTCCTGCCTACAAATTATCCAGGTGATTTGAAAAGAAATGAAGGCAGGCTGGGAGAGGGGCTACCTGCTGAGCACCGTATCTCATATCACCTCAGCCGCCCTCACCTGCGGAGCAATTCCTTCAACCACTGTGTGTTGAGCACCTACTATGTGCAGATTCACAAAAATTAGACAGAGCAGGCCCTTACTGTTACATTCTCCTCTGTCAGTGGGAAGTGCTATGGAATCCCAGCCCTGCCTTGAAGGGACGGTGCGGTCTAGCCCAGCCCAGGGAAGAGCTATGGTCTGCAATCTATGATTGCCATTGGTGCAATTCAGTTGGCTGATGTAGAAGCAGAGGCTCATGGGGCATGTCTGAAACACCTGGGCCGGGGGCACAGAGAAGGGAATCCCTAGGGGAACCAGTGGGCAGATTGGAAAGTGATAGAGCCACTCAGAAGTGGAGCCCCTACCTGCTCAAGGTCATGCAGCTCAGTCACATACCGGGTGTGTGAACTGCACGGGCAGCTGGGTTCTGAGAGCCTCAGCACCCTGGTCTCCACTGCCACCTGGCAGACTTGATGTGAGGAAGCAGGGAGGCGATGCCCAGGAAATCCTCCACCCGGTGCCTGCACCCAGCAAGTCCTGACTCAGCATTAGTGCCAAGGAGATGACACAGGTTAACCTAGGCCCCTTTGAGGCTATTTCTCACCTGGAAATTCCATGTATTGGTGTGTGGCGGTACCTACCCAGGCAACCAAGCATTGGCCATGTACACAATCCCCACATGTTCGTGGTCTTACTTCTGCTCTCTGTTGTTCAACCCAGCCCTGGGGCCGCAGTGGGAAAAGCACTTGGCTGTGCGCTGCAAGGCAGGGAAGATGTGGCATTCTGCTTCAGGAGGGATCACAGGTTCAGAGACCCTCCCGGTGACTCGCTGTGGCCTGAGAGCCAAGGGACAGCTTCTCGTCCCCATCACTGTTACTCAGGCACCGCCATGAGCTGCTCTCAGGTGGCCTCATCTCCCCAGCCACCCTGGAGCTGTGAGTCCCCGTGGATGAGTGCTCCGCTGTGTCCAGCGCCGAGCTTCTCCAAGGGTTTCTGGAGGCCCGCAGGCTTCGGACGGTCGACAGAATGGGGACATGTCAGCAGTGGGGAGACCTCTGTTGTAGGGGTCCCTTGAGAGAAATGTCTTGAGCATGTTGTTTACTGACCATGCCCCCCCCAAAAGAAATGTTCACTACTACTTTGCCCCTTCTCTGCCATGAGGTGGGAGTCGTGAGTAGAGCCTTGTATCCTTTACCCCACCCCTCACATGTGATGGAGAAGCATGCAGCTGCTGGAGCACCTGAAGCCTGCGCTCGGCTTTGTCCAGATAGAGGCTTTGTTCTTTTGCCACCTCTTTATTTCTAAGGAAGAAAGCAGAGCGCTGAGTCCCACGGGCAACCCTGCCTGTTAGCTGGGCCTCCTTTCTCTGTGGCCGCCAGCCTCACCTCAGGGACCCGCTGCTGAAGTGTTCGGGAGCTTTCTGTGTTGCAAGATTTAAGCAAACTTGATCTTCCAGGTTTAACTTAAATATTGTTTCCATTTTGAAGCCTGTCATGTGGGTGCACCACAAAGAGCGTTCGGTTTCCCCCTCCCCGCAACCGGGGCTTCAGTCTGGGCAGTAACCGAATCCTAGGCACAAAGAGCCAGCCTGGAAAGGATCCCCGGCCTTGGCCTGTGTGGGGAGGAAGCAGGATGTAAGTAAAACCATTACTTCTCCCTTCTGATCAAAGGTGAGAGGGGAACCCACCCCACCTCCCCACCACCCAGCAAGCAGTTCACACAGGCCTGCGCTCCATCCTGCGGGCCCCGGTGAAACACTGCAGCCACCTGGGAGTGGAAGTGCCGGTGCAATGCTCTGGTGATAGAAGGACATGCATAGGGCCTTCGGGTGGGTTGCTTGCTCACCCGTGTTTGACATGGATGCCAGATCCGAACTTGTCGTCTGAGGCTAGAAGGAACAGGTCAAATCCTCAGGAGCCATGTCGACTAGAGCCTGCTGGATTTGACCGGCACTGGGAACCTTGTTCAATGCTGGCTCTGGTTCCGATTTCGGCCTATCGAATAGGCTTCCGGGTAGATTCTCCCGATTGTGGAGGCAGGTGCGTTGCTGGATGCTCAGTTGAGGTTGCATGTTCTCTGGGCGTCCTCGTGGGTCATCTCCTCTCTGGCGGTCAGGAGCCTGTGGGTGTGTGGACCCCGAGGCCTGGTGGCAAGGAGACATCCTAAGAAGCTGGGGTCTGTTGAAGCGAGGAGGCGGAGTTCATGGTGAGCTTGTGTGTGTAGGCTCAAACCTCTCGAGGTGTCACGCTGCAGAACTCAGCCCAGCCAGTAGCAGAAGGGGACCTGAGGCCACACAGTGTCCTGCACCCCCAGGCTTATGAGTCCCGGGGCCCAGTGCAGTGCCCATGCTTGCTGAAGCCTCCCTTCTCCCTTCGCCACGTGTGTCACACTGCTCGTGCAGAGTGGCATTACAACTGGGAACAGAAACGAAGACAGAATCAAGATGCAGGCTTTGAAGGGGCAAAGATGACGCCAAGTTGCCCATTGAGGGCCTCAGCAGGGGTGTGTCAATACCAGCCTCCACTGTCAACCTGCCCTCTGAAATGAAGGGGCCACCATGACCCCGCTCCAGCCGCTCAGCCCTGGCAGGTGACCCGCCCAGGAGGTGGGGACCGGGGCTCAGGTGCATACTGACATCTGACATGCAGACCTCAGACACTTGTTCCTTTAAAGCTAAGGAACTGACTCTGACACCTTTGCGGTTCCCGGGGGCCCCTGGAGCTGCCACTTAGAGAGGGACAGGAATGGGCTCTGGATGAGAGCTCAGCCACCATCTGTCCCAGCCCCCCGACTGCACAGGTGACAAGTGGGGTGCAGACACGTTTCTCCCCTCCGCCCCTTCCCCTTCCCTGGCAGCTTGGATGTGCATGCTACAGGGACTTTATCCTGGCGGCTGCAGGGTGTTAGGATCTGGTCCTTCTGGGCCTCCTTTGTTGGTCTCATCTGATTTTCGAGGGCAACCAGCTGGCCTCCCTGCCAAAGCTCCTTGCTTGGTGTCTGCATGGAAAGCCATCCCCATGGTCTCTCCATTCCTTACGTGAGGGTGAGTCTCACATGCACCCTGCTTTGCAGAATCGGGTCTGCAGTCAACACAAGGTGCCGTGCTTTCCGAGTTGAGCGGAACCATTTCTTTTGTTCTCTGTTCATGGAGGGCCTACGGTGTGCCAGGTCTGTGAACGGTCACCACCACCCAGGAGATAGAGAACAAACCCTCCCACCCCCTGCTGAGGCCGCGTTCGCCTGCAGCAAGCATCGGGTCCCACTCAACGAGGACATAGTTTGCTCCTGCACTTGGGCAAGCTCAGCTTCAGAAACACTGTCAGCTGAGGTGGTTTCTCACCTCTGAGTGCCAGAGGCCCTGCAGGCTCTTCTTTGGGAAGCGCAGCGTGGATTTTACCCTTTGGTTGCTTTTTCAGTTACCAGATTTTGAGTTTCTATTGTTTTTTTTTAATTGTCCTCCGTCCTCATTATAAAAGACGTAAGCTGCAGTGAAACTGAGGTAGATCACCTTCAAACCTGAATACTCTCCCTTTTTACTCTTTATCCCCAGTTCTCCCTCCTCACGCTACTCTTCTCTCCGGGGAGTATTTTTAAAAATATTTCTCACAATACCCGTGCAAATAAGTGGTAGACATGCCCTTTGTGTGCATTTGTAAAACTAGGCAAAGGGCTTAATTTGGAGCACCAATCAGACCGTGATGTAGAGATTCGTGTGTGATGTACACATTTAACATAAAAGTATTCTGGATACGCCTCCCACTGTTCACCTATCAGTGGTTCTCAACCTGTGGGTCGTGACCCCTTTGGGAGAGGTCAAACAACCCTTTCACAGGGGTCGTCCAATTCATAACAGTAGCAAAATGACACCGATGAAGTAGCAACAAGAATCGTTTTATGGTTGGGGGGTCACCACCACATGAGGAACTGTATGAAAGAGTCGTGGCTTTAGTAAGTTGGGGAACCACTGAGTAGGGACAGGTCTCACTCTTATCCACTAGCCGTAGTATCCTAGGACTTGCCTGAGCCAATGTGATATACCATCGGTTGCTTTCTCTTCTTCTTTTATATTTTTGACCCAGAAAACAAACCAAACTCACTGCCATTGAGTCAATTAATTCCATCTAGACTCATAATGACCCCAATGGGCAGAGTAGAGCTGCCTCTGTCAGTTTTCAAGGCTGTAACTCTGTACATCTTTCTCCTTCAGAGAGGTTGGTGGTTTTGAACTGCCGACCTCGGGGTTAGCAGTCCAGTGCCTAATCCACTATGCCACCAAGGCTCTTTCCATTTTTGCTACAGGAAACAATGTTATGTATATGTGTGTGGACCCCAGCATGTCTCTCCATAGAACGAGACTCTAAATTATAATGAAATGGATCTGATAAGCCAGTGAGAACAGAACTGGTTGCCAGTTGCTGAATCCACTCTAGCCCGAGCCCCGGATGTCCCTGCCGTGCTGATGCTGTGAGTTCATTCGGGATTGCCCGAGAGCCTTCCCTGTTTACCCCCTGCCCTCGGGCACTTCCAAAGCTGGAATGAGGCTCCGTCTATGACAGCGTTAGGTTGCCATATGTGAATACTTGAAAACGATGTGGACGTCTCTGAGCAGAAAAATGGAAAAGAGAATGCTGAAGCTAGTTTCCTGGTAGATGGGGATTTCAGACTCCATACTGAATACGGGCCAGTCTGTCAGGAAAGGGGATGGGTCATTCTTTTTTGAAAAGAAGGTTTTCATGGTTTTTCTTCCCACTTTAACCAGCCCTTAAGAAATAGCCCAAACTGCACACCATGCAGGGAAGAGGTGGAGAAGGGTTTTACTGCAGATTTCAAAGTGCACCTCGCAGCTCTGCCAGGAAATCTACAGAGTCCCTTTCCTGCTTGATTCATCAGGCACTTGATCCAGGTTCTGTCAGGCAGGGCTTAATGTGGCTCATCGACTGACCTGAAAATAGGGAGATTATCATGGATTATTCTCGTGGGCCTGACTTGTCAACAGTGACAAGCAAACCCACAGGCACCAACCCCTTCCTCCTGGCAGCATCCCCGGGGCACAGGGCAGAACTGCCAGTCACACAGGGTTTCCAAGGCTGGAAAGCAAATGGCCACACCCCTCTCTCCGGCGGTGCATTTCTTTTGGTTAATAGCTGGACGCTATAACAACGGTGTCACGAGGGCTCCGTGAACTTGTATTTGGGGTTTTGTTGTTTCTAGGTGCCCTTAGATTGGACAGCCCCCTGCCACAGGGTGTCCTAGGCAGGGCCGGGTCACCAGGATGCGCTCCCACACAGTTGCTGGGCCGCTGTGGACCCTTAGCTTACCAGCCGCATGCTTAACCCTGTGCTTCTCGGGCGCTTTCAAAGTGATCTCGGGGGGAGCCAGCGAGGGGCGTCGGGGAGATGTGGTAGGATAAGAAAGGAGTGAGAGGAGGCAGAAAAGAAACTCAAAGAGAAGAACCTGACCCGCGTTGTTGAGTTTGAAGGTGAAGGAATGGAGCCTGAACCAGGGACTGGCCCACCGCTTCTACAGTGGCCTCTGGCCGATATCCAACAGGGAAGGTTCGACAACCACATGAACGAACTCTGCGGATGATCCTACTGAGCCTGGGGGCAGATTTGTCCACACGGCCCCTTGATTTTGGCCGTGAGTGCTCTGGGGCAGAGAACCACACTGTGCCCACACCTCGAACTGCAGAACTGCGAATAGCAGGGGTGTTGTTTCCAACCAAGTTGTTGCAGCAGCAGTAGAAAACTCATACTCCGAGACATCTGGGTATTGGACACAGCTCAAATGGACCCATTGGGCAATCTGGTGCCTTTTTAAGTTCTGAGAATCTGAAGAACGCGGTAGGGTCCCAGGTTAGAGTAAGCCGAGCAGCCTGCATTCGGAAAGTGCTTACCAGTGCTGGATGCTGTGGCAGGCGCTTTATACATGACCCCATGTAATGTCCACAAGAGCTCTTCAAGGACTGCAGCTTTTAGCATTGCCCCACTTTGCAGATGAGGGAAATGAAAGTCAGAAAGGTTACTTACGGGGGCCCTGGACACATGATGCATAAAGAGTAGATCTGGGACTCAGGCCAAGCCTGTGGGACATCACAGCTAAGTCTGTACACATAGACACTGAATTTCACAGTGTGTGCACTGCATTCAATGGCAGGGTAATGCGCTGAAATATACACACTCCCTGATATTGGCCCTCTTGCTAAGCCCAGCCCAAAATGCCTTTCACCACATAAAGCCCATTGGCCTTACTTGGATGCCCAGGGGAATACGCCGCCGCCAAATGCTGAGCAACAGCGGGAAACAAGTTAGCTGGTCAAGGGAGCAGGAGCCTCTCCGTCCACCCCCGCCCCCCCCAGCTCTCCCAGCCAAAGTCTAGAGCACGCGCTTCTGCTTCTCTCCAAGCCCTTGGAGGTCACCTTGTTCTGGATTCCAGTGAAGACCGCGCTCTCTCCCCCTCCAGGCTCTCCATTCCAGTGGTCTGCGCCCTCATGGGGGGTCCTTTCCACCTGGGACAGGAGCATCCAGAGCCCAAAGGAATACTTCCTGGAACTCATGTGGTGCTTGATAGACATTTTATCTGGGAGGTGGGGGTGCTTGTTTGATCTCTGTGACATGTTCACAGAGTATAACTTCAAATCCAGCCAATGAAAAGTCTGGGCAAGTTTGTTCACGCATTCATTCATTCGGACACACTTTCAAACACCAGCCGAGCTTCCACATCGTGCGAGGGGTTGTAGTGGAAGGTGGGAAGAGACTGTAGTGAATATGATGATAATCGCCATGTCTCTGGATCACTCAGGCTGAGGAGGGAAACACGGATACGCCCTTGCCAGGTAGAATAGTGGCTGCTGTGGTGATAGAGGCACCTCCAAAAGCCACGAGGAGGCAGGGAAGAGATGTGGAGCCCAGATTAGATCAGGAGAAAGTATGGATTCGGAACAGAGACGGAGAGCAAACTAGGAGCTGTCCTGGCACATATGGGATTTGGGGAACTATCCCAGCCAACCAAGTGCCCAGAGGCAAGTTTGCTCTGCTTTGCTGTTAGGCAGCATCGAGTTGGTGCCGACTCATAGCCAGACCCAAATGCTGCCTGGTCCTGCGCCGTCCTCACCAATGTTACTGCACCTGAGCCCAGTGCTGCAGCCGCTGTCCATCCATCTCACCGAGGACCTTCCTCCTTTTCACCGCCCCTCCACTTTACCAAGCTTGATGTCCTTCTCCAGGGCCTGCTCTCTCCGAAGCCCGCGTCCAGAGTACGTGAGGCAAGTACCAAGAGGTAGCCGTGCCTCTAAGGCGCGATCTGGCTGTACGTCTTCCAAGATAAACGTGCTTGTTCTTTTGGCGGTCCAGGTGCTTTCAGTGCTCTCTGCCGGCAATGTATTTCAAACACACGGATTCTCCTTTGGTCTTCCTTGGACAGTGTCCCACTTTCGCCTGCATACAAGGGACTGAAAACCCCATGGCTTGGATCAGGCACCCTTTAGTCCTCAAAGTAACATCCTTGCCGTTAAACACTCTGCAGTGGTCTTGTATAGCTGATTGACCCGGTGAAACACATCTTCCCATCTCTTCCCTGCTGCTTCCATGAGCATTGATAGGGGATCCTCCACCATTTCAGTTCTTGTCCTCCATTTATCAGTGTTGCCTGTTGGTCCCTTTGTGAGGCTTTTGGTCTTTACGTTGAGTTGTGATCCATGCTGAAGGTTGTAATCCCTGATCTCTACCAGTGACTGCTTCACACCTTCCTCAGGTTGCACCTCTCAGCTTGTTGTCAGGCCTTCATAGGAACCTGTGATGTCTGTCATTTGACCTGGAGTCAGCAGAGTGAGAAGAGCACACCATCACCCCCGGAGGGGCAGGTTGGAAAGGGTTTGTGCTGTTTTAGGGACACTGAGCTTTACGGTAAAGGCACTTTGACAGATTCGGAAGAGCAGTGGCATGGCCAGGTGCAGGCACTTTCCAGGGTCCTTGGGTGGAGCGTCAAGAAGGGGCAGAAGAAGGCCAAGGGAGCAGTGGCTGTTGGGAAAACAGCCTGTGTGGAGGAAGGTGGGAGTGGGACTGGAGAAAGGCAGTGTTTTCCAAGACATCTGAGGAGGAGGATGCCAGGGGTCAGCCAGCGGGGGGGAGTCCAGGATGACAGCCAGGCCTGCCTTGGCAAATCACCATCCAAACATCCTTGTGGGCTGGCTGGCTAGAGCTGGGGTTGGCAGAGCCAGGACGGAATCACGGAGTACCATCTGTGCAAGTCCTGAGCAGCGGCAGCTCAGCCAGAAAGCACGCTCCCTCTGTACTCCGGGCAGCTGGGGCGCCCTGGTGGATGGGCGGCCTGGGGAGCTCAGAGAGAGCACCTCCCCTTGTTGTTTTGGACACCCCAATGCTCTTGAGACAGCAAAAATCGCAACTGCTTCATGACATGGACGACAGTTTCCAACGCTTGCTTTCTGCCTGGGGCCCATTTTTCGCGGGGGAGAAGAATGCGTCTCCTGTTGAAGGTGGTGGGTGCAGCTCGCGCTGCAGCTCTGGCGAAGGGTCATCGCAACTGTCACTCCCCACTCCCTGTGCTCTGAGGCCTCCTGTGTCTGACTCGGCCTTGGGGTGTCTGTCTGCCCACTGACAGTCAGCTGGGAGTGGGCTGAGTGGAACCTGAGGGCCTGACTCTTGGGTGCACTTGCTCAGTTTTGCACCAAGGGCGGTTGACACCCTGTGTGTAAGCCCCGTTGTTGGCTGCCGGTTTCCCAGATCTGCCGTGCAGAGTTAGCTATTCAGCCTTCTTCCCCCGGCAGCTCTGCAGCACCAGGACAGAAGGAGGCTTTGACAAGGATGTGACTTGTACCCCATGTCTGAGAGTGGGTACAGTGACCTGCTGCTTTGTTCTGCCCACTATCCGTCTCGCCCTCTTGGGATACCAACAACTAAGTAAATTGTCTTTGGGGAATGTCCTTTCCGTCCCTGTGGTTGTGAAAGATTTCCTGTTCCCTGGGGCTGTGCCAGGCATGCGCACCAGCCTATCAGAGCTCTGGATCCCAGACCTGCTAACTCAGAGGCCCCTGTCGTGTCGGCCACCGTGGTTGGTTCTGAGGTAGACACATGACCAATGAGGCTTAGTTCTGAGACTGCGTTGAGACTGTGTAGAAAGAGAAGTACAAAGGCTTCGTCATTGGAAGCTGGGACGATGAAGCGGGCAGGAGGAGGAAGGCAGAGAGGCGTGATGGAGCCAGAGGGGCAGCGAGACAGGGCTGAGAACATTGTGTGAGCCCCCGAACCCAGCGCCCCACAGCCAGCCTGCTGCTGCTCTGGGGTGACTTGGGGCTGCCCTGTGTGGCTAGCAGAGCAGCCTCCTTGGGTTCTCTGCTCTGTAATCTTTGTGAGACCAATCAGCAGGCCGTACTCTCACCTTCCCTTTGCTGGTTTTAAACCGCCAACCTTGAGGTTAGCAGCCAGTGCTGTCATAGGACCACACTCCTTCATGGCCAGCCCCTCCCTGACACTGAGTCACAATTGCCGATCAATACCTCGTCCTGCCTTAGTCCATTTGAGTCCTGGTGCCCACACACTGGCCCCACCCTGCCCACATTATAGAGCCTGGGTTCAGATCAATTCCGCACGTCTTCCTTGCTCTCTGTGGTGGGAGCTGTCAACTCAGCCCTGTTGGGAGTCCCTGAGGCAAGACATCATCGCGACCATTGTCTTACGTGGTTGTGATTAGTACAGTTGTTGATCACCTGGTATCAGAACCTCATCACTTTATACGCGGTATTTCATTTGCTCTATCATTACAAATGACGGCCGGTGCTTTGGAACGAGGAAAGGGAGGCTCACGGAGGGTCAGAAACAGACCCAAGGTCCCTCAGCTAGCAAGTGGCCAAGTCAGGATATGGGTCAGCCACTCATGTGCTCCCAAGCCCAGGCCTCCCTTCTCTGGCTTCTCCACCAGCTCCTTGCTGTGGCAGCTCACAGGCTGGAGAGAGCAGCCACACCCAGCGCCCCTGAGGCCACGCCCGGCCACGCCGAGGTCTTGGAACTAAGGTGGAACAGCCAGGAAAACCTCAGGGACACGTTGTCCAAGTGGCCAGGGGAAGTTCCCTCAAGGGGCCCGGATGGCCCCTTGGCCAGGCAGGTGAAACTCCCAGAAAATGGGCAGCGTCCTAGCAGGCCTGGCTGTGGTGAGAGGCCCTGCTTGCCACATGTGGGCATGTCGGGTTCTAAGGCAATGCTTTCTTGTCACTGTAAATTAATTAGTGGACTGCATTTGAAGTCTAGCATCCCGTGTGGACTGTCCTGCAATGGCAGACTAGGTGGGTGAGAAGCTGGCAAGTCATTGGGCCAGTGTCTCTATGAGTGATCTCGGCGTGCAAGGCACCCGGGGTTTTCATGGCCACTGCCCAGAGCTGGCTACCTGGGAAGCTGCCCTGTTGGAGAGTGACGGCCTCTGTGTGCTGACCCCCTTTTGGGGGTCACCTGATTCATAACAGTAGCAAAATGACACTCATGAAGTAGCAACAAAAATCATTTGATGGTTGGGGGGGTCACCACCACCTGAGGAACAGTTTGAAAGGATCACGGCATTGGGAAGGTTGAGAAACACTGTTTCAGATGCTCTCAGATTCAAGAGCAGGCCTGGACAACAGTGTGGTCACCACATAAAGCCCTGTGTTCCGCATACACAGCCAGGCCCCTTGTGGGAAGGGCAGAGCAGCACACAGGTGGGAGTTCAATGGACTTGAACTTGAATCCCGGATTCCCCATAACAAGTGACATGGACCAGTTTCCCAACTCTCGAAGGCTCGCTCACCTCCCAGCAAACACCAACAGGAGCTACCTCAGAGGACGGCTACAGAACGTACAAGGAAGGGGACCCAAATCATGCCAAGTCTCTATCAGGCCCGGCCGTTGCTGGGCCCCTGAGCCGTTGGTTCCGGCTTGATCAAGATGGGACCTGCTCAGGGCACGCCATGCCCACTGGGCTGAGATAGTCCTGCTTAACCCTGTGATCACTCGCAGACCAGACCATTGAGATTCATAGTTTTCATTGTCCCGTTCTCAGAACTGGACCATCAGGGCTTTCCTTCCTGTCCACCTTGGTCTCGAAACTTCAGACACCGGGCCTGCATTGTAGCAGCATGCGCACCTCCAGTGGCATGAGGTGCCTTCCCTGGGTCTCACAGCCGGGCCTCCTGTGTGGGACACAGAATGCCACCAACAGGTGGGTGGCAACTCTTTGTTAGCATCAGGGCAGGACACATCCTTGCACCTGCACGTATTTCCCAGGTACATGGCCAGGTTCAGTACACAGTGATACAGGCCCTCAGCAAGACGGGGGCTTGGAGCAGAGAGCTCATGACTGCGCAGCTAAGCCAGGTGACTCAGCTGTCCACAGGCCCAGGAATGGACATGCCCAAGAGGGAAAGCAGCGGGTCAGGGTGGATTGGACTGGATAGGCAGGCCCCGCCAGAGGCACTTTGAGTCAGCTCCAACCCCAGGTGCCAGAAAGGATGACCTCTCAGTATTGCCAGAGATGCTGGTCCCACCTGCCCTGCTAAGAAACTGGGACTCTAGGTTTCTGTATGAAATCTCCCAGTTTTTAAATGAATTCAATTAATTAAAAAAAAATTTTAAGTACCATAGGCCAAGCAACTGGTTTATGTGCTAGAAATAGCCTGACGGTTTCATTTGTGATCTTGAACTTTGAGGGTTGACAGAATTAGGGTTAAGGAGTGTCTGAAACAGGCCCTGCCCCGGGATTCAGCGGAAACAGTGTACCTGGGAGGTGATCCCAGGAAACAGGAGGAGGCGGTTGGGGAAGTGAGGAAAACAAAGGAAGATAACACCCAATATAGGGACGCTATTGGGACACCAGAATTCCCGGGTGCTGCAACAGGCAGCACACTCAGCGGCTACCTGGAAGTTCAGAAGCTCAAGTCTACCCACAGGTGCACAGAAGAACAGCCTGGAACTCTGACAGCCAGCCATTGGGAGTCTCATGCAGCATCGTTTTAATCTGACATCCTTGGAGTCACCATAAATCAGGATCAACTGCACAGCATCACATTTGGGGTACATTGGTATCAAGTCACCAACGTGGGCAACTGGAGCTTCACCCCACAGGGAACCCCGGGAGTCAGTGTGGAACGCATGACTCAGAATCATCTTGTCTAAGGGTCGAGGGAGCTGGGGCATTTACAGACTGACTCCTGCCACTCGTCTGTCTGTCAATCAGTCATACTGGGACAGCTGTGTGTTGCTGTTATGTGGGCACAATGCTACAAGTACCAGCAGGTCACCCATGTGAACAGGTTTCAGCAGCACCTCCAGACCAGGAAGAAGTAAATACCTGGCAAACTACTTCTGACAGAATTGGCCAGTGAAAATGTTTTGATGAACAGCAAAACATGGCCTGAAGATGAGCTGTTCCGATCTGAAGAGCTGCCTCATAAAGGTAGAGTGGAATTTTTCCCTCCAATGGTTTTATTGGCACATCATTTACATAGCATACAATTCAGTAGTTGAATCACTCAAGCTTATCAAGGAGAATTGCCCGATCATTACCACATCAATTTTAGAGCACCCCACCTCCACCCCCACCCCAAGGTTAAATCTCCTTTAAGATGAGTTATGTAATCACAGTCCATTCTGGTGCTCCCTCCCCCTCCTGCAATCTTTATTTACTCCCCAAATCCCCTTTCCCTCCTTGTCACCCACCACAGTTGGGGGGGGGAATAGTGATAATAACTGATACAAGGAGGGGGTAGGGGCATACAGGGTGAGGGTAGAGTGCATCTTAATGAGGTAAATAAGTGGCATGAAGCCTTGGGGATCACCATTGGCTGATGGGGCATGAGCTATACACACACATTAGTCAGACTGTGGATGTACTTAGTGCAGATGTAGGGAAATGGCAGGAAACGGAATGCGCAAAGACCACTACCCTCGGCCTGGATGGTCAGCCCGGTGACTGGCCCCGGCTGTTGTGAGTCAGACTCACACACGTGGCAGATTCCCCTGGGAATGACAAGCTGAAGGGGAATGGGATCAAATCCATCAGCAAAAGAAGTGTTTCTCAAGATCTGTCTTGAAGTTGAAATACAATGCTGTCAGTGATAAGATTTTATCCATAAGCAACCTATAAGGAAAACCAGTTACTTTGACTAGTATTCACACCAACTAATCGTGGCAAAGGTGAACCAGCTGAAGGGGTTTACCAGCTTTTGAAGTCTGGATTTGATCAGACATGCAAACAAGATGCAGGGATCACTAGGACTGGGAGGTGGAAGTTGCAATCAAAGAAAGACTGATAGCTGGCCTTGGTGGTAGCAATGACAGGAGATCATGTGGTAGTGTTTGGCAAGACGAATGGCTTGCTCATTGCAAATACCTTCCTTCAACAACACAAACTGAAACTCCGTGGTCACACGTGGATCTCACTGGTTGAAATAAAAACGAATCGAGTTGACTGCCTTTGTGGAAATAAGTGACAATGATGAACAGTATCATCCTTCAGAATAAGGCCAGGCGCTGAAAACAGGCCAGGTCAGCAAGTGCTACTATGTGCAAGTTCATGTTGAAGCTGGAGATCATTTAAAAATGTCTATTATTGCTGAATATAGCCTTGTAGATATCTCACCTAAATTTAGGGACCATCTCAATCACAGATTTGATGCAATAAACACTATGGCAGTTAGATTTCATGTCAGCTTAAAGATGTATGCAGTGTAAGCTTAGAGTCCAACCTATCTCTCAGGCCACGGCCTGGCCACACCTCCTTTGGGGTGTGGCCTTTCGTATCAGCGGGACATTGAGAAAGTCTCCCTCCTCTTTCCCTTCACCTTCCTCCTCGCTGGCACTGTGTCTGCCTCCAGGGACGACCCCATGTGCGCCGCCTGCCCGGAGAGCTGTCAGCACCCTGCCACAGGTCCACTGACCTTGGACTCACATGACCCCAGCCACCAGCCTGAGATCCCGCAGCATCTTGCTTCAACTTTCTGCGCCCTTGGTCTGCAGCTATGTGAGTCTACAGAGGGATCTGGCTAGCGTCGGACTCGTGCACTTTTGTTGAACTGAGCTTCTGGATCTAAAATTACTTGTTGACATAGAGCTCTTTTTATACTTGCATGAGTGTCACTGATTTTGTTTGTCTCAACAACTCCATTTAACACAAACAGTAATGACCAAAGACCAACTGAGTTGTGGGTGACATCAGGACACGATGCATGGAAAATGCAAAAAGCCATTAGAAAGACAGGACAGAAAGCAAAGACCAGGATGGATGAAAGAAGAGACTTCCTTGAACAGAGAGTGGCTAAAGTGAATGAAAATGATGATGGAGAGAACAGGCTGAACAGATTTCAAAGAGTGGCTCAAGATCAAGGTAAAATGTTACAGGAAGTATGTGAAGCCCTGGAGTTAGAAAACCAAAAGGGAAGGGAGCACTTAACTCGTCTCCAGCGGAAAGAGGGGAGGAAAACATGCCAACCTGGAGCTGGAGGAGGGAAGGGTTCGACGGGTACAGTCCTGAACGACACAGGAGACATCAAAGACCATGGAAAGAATGCCGGTCGTGGTAGCAAAATAATTCATTGGTGTTGAACCACTTCATTCGGTAGCATATGATCGAACCCCAACTGCCTTGAAGTAAGTGGTCCCAGCTGCTCAGAAGGCATTGGACAAAAACAAGGGTGCATGTGGGGGAAAGGAGGGCCCCCCACAAATCATCATGGGTCCGGGAGGCGCAATTGTACAGCGATAATAAGTCAAGATTGTAGTGAAGACAGAGAGCATGAGAGACAGAAGAGAGAGCGAAATAAATACTGGAGTCAGACACATTTCACAATAGCGTGCTCACCTCGGCCCCACTTGGCGGTCCTTGTGGGGAGAGCCCGAGAGCAGGAGAGGCAAACTTTATTGCTAACCAAGAGCTGTATCTACCTAGGGGGTCGTGATTACAGGTAGCCACACATCACAGGAAGGGGCAGTACAATAGGCACACACATCATAGGAAGGGGATGTACGACAGGCATAAGTGTGACAGGAAGGGGATGAGCTAGGGGTGTGCCCATAGGAAGGGGGGAATAGAGGTATACATGTGACAAGATAGGTGGACTCTAGATTCATGATGGCGGCCTAACCTTGGTCACCCTTGGGTGGGCTTGACCTCTCAGGGGTCTCCTACAAGGAAACAATCAACTACTATCCTTATCAGAAGGGAGTGGGTCCTGCTTGTTGTGGGATACACATTGGTGACTGCTTGCTCTGGATGGCTGATAGCCCTTAGGGAGAATAACCCCTGACCTCCTTCTGTTGACCTCCAAGTGGATAGTCCTTCACCATGTGTAGCAAGCAGCTAAGGTTGGCGTGTATTTGGGGGAGAGAACTTGGGACAAATCTTTGTGTTTCCCATGGATGCAGGCATTCACAGAAAGCCAATTGATATGTTTTGACAAATGGATACAATAATGGAAGCACTCGGTGGCCTGTGTCAAGAAATTCGGAAGACACGGAGCCAGGCAGCCAACTAGAAGAGCACACCTGAGTGTTCATCCCAGCATCAGGTGGTCCAGCAGGAGGTGGCTGCTCTTACACCGTGGCATTAGTGTCACTGCAGGTAAACCTTTGCTGACGTTTCAGTAGGACATTGCTTCCAAGTGAACTGCCAGAAACGCAAGCGCAGTTCCAAAGGGGGACGTGGAATAGGGCGTATCATGGGTGATATCAGATGGATCTTACCGGAAAGGAAAGAATGCCAGAAGTAAGTTTACCTGTGTATTAGTGACTGTGGAAAAGCACCGGACTGTGTGGCTCATACGGAATCATAGACGGCATTGTAAAGATGAGACCTTCGGATCACGTACCTGTCCTCATGAGAAATGGGTATTCTGACAGAGAAGAACAAATGGGGGCTGGTGGGTTTAAAATGCTAAAGGAGTCTGCCAGTGTTGCCTCCTTAGATCACACATATTCGAACTGTATGCTGAGCCAGTACTCCAGAGGGTTGACTCTGTACGGAAATGGAGTGACAGCACACTTGGAAGACCACTCATTAACAACCTGCGTATGCAGATAACACAATCCTGCTTGCTGAAAGCCAAACCAACTAACTGAAGCACTTTCTAATTGGGATCAAAGCCTTCAGTATGGGTTACACCTCAGCACAAAGGAAACAAATTCTCCACCCTGGATCAATAAGCAATCTAGTGGTAAACAGAGACGAGAGTGAAGTTGAAAAAGAATGAAGGATTTCACGTTATTTGGATCCACACTCGGTGTTATGGAAGTAGTTGTCAAGAAAGCAAATGGTGTATTTTATCGGGTGACCTCTCTAGAGGGCTAGAAAGCACAGATGCCGCCAGAACACTAAGGTGCCCCTGGCCCCTGCCAGGGTGTTCTCAGGAGTCTCATAGGCATATTTGACAATGAACGAGGAAGATCAGAGAGGAACCCATGCCTTTGAATGATGGTGCTGGCAAAGAACATTGGCTCTGCCACGAACTGCCAGAGGAGTGGACAACTCTGTCTTGGAAGAAGTACAGTCAGAATGCTCCTTTGAAGATGATAAGACTTTGCTCCGTGTGCTTTGGCTATGTCATCAGGGGGACCACTTCCTGGAAAAGGACATCATACTTGGTAAAGCGGTGTTTACCAAAATGAGGAAGATCTTCAACGAGATGGGGTGGCACCGTGTCGGCAACAGTGGGCTCAGACACAGCAGCAGTTGTGAGGCTGGTGCAGGGTCGTGCTGACGTGTTGTACAGAGTGCCTTCCTGAATGGAAACCGGCTCCGTCTGAGCCCACCAGCACTTCCTGCTACTCCTTGTCCCAGGGCTGTTCCAAAGGCGTTCCCACAGTGCTATGAAGAGCCCCAGGTAAAAGCCACGCCAGGATTAGGATCTAGATATTGGGCCACATGCCATGAAATACTAAGCCTGGCAGGACCCGTGTGGGAAAATCGCCAGATCTACAAGAGAGGGGTGGCAGAGCCCCCATCAGCCACTGCATCAATGAGTGGCCAGAGACCTTCAAAGCACCCCCCTGCTGCGGTGCTCAGGGCTGGGTGTGAGGGCCCTAACCCTGGCTGCGCTTGTCTCAGCAGTGAACTGTCTAGCGGATCCCTCTGCTCGCCTGCTTGTGTGTAAGAGTTCAGCCCTTGGCCCTCCTTGCCTCTCAGGGTTCTGCCTGTCAGTTCCAGGTCTTGGTGATCCCTCAACAGGGCCCCGTTACCCTCCATGATCTCCCACCGGAGCCTCCAGAGGCGACCTGGCAACCGTTTTCTGCAGAATGGTCGAAATTGGTTTATCTCCTGAGCTGCCAAGTACCATGTCATAAGCAATGCATAAATAAACCATTGGCCTATCCAGAAAGCATATTTTGTCCAGATGTGTCCTTGAAACGTCAGCCCTGAGACATGAAAGTCAGATTGGAGACCACATTCCCAAGGGTCCCAGATAGGAGACTCACAGGGCAAGCCTTCACATAGGCAGGTGCAGCCACCCCACAGCCATGTCCCCTGCATACCGCTCAGGCAACCAGCCTTCTGGAACCCCGGGTGTGCGGGGTGCTACAGCTCACCAGGCCGGTCTGCATACTTAGCTTGCATGGCCCGGCTGGACGTGCTAGTGGCAGGGGGAGGGCTGAGCTCGGAGGACTGCTCGGCTGAGAAGCACCAAACCAGGAGTTCCTTTGGATCTCTGTGGACCGGCTGGCTCCAGCCAGTCGGTCTTCACCAGGAGGACCAGCTCAGCACGCTTGACTGCGGTGCCAGCTCTTCCTTTGGCCTTGCTGCATGCAGAAGGCAGGACAGAGAGAGGGGAAACCGGGATGAGGCTGAAAGAGAAGGGAGGCCTGAATGGTGTGAACCCACCAAGGAGGATGTTGGGTGTGTGTGAACCAGTTTCACCAGCTCTGAAATGCAGTCAACAGTGCGAGCCAGCCTCAGGCCAGTTGGGAGATGATCCAGGAGGGCAGACAGGGCCATGGTGGCAGAAAGCACCATATGGAGCTTGCAAGTGGTCACTTCAGCTGCCCATGAACTTTTAAATGTCATCTGCATTGCTTCCTTCCAGTGCAAGTACGTGCTCATAAAGGGAGAGCCAGGCCTGCGATGCATGAGTGGAAAGTGAACGTCCCTACTGAAACAGCCCCACACTCACCCGCTCTGCGCCCTTGCAAGCAACATCCGCACCTGCACACGGGTGCACGTTGGAAGGGTGCGTTTGTACTACACAGGTGCTTACTTGCTCGGGTTGTACTTTCTGTCTACTAGACAACTGCCCACACCACTCTCGTCTTCGCCATGACTGCATTACTTCGCTGTGCTGTGGATGGTCCGATATCTGGTTAACGCTTATTCATTCCCTAAGTCCTGGCCTGTGGGAAACCACCACAGATGTTAGGTCATAGCAAGGCGGCCTGGAGCGGCCTCTTATCACTCGATAGAATGACACTGAACACCGGCCACGTTGGTGCAAGAAGACAGTGCTGGGTGTGAAAGACACGCATGTGCATAGAAGGGTGATCAAACTCCAGGGAGAGCATGGGTTTTCCAGGTAAGCCGAAAGATCCCGCAGCTACTGTTTTGAAGGAATTGCTCCAGCCAGCTGCCATGGTTTAATTTTAGACTTGTGTGTACCCTTGGGCTGGCAGCCCGCTCAGTAGCCAAGTGCGAGGCCGCCGCAGGAGCCGATAGAGTAGATGGCTACAGACCAGACCTCAGAGTGCTGATGCCACTTCCACTGTGTGGCAGGCCACACTCTTGTTCAGTGCACGCAGCCCTCTCTGTGCCTCCGGTTCCTCATTTCCAAAACTAGAAAGAGAACCACCCCCAGGGACAGGTTACCCAACCAGAGTGAGTATCACCCGTGCATTGCAAACTCAGTCCGTACAAACG
Source organism: Tenrec ecaudatus (assembly GCF_050624435.1). Taxonomy (NCBI): domain Eukaryota; kingdom Metazoa; phylum Chordata; class Mammalia; order Afrosoricida; family Tenrecidae; genus Tenrec; species Tenrec ecaudatus. The sequence goes on from NC_134534.1 coordinate 184,995,058, forward strand.
CAGGTGTGGATGTGCCCGTGTTCGGGAGCCTGTGGGAGGCACTTCTCACGTGGTTCGTTCACTACAGATTCATGAGTCAGCACAGTATCTGCCTTGCTTACTGGGTATCCTGTCCCTGTCAGGGGTTGTGCATTTGAGAAAGAGACTTTGGTTCTGGAGAAGAGGCCTTCCAGTTGGGAAAAAGACAGACAGATGCTGCCAGCCATCCCTGGAAGCAGAACCTTTGATGTGATTCCCCAACAACCAGACATGAGCTCATCACGGCAGATGAGTGAGTAAGCACAAGGCAGCCCCTGCTTACTCTGCTTATTGCATGACGCAGCACTGGTGCTTGAACGGTGAGAGGAAAGAGCGCAGTGACCTTTCCTGGCACTAAGTGGGTGGCCCATCTAGTGACTGGGGCGGGGGGATCACGCCAGGCGTGTGAGTCTTGGGGACCTGGTGTGGATGAATCCACTTTTGTAGTGACCCCCCCCCCCTACACACACACATACACATTTCTCTCAGCCAGGTAGTTTAAAAATAATTAAGGACAATGAAATGGGTGTAAAATAAAACATAATGTTTGAAAGCTAATGGTTCAGAGCAGAGACCTCACAGAGGTCCATGTTTCCACACCAGGCCCCGAAAACTATCCCCCAAAGCCTCAGAGAGGCAGCCCCGACACGAAACCTGAGTGCTGGCTGCCGATGGTAAATAGTCAGCCACTGCCCTTCGCGAGCAGTGGCCGGCCTGACCCGTGCATGTGTGTCTTATTGGCACTGCCTTGCAGAGCCGCCGGCCTCTGAAAGAAGGCAGGTGTCAGGCCCGGGACTGTGCGAGGGGACGGAGCCTGGCTTGGTCCAGCCCTGCAGCGCGGCCTCCCAGTCCTGGGAGGGAGGGAGAAGAACTGACAGATGCTCAGAATGTAGAGCTGCTGCTGCTAATCCACACACGCTCCACGTCGTGAGCAGACGGGAGCCCCCTCCACGTGGTGGGCGTCCACGCGTGGCAGACTGAGTCGGCATTAGGCATCCACTTGCGCCCTGGCTGAACCCTTCCTCCCGTGTTTTCTTGACAAAATGCTTGTTTGGCTACACTTGGTAGAAATAGATCTCCAGATCCCCACTGTGGGGCACCTCTGCGTGGATTCAAACCTCTCTCTTCTGGTTAACCGCCAGGAGCATTCATCAGTTGGACTACCTGGGGACTCCATAATGCCAGGCTGTTGTTCTTGTTGACCCATGGGTCAGCTCAGGGCCGCCTTGTAGGACAGAGTCGGGCTGCTCCCAGTGGTGTCTGTCCTAGGCTGTAAATCTCCATTCTCTTGAAGAGCGGCTCATGGGGTTGAACCACTGACCTTCAGTGAGCAGCCCAGTGCTGAACTGTAGTGGCCCTGGGCTCCTTCACCTGCCAGGCAGCAGTCCTGAATGCTCAGTCTTTCCCACTTAGCATCCTATCGATCCCAACAAAACCTGCTGCCACTGAGTCTATTCCAACTTTCTAGGGGGTTTCTGAGACTGGAAATCTTTTTCTCCCAGGCCTGTCTGGCACGGTGGATTTGAAATCTGTTCCCCATCAAACGTTTCAGAGAAGCCTTGCACGGTTTGTTTCCAGTGGAGTGTCAAAAGGCAGTCACCTTGAATGACTTCTGCTTGACAGATGGGTCAGCACTGTCACCTCCCAGTCCCAGGAGCACTGGCACGTGACGGGGGAGACGGGGAGGGCGGCAGCAATGGTCCCGCGAGCAGGGTCCAGGCTCGGCTCTGCTCTGGACCTGGAGCCAGCCCCTGCTTCACTCTGGACCTCTTGGCCTCTGTGTCTCCTGCACTGCTCAAAAATGATGATCCTGAGCTAAACTAAACTAAGTGCAATGTGGTGGGACTTGGTGGGCCTTCAATATGCCGAGGAGAATTTCCCAACTCTCAGAGGGAAGCCCAATACAAAGGAGCGAAGACGCTTCCCACGATCGAGTCTCTCCTGACTCGTGATGAGGCTGTGGGTCAGGCTAGGACTGTGCCGGGCCTTCTGAGACTGTATGTCTTTGGGGGAAAGGAAAGTCCTCTCTCCCATAGAGCAGCTGGTAGTTTCAAACTGCTGACCTTGCAGGTGCATCCCAGTAGGGAACCCACTAGGCCACCAAGACAGCCTAGCGTAAAGCCTATCTTGAATAGACTGGCATCCTATTGGGAAGGTCAACTCCTCAGAACACTCCCAGAGGAGAGCCGGTGAGAGAGGCCCAGCTTCCAAGGGTCAGAGGTCAAAGGGAGGAGCCTGCATTCCGTCCTTGCTGGGCCTTGATGCCCACGGACGGACATAGTGACCCAGTGCCCAGTGTCTCTATGGTGTGTCCCTCTCCCTCATCCCACCTTCACCCTCAACAAGAGTATACTTCCCAAGGTGCAGGCAGCAGAACTAGCCTCTCCCCCAGCAGCCTCCTCTCAGGAACCTGGGAAGAAGAGCTAGACCACCCCCCAACCCCCCAGTCCTGCCCAGGAGACTTGTGGGGTTCATCCGGAAAGCGACATCACTCTCTTCTGCGGAGTGTGAGATGACTGGTACTCATATCGCCCAGAACTGCATGTGATCAAGTCCCTGGAGCTGTGCTCCAGCCACGGCGGCTATGGCGCTAGCCTGGGCCAGGCTGAGAAAGTGAGTCTGGAGGGAAAGGGCTCCAAGTGCAGCTCCCAGGAGGCCTTTTCTGGGGACTTTGAACATCTTGGATTCTAATCTTGTTTTTGTACTCCTGTCTTTGATGCTCAGCAACAGTCAGCATGTTCCCTTGGGCCCCTGGAGGCCACTGTCCCCGTGGAGCCACCCAGTGGCTTCGCCTGACTGTGCCTGCACCTGCCATCACTGCTGCACCTGCAGCATGTCCCACACATGGCAGACCCAGCTCCTCACCCTTCAATAGCAGTGACCCAGTGAGGTGGGACACCGTGCATGTGCCCCTGCACGGACACGGGCCTGGATGCTTTTCCACAGTCACCCCAAAAGTCTCACCACCAGGGCATGGGTGGGGGGTGATCTGGAAATGCCAGTCAGGCCTGTCTGTGTCTGAGGGCAGTGTTACTATTGGAATGAATAAATGAATGAATGAATGAGGACAAGATTTCCCCATTCCATCCCAGCTTCAGGAAGTTTGCCTGGCTGTGGGGACAAGTAGCCACTGCCTACCCCACCCCCCATTTGTATGAGGACTTCCCCCCCCCCCCCCGGTCTCTCACAATTCCTCCACCTCCCAAGTTCCCTTCGGAGGCTCCTGGGGACCAGTAGGCAGAGCCCTGTTGTGGGGGCCGGGGTGGCCTGGTAGAGTCCCTCCGCAGCCCTAGTCTGATTTACCGGCCAGCGTGGCCAAAACACAGCCCAGCGGCAGCTGCAGCTGGATCCCGGGCTTTGGGGCGCTCAGCCCATGTTTTGTGCTGTTCTGAGAGGGGCAGCTGTTCTGGGGCTGAAACATGAAGAGAGATGGGCTGAGATCAGATAAGCATCCCTTCCCCGGCAGACGTACCTCCCAATGTGCAGGCCTTTGTAATATTACTAGCAGTTAAGGAATGTTGAAATGGGGCTCTACCCTTGATCTGAGTGATAATCTCTGAAGCTATATTTACATCTACCTAAAGATATTTCAATTTGCTATCTCCCCCCTGCCCCACCAGCATGCGTGCGCACGCGCGCGCACACACACCTTCCTTGACTCAGAACAGAGCTAGGGCCCTGCAGAGCCAGGGCATATTTCTTAATGTTTTACATTACAGTTGTAAGTCCTTCTTATCCTTCGATAATCACGTTTTAACTCTTACGCAGCGTGGTGTGTGTGTGTGTGTGTGTGTGTGTGTGTGTGTGTGTGCGCGCGCTGCGTATAAGTTCACATTTTCACCAACAGTGTTTGATCCTTTCATCTTGCTCTCCCCAAAGCCATGCTTGCAAGACTCCATTCAGCACTGGATTAATCCCCAAATCACTTAGCTCAGCTTTCTCAGCTGCTGCCAAACAGCCTCTCTCCCTGCTGGTGCAGGCTTTGTGGTGGTTATCATTATGGGAAGGGAGGATTGGAGCTCAGCACAGGAATGAGAACTGGGCAGGGGAGGGGGACCAACAAATCTTTGTGGATGTTGTCCACAGAACCTTCCCTCGGGAGGGGGTTGGTTGGGAGGAGAACAGGTCGAGGAAGGGAGGCCCAGGTGAGCTAAGGGGGTTCGAATCTCGAACTTCCTACCTCTGTGTCCTAAGGTATATTGCATATAATTAGCCTCTTGGTGCCTTGGTTGTTCCCACAGTTCCCGCTCTAGTTCAAGCACAAGACCCCACCCCCCCGGGAGGTGAACAGAACAGGAAAACAGAAATCTCAAAACAAGACCGACTGCGCTGCTCAGTTTTTAGAAGCGCCAAAATTGGTTGTGAACATGAAAAGATGCCTGGCACAGTGTCTAGCACTCAGTGAGATTTGGGTAAAATGGAGTGAATATTAATATTTCTCAGATAATTCTACAAAGTTACAAAACCACTAGTAACTGCCACCACCACCACCAGTCTCAAAAACAAAAAGTCATGCGGTTAAATTCCATGATTTTGTTTTATGAAGTGATTTTCCTGTAGGAGGGCACAGAAGGGAATTCGGAGAGAAGAAAGCTTGATCAGTGCTTTGCTCGCTGACTGAAAACAGCCTCTCTCTCTCTCTGCACGGACGTCTTGAAGGCTGAATGGACCTTAGCAAAGGCAGGGCAGCCCAGACTTGGCACAGGAGAACAATGCAGGGAGGGGCAGGTGAAGGGGCTGGCTTCAGAATCACAGGGCAATTAACTGTCCACAGGCTGATTGGCCAGAAGGAACACAGGCGCAGCACATTATCCAGGAGCACAAGGCCCGAAAAGAAAAGCCAGAGCCGATGGAGCGGATTCCAACCCACAGAGACCTTGCCAGACAGCAGAACCACATCTTGAAGGCAGCAGACTGCGCTTCTTCCTCCTGTGGGGAGCAGCGTGAAGCGAAAGGCCACCCCTTCCTCCAGTAGAGGAGTCTTAGCCACCGCTCCCTCCACCAGAGCTCTTTCTAGAAATTAGCCCAGGCTGCCTCTGAGTGAGCCTTTAGGACAAGGTAGGGGTGCTCCTGTGAGTTTCTGCAGGAGTGGAGAGGCTGTCTTCCTCTGCAGCGTGCCTGGGCATCCAATGGCTGGTCTCCAGGCTAGCAGTGCAGGGTGCCTCCACCATTGCCACACACACAAAAACTCCAGACAAAAAATCCATCTTACTGAATTTCGTAAGCGATGACCACTGACTTATTTTCTTTCTGTTTTTTTGTGTTTTTGTTTTAAGGCAGTGGGCAGGGACTAGTGAAAGTAGACCTAATTTTCTACTGAAATTACAGACGGATCCTCAAGGGTGTATTCAATCTATAGTCAGTCTTCCTCCCTCACCAGCCACCAACTGGCTTTCTGGCAGAATGTAGGGAAGAGGTCTCCTGACCCTGCACCACCTGGGACCAGCTTTGTACCGGCTATCCAGGCGTCCCAACCCTCCTTCCCGCCAAATAGTCAAGATCTTAGGTCTGGAGGTTAAAAGATTGCAAGAAAGCATAAGTTGTCCTAACATTAAACCACTCACAAATGAATTGACCACTTATCAAATTAGCCCCACGCACACATCCTTCCTCATTGAATCTGGGATCTCCCCAGGCTCTGAGAGTCAGCTCTCTGTCCCTCTCTCTCGCATGTTTTACATTTGTTAATTCTCTGGATGTTTCCAAAATCCTAAAATACCATGAACTAGATGGCACATCCACACTGGTAAGTGAAACAGCAAATTTCACGGACGGTGCAAGGGTTTCATGTTGCTGATGGGCGTGATCCTGGAGGCTGGGTTCGCATCAGCCAGACACCAAACATTTCAGTCTTGCTAGTCCCAAATCTCGTCCCCACCAGATACTGTAAAATGTTGGCTCTTGCCAAAAGATGTGCCCAGTCTTCCTCCAATGGGAAAAGCCTTGTGTATTTGCTTTGGGCAAATCTCTCTCAAGATGGCCCACAATTTAACCATTTCAATCAGGAGCAGGAGCAAACATGGGAACAAAGTACTCATCCGTCAAACCATCTGTCTGTCTACACTGCCAGGACTTAGTCTTTGAAGGTCATGGACCCCTTGAGTGGAGAGGGCAAAAATAAATAAAACCCTCTTCCTAAGGGGGAAAAAAACGGCACATTCACAAAATTAGTTTCCAAAGGGTCACACCCCTTCTTGATGTCTGCCAAGATCCCTAACCGCATGGAACGTACCTGGTCTGCAGGTTTCCAGTCTCCGGTGCTGCCTAAACAGAAGCACCACTGGCGGGTGGTTTCAACACAGAAATGCATGTGTCCAGTGTAGGTGGCTCAGAGTCCAAACCCAGCATGCCAGCCACAGGCCGTGAATCCCGGATAAGGCACAATTCTCCGCATTCTGTGTTCGTCCTCAATTTTGTCACCAAAGCCTGGCCAAGTTGAAACATATCGGGGGCGAGGGGGTGCACCAATGTAACCACTCTCCCGCCATGGCGCCTCCATAAGAAGAGGCAGGGACTGATAGCTCTTGTACGTGAAAAGTCAAGTCCCAATGACTTTCCCGGGCCTAGAGGCTTACAAAACGAGCCCCTCAGGACCTGGGCTCTGTCAGGCCCCTGTCTTGGCTCCACTCTCCTCAAAGGGGACTTCAGTATCTAGGGGACTCCCACCAGAAAAGCCACTGTGAGAAAGAAAGGCACTGCTGACAGCTCCGATATTTACATAAGCACGTGGAAACCCCAGTAGGGTGGAAACCTGTGTCTCCTAGAATTTACAGATGGATTCTCGTCCCACCAACTCCAGCCTGTTTCCATCTGTGAACAAATCGCTGTGCAGCTCAGAAGAAGGATTTGTTATCTGTCAGGGCCCCTATAGCGCTCTGTTCCCAGGGCCTGAGGCTGGGCAGAGTGCTCTGACAGGAAGAAGGTCTACTGGGTGGGGGACTGGGGTGGAGGTGGGGGATGGGGCAGCATGGAGAGCAGGGTAGAGACGCTTCCAGCCGGACTTCCCTCCCGCTGGATGGGAGCGCTGGGGGCAGAGGCTAGCAGAACGGCACGGAGGGATGGGCGCAGTGGAACCAGGAAAGCTTGTCTTCAGTTTCTGGTCTTCAACGCCCTCTCCACTGGCTTCAGCATGTCCATTTCCAGGGCCTGCTCATCTTTACATCTTCAGATGGCTTGACTCAGTCTCTTGGCATCTTTCTTAGCCCCTAAGGGAGGAAGTGCATTGATCTGTCTCAGAAGCGGGCCATTGGCCAGGCTTGTAAGTGTGTTTGCCACAGGCAGGTGTCCACCTTTGATACAGGCATTTCTAGCAAGTGAAGACAGGCCAGGTTGTACATGGGTTTCCCATCTCAGGGCTGACAATGAGGCAGGCTCTCTAGAAAAGTACACTGAGAAAGCAAGAGTATATTGTCAAGACAGGCAGAAACTTGGGTGGGAACCAGGCTGGAAGGCCATTCCTAGAACATGAGCCTGTGGAACACTCTGTGATCTTAGTCCTTGGCAGAGACAACAGAGAAGAAATGGGCTGTTGGAGAGCAGGAAGCTAGAGTTAATGACCGCAGAGGCGGAAGAGGAATCAAGGCAGAGGCTCGAGTGCTCCCCACACAGTCAGCACCCCTTCTCCTGGCGAGGTCAAAAGCAGGCCAAGGACCTGTGTCCACTGGGCGCATCTTCCATTATGAGACAGCACAGAATGGCCCAGACAGCCTTCTAAAGATGTCCCCTTATAGCTTGGCATGATGGGCCATGAGGTTCCAGCTCTCTGTGGTCTTGTCTCCTTATCAGAGGCAACAGATGCCACCTCTGCCTTCTTAATCTTTAGCCCAAGCAAGGACACATCTACTTCCTTTCCTCAATAAACTCAGAGTGCCATCACTTCCTGAAAGTTGGCCGAGTGGGTTTTGGGTTGAGTGCAGCCAGCGTTCCATAAATAGGGATGTGCTTGGGCTGGTGCGGATTTTAGTAGATCGTTCAAGCCTATGGGCTCCTCCTTCTTCCCCAGTCACCTGTCGTTGGTTCCTTCACGAAGCACATGTTTCCACGTGTCCACTAGCTACCAGATTCCCCAGCCCAGCATCTTCTTCCTCTCGGCTGGGGCCAAAGCTTGCTTTTTTCTGTAAGCAATGTGGCTTCTCTGCTTCGTTGTTTGCTCCCTAGCCCTCCTGGATGTGAACACACTGTCTCTCGTAGACTCAGAAGTCCCTCCCCTGAACCTCTGTACCTGTGTCCCTGGGACTCGTCCCTGCGACCTAATTGTAGGTCTTGTCTCTGTGTGGTCTGAGAAGGTGTTAACATTTGTCCCTTTGGATGAAACGGATCTTCCTGTGCAGGCACCTGGCGTAGTCACTCTGGGAGGCGGGTGCCGTAGCCCCATGGTGTCTGGGCAACTGATTCTGGGCAGCAACTAAAGTCCTCTTTTGGCACACCCTCCCTCTGCCTTCCTACTTTCTGTCCACCTCCCACGTGACACCCATGGACCCTGAATCCAGCGAGCAATTCACCTAGCCTGGGAGGCGTTTCTGCAGAGTGTTTTCCGCTCTCCAGCATCGTCAAGGGAGACTTAGTCGCCAGCGATTGTATCAAGGACTGTTCATTTGGCTCTCCTCACACAGCATAGGGTCTCCAGCCAAAGGGGCACCAGCGGCATTTCGTGAAGGCGGCAGCTGCCCTGCTCGCAGTCTCACTGTTGTAATGGGATTCAGTGGGCATCAATGCTCCCGCTTCCCTTTGAATTTTTAGAACAAGGTGGCAGTGCTTATCCGGCCCTCTCTACCCTTAAGAAAGTCAATTTAAAACCTGGTCGCCAGCCAACAACATGAAAGTATTTGAATGCTGTGCATTTATTAATTTATTAATGAATGCATGTCCTTGGGGGATGGGCCCTGACTGGCTGCTGTATCTGTGCTGCCCTTAGACAGGAAGACAGCAGACCAACACGACCCTTTGGGGAATCTCTCCTGAAGCAGTAAGTCATTCACGACCAACCTTTTAATTGAAGGTAATAATAATTCCAATAATATTGTTAAGAACCACCATTAGCACAGAAAGAACTGAATTCACTGACATCATGCCCAAACTATGCCCAGTGAGAACTGCCTAACCAAACCCCCTGGGGGAAGGACTTTCATAAGCCATTGGAAAGTTATGAGCTCCTCGTACCTGCGTCAAGAACAAGATCAACTGTAACCATTTGGGAAGCCATGTAAAATGGAGAAAAGGCTCCTTGTCTTTTAACAACTGAACAAAAGGCTGCAAATGGAGTTAATTCTAAAAAAAAAGCCTGTGGAGGACGTGGGGCACTGTGTTGCCAGTGGAAAATGTCCTGACTTTATAGGTGAGGGCAATTTCCAGACATGAGGAACACGCGTGACTGGGGAGAGAGCGCAAAGGTGGCCTTTTGTTGTGGGGATGCGGGGTCAAAGGCCCTCGTGTCTGGGTTGAGACAAGGAGGATCATTGTGAAGGGGGCAACTGGATGGAGTGAGAAGAATCTGAGTCAAGAACAGAACGGAACCGGGGTCTGTTCTTAACACTAATAGGTGTTAGCTTTCTGACCGGGGCCTTGCCAAGCTTTGGTTTTACCGTCAATGAAATGGGTATAGGAACCATTAACAAGTGCCGTGAGGTAATGCGGCAAAACTTGAAAAGAGGCAGAACCTTTCTAAGGTGGAAATCTGTCTGCGGAGGAAATCTCAGATATTGTCCATGGATGGAGAGACAAGGCGGAGCTGGAGGCACGGGGATGTGGCAGCACCTGGCTATTGCTGAAAGGCCACGGCCACTCCGCGGGGGAGGACATGGCAGTCGGGGAGTCGGGTGATAGAGAGCCAAGAGAACAAGACAGCGCGCTGTCAGCGGGGAAAACTGTCAAGCACAAGTCAAGAAGGCCCTCCTGGCCCCCTGGTCCTCATGCCCTCTTTACAGAGGGGGCAGGGCAGGGAGTGTTTTCATAGCTTGACTCTAAGCCAACCAAACCTGGGTCAGACCCCTTAGAGGCCAGTTCCCACCACCACGTTTTCAACCAGCTCTCTGCTTTCTAAGCCAAGTCTCCCCGGACATGGATGCTGAGATGCCATGGCCCCAGGAACTCTGTCTTTGAGGATGCTTTAAAAGCCATCTGCCTCCCAAAGGAAGTTCTTCGAAGTCAGTGGTTCTCAACCTTCCTAATGCCGAGACCCTTTCATACAGTTCCTCATGTTGTGGTGACCCCCCAACCATACAATTATCTTCATTGCTACTTCCTAACTGTAATTTTGCTACTGTTATGAATCATAATGTAAATATCTGATATGCAGGATATATTTTCATTGTTACAAATTGATCATAATTAAAGCAGAGTGATTCATCACAGAAACAATACGTAATTCTATATTGTGAAATCTTTATTTCTAATGACAAATCAATGAAATGTTATCTTAAAGCATGGGGTAGCGTGGGTAACAGTCTTCACACTGGGTACTCGTTCGTATGAGGGCATATCTGCATGTGGGCAGACCCACCTGGAGACGGATAGAGGAGGGTGTCTCGGTTCCTAAGACCATTGGGAATATGTGTTTTCCGATAGTCTTAGGTAACCCCTGTGAAAGGGTCGTTTGAGAATTGCTGATGTAGGCCTTTTCAGTTAGGTGTTGGACTGCCAACAGCAAGGTCAGTGGTTCAAACCCACTGCTTGCTGCAGGGGAGGAGCAGGAAGCCATCTGCTCCCTGGAAGATGTATAGTCTGAGAAACGCTATGTGAGGCCAATGTGGTCGGAATCAACCATTGCTGTGGCTGGTCCTTTATAGAGAGAGTGGACGGCCCCCAGTGGGGTCCAGCACAGTGGAGGAAGAGTTATCCTTCCGGGCATGCGTCTGTCGTTCATGGAACCAGGAACTCTCCCTCATCTGTGGTTGCTAGTAGGTGCCATCAGCTCAGTGCCGCCTCGTAGCGAGCCAGCGTACAAGAGAAGGAAGCCATGCCTGGCTGGCATCATGCCCATAGTTACCGTGTTTGAGCCCATTACTGTAGTCACCGTGGCCATCCCGCCTGCTGATACTCTGTCTCCTTTTCCCTGTCCTTGTCCCTCACACAATTTTAAAATGATTTGCAAACCATAAATACATATTTACAAACAAGCGAAATCTCCATTAGCTGAATCATGCATGTCCTTTACATGAAACTACGATAGCTTTCGTCTCATTTCCAAGTTTGCTTCAGAGCCGTGTGTGCGTACCAAAAGACCCAAAGACGCTGGAGAGCCGCATTTTGCCGCCCCTCCTGATGCAGGATGTTCCACGCACCGTGTCTCAGAAGCTCTTCGCAGTCTGTGACAAAGTTTGCAGAGAATGGTGTATTTTGGAGTTGGGGACATGGAGGCCAAGGGAGGGCTTTATGCCTTGCCCAGGTTCATGCAGCTAGCAGGAGGCAGCCCCGGCGTGCTGCTGCCCGGCTCTCTTGTGGTGGGCACTGGGTACCATGGCACTGATTCTAACTAACAGACCCGCCCCCACCGGGTTCTCTGGGCTGAAATCCTCCCAGAGCGGGTTGCCAGGTCTTGCCGCCGAGCACTGTACCCTGTGCCACCAAGTTGTCTTTCACCCAGGGAGCAGCTTGTCTGGTTCGTGCTGACGTCCATGCGAAGGAAGAAGGAGAGGGAAATGGGTCAGAACTAAATTTTATACAGAAAATCCCCGGAGGAAACCCCTGCTCTTCGAAGTCGCCAGTGACTGAAGTTGCTGCTGCTTGGTCAGAGCATGCTGGGGGTGGAGCCTCTTCCTCAAGGTGCGTGGTCCCATCCTCCGTCACAGTCATCACTGTGAACCGGACCCCAGACTCCCCCGAAAGTGCTTTCCCTGGCAGTGGCATGGTTTCCCCAGCAACGCTGACAAACATGAAAATGACATGAGGCGTTTCCTGTCCCAACCTGAACAAGATCAGGGAGGATTTGTGAAATATTAGCATGTCTACAGAATAATCAGTGGGTGATTATTTGGATAAGAGGCGTCCCCCCCACACACAAAAAAAGATGTTAAAAATGTTATTTTTATTGTTGTTTTTTAAGTGAAGCAGGTTTAACTTTTCAGGGAGCGAGAAAAGCTGTCTGTCTTTCACCGAGTTCGAAATGAACCACCGTCCGTGGGCAAACGCGAGCTTTCCTTACCCGTCTGGGATTCCTTCTAGACATGGTGGTCGCCAGCACGTCCCATGTCAGTGCCAGCCTGAGCCTCACTGGAAATCGGACGAGCGCATCTCGGCCGCCGGGACCTGCTGACCGTTTGTGGAGATGGCTTAATCTTTCAGTCCAAGCGGAGCTTCCCCTGAGAAGTTCTCACAGGAACTGAAGAGGCTTCCGCACAGACATTGTTATCACACTGATTCATTCCTTTGGAAGAAGGCTGGCTTTGACGTTTTATAAGAAGAGATGCCAAATGGCTTGTCAAGATTAGATCTTGCGTGTGCATCTGGGTGAGGGTTAGGTTTCAGCCAGCACTGACCACATTGACTGGGCAGGCAACCTGAGCAGCAGCATTGGGCACGAACAAGCTGCTCCCAATCACTGGCGGGACCAGGGCAGTCCACCATACACGCAGCCCCAGGAGCTCCGAGGCCGTCCGTGGGTGGGAAACCCTGGGAGAACGCACTGTGACACAAAATGCAATATTCAGAGAAAATAAATTACTTCAGCGGCTGTCTTTGACTTGTGGAAGCAGCAGATTCTTATGAACTGCCTTCATGTCTGAGGCTGCCGTGGGCTGAATTCCTAAGCGCCCCTCAGACCATCACCAGGAGGAGGAGAGAACCGGGCCCCTGGGGCTCCTCTGGCCTTAGGGAGAGGTCTCAGCTGCTGAGCGTACATGCTGGTTTTCCAACTACAAACGGGCTCTTTGGGAGTAGCAGGTGCCCTGGTCTTGGAACACAAATGGAACCCCTGGCAGGCACGTGGTGGGCCGAGGGAGCTCGTGGCCTTGGCCATGGGGAGCCTTGACTTGCAGGTGTGGTACCCTCGTGATAGGCGGGCTCTGGCCAGGCCTGTACTCGAGGGATGTGCCTCTGTGTTGCCTTTGCATTGAGTCTCGAGGGCAAACCCCTAAGTGCACATCCATCGTTCCTGGACTGCGTGCCATGGAGGCTCCATAAGGGCTGTCACGGCGCTTATTTGCCGCGCGGCTGCTGGCCCAGGCTCTGTGCATCACAGGTGCTCATAAACACTGCGGAAGGCCTGAAAGGCCACTGAGCACGTGTCATCTCGCAGCTGCATCAACACACACGGGGCGCCCATTCTACAACCGTGAGTCCCACAGTACTGCTCCTGGGGTTTCTGGTCGCATGTGCTCTGGTGGATTTCCAAGAAAACGTGTTTAAAGGTGTCTGTGTGGTCAGTGGATGGCTGCAGACAGGTTGCCTCATTTCGTCTCACTGGGGAGCTTTCCAAAATTAAAAGTCTAGTCAAAACAGACTTCCCAAAGGGTCCACTGGGTCAATTAAATTCAAGGCAGAAAGGTCCGCTCAGGTTAGGGTAACTGGCTTGGGGGTGATGGTGGGGGGATCCCAAGGTTGTGTCCTTGATTGTTTCTCCAGGAACACAGCGGCATTGGTGAGGTCAAGGCAATGGACATTGCGCTAAGGGTGTTTGTCTGTGTATCCCTTTAGCAAAGCACCGGCTTCTTCGTCCATGCTAGCAAGGGTGCTGCCGGGAAGGTTTTGTTAGGAAGCCTTAGCCCATCCACCCTACAGTCTGCTCTTGTCTCAGCCTTAGCCCATCCACCCTACAGCCTGCTCTTGTCTCCGCCTTAGCCCATCCACCCTACAGCCTGCTCTTGTCTCCGCCTTAGCCTATCCACCCTACAGCCTGCTATTGCTTCAGCCTTAGCCCATCCACCCTACAGCCTGCTCTTGTCTCAGCCTTAGCCCATCCACCCTACAGCCTGCTATTGCTTCAGCCTTAGCCCATCCACCCTACAGCCTGCTCTTGTCTCAGCCTTAGCCCATCCACCCTACAGCCTGCTCTTGTCTCAGCCTTAGCCCATCCACCCTACAGCCTGCTCTTGTCTCTTCAGACTTCTTTTTGTTTCTTCAACTGAAAGAACATTTCAAAGACATGTGACTTCAGTCCCATGAAGATGTCAGGCCTGCCAAAGCAGAGTGTTCAGAACCCCTCAGAGAACCCACCAGAATGGTGGCGACGTGGCCCGAGGGTGTGTGTGTGCACCTAGACAGAAGCTGTGATGAGAAACAGCTACTTTGCAGGCTGATGTCTTTGCGCAGTAAAGGCTCCTAGGATTTCTAAAGCAATGCTTTCTGCCTTCCCCTCAGGCCCCTGAAGTAGCAGGCAGCCCAAGGGCCTCACTCCCCAGGAGGGGAAAGCAGGGATGCCCGCCTTGTTCCCCACCTGTCCGGAGCTCTTTTAAGCACGGGCCTTGCGGTTAGGTTGTAACCTTCCCGAGTGTGTGCTCTCGGCATGCCCCTGGATCCAAGCGGGCAAAGCGACTAATGAGCTCTATGTCCTCCTCTCACCCGTCGGACCTCTCACTATGCCTACATCCCATCAGTGTGCCTCACCACCTCTTGACCAGCCCCGCTTCTCCTTGCATGGTATCACTGTCGGGCACTTAGCTCACGAAGCTCCTTGAGAACAGAGAAGTGTTGCTTTCACCCATCTTCATGCCCCAGGGCCTGGCTTAGCCCGGCCTGTCATACCACTGGGCAAGGAGCCTAGGGACAAGTGCATGAAACCCAAGCCACCCCATTGGGGGGGGGGGGAGGGTGTAATCTGTACACTGCCAGCCAAGCCCTGAAACCAAACCCAGGCTGCTGCATCGACTCTGGCTCGCAGCAACCCCGCAGGATGGAGCACCTCCCCATCCCACTTCCAGAGCCACCAGGTTTCCAGCGTGGACTCGCATCTCTCGCCTGCCAAGCAGTCGGTGGGTTTCAACCTTCAGCCTGTGTTCAGCCGCTGAGTGCTCCAGCACCGTGCCACGAGGACTCTGTAAGCTGCAGACAGCAGCACCTACCTCAGGGAGGTGTCACGGGTCCGTGAGACAGCACGTGAAGCTTGTAGTCCTGTCAAAGAGATTCTGCTTGTCATACTGTAAACGTCACACCGAGCCGGGGCTCGTGTTCCAGCGTAGACGTGCCACCATGGTTGCCTGGACATCTTGAGCTTTGCTTGGGACCAAATTGAGTCAAGGCCACCACTGCCTCTCGATGGTGCCACAGGAGTTGTGGGTGGTGAGAGTCCGGTAACCGGCACCCTGGAGCCACTTGCTCCGAGGACCATGTCCTACCTCTGGTCCTCAGCGTCCTCCACTGCTAAGTGGGCTGAGAGTGTTGCTGACCATGCTGTCATCACCTTCTGACAGTCACGTTTTCTTAATGCACGATGCCAGTCTGACAGACATCACTGTGCTTGGGATTTGAGCAGAAACCGTGGTAAGGAGTTCACTTGTGTATTTGGGAGCAGAAAGTGTCCCCGTCCTTACTCAGCGTAGCACGGAGGCGACCTGTGCTTACCGTGGGTCAGGCTGCCTGTGCAGGCATCCCCGCCTGTCCATCTTGACTCCTGGGACTTTGGCACATGAGTCCGTCTCGTTGCCTCCCATCTTTCTTGGCTGCAAAGCAGAAACTACTAGCACTATCTCCTAGGGTGGTTGTGTGGCGTTGGTTTGAATATTTATGAACAAACACAACAACGAAACCTGAAATGTACCTTCCTCTACTCGATTCCAAGTCGTAGCAGCCCACTGGGGCCATGCTAGCCCCTTTGGTTGTTCCTCGATGATACCATCTGGGCGTTGTCCTGCGCCCGCTGCGACATGTTCTGTGGGTCAGGCACCGTCCTAGACACTGTGGGCTGTTTTCGAACCCAAAAGAAAAGTAGGGAATGTGTTCCTGTTTTTGCTTCACAGTTCCTGCCAGCCTGCGGACACTCGACGTGCTCTGTGGGTGAGATCATGAATGGGCAGGTGAGCAACCAGTGGACACACAGAAAACAATGGTGGAAAGATCATATAACGGGGAGACCATGTACCAGGAAGTTAAATACTGTGTTCTTACCTTAGTTCTGTCACTAGCCTGGTAACTCTTAAGCCATGTAACCACATGGAAATTTAACAAATTCACTTCCTTCCTTCCCTTCCTCCCATCATACCTTCCTGCCTTCCCTCCACAGAGTTTACAGAGCATCTTAGCTGTCAGATGCCGGCAATTGGTCTAAATTATCCCCGGGAGGTCAAAGCTGTAAGACACAGGGAAGCTTCGGCGGGTTGCACCTTCTCTGGAGCAGTCAGTAAGTTCCAGACTAGGACTATCATCATCTCAGCGTCCTCGGGCTCCTACAGGTGGAGTGAGGCAGCGTAGGCGATGGTTCACACCTGGCCAAGCCGACTCCTTTTAGACGAACCCTGGCCTTTCACCGGAACCAAGCTGAAGGGAAGGTGTGAGTTTGGGCGGGTACACTCTCCTTTGCCCCTCTTGGCTACTCCCCTGGCTCTCGCTTCCAGAGCGTGGCAGCTTTCTCGCCGTAGGTTCAGATGCCAGCACAATGACTGGGTCCTCCTCACTTCTTTTCTCCAGCCAAGTAATGAGTTCTCAGGTCTGACTTGACGAGGATAGGAAGCTGTTCCCACCTGCCAGCGCCGCTGCACGTGGGCTTGCAAAGGGCATGGGGCACCAACCATTTTTCATCCCTGACTGAAGGATCGGTGGTTCTCTGCTAGAGGACAGCGAGAGAGCTTGTTGTTGGACAGTCCGTCTTGCTCTTCCAGCCGATGAGAGTCCTCTTAAACCATACTTCCGGACAGCATCAGGCATGAGCAAGAGTGCGGGTTCCAGAGGCAAGCACCGTCTCCTCCCTCCTCCCCTTCTTCACCTGACTCGTATGCGTCCTTGGGCAAAGGGCCTCATGTCTCAAAGCGTTGACTTCGGCATCTGTCGTGTTGGGGTTGCTGACAGCCCAGTGTGGTTGGAAAGTGGAACGAGACAATGTCCGTAGACGCATTACACCACAGCGGGTCACGCGCAGTGAAGATGCTGACAACAGAAACACGTTGGATAGTTGTTACCATGGGTTTTTGCAGAAATCTCTTGGGAGCCAGTAGTGTGGATGGCCTAGTACGAAAAATCCCCACACCGTGGTCCAACTGCAGGTCATAAGCCACCCGCTCGGTCATAGCACTTTGGAAGGAACGGTAACTGCTCTTGCTACCTTTCCTGAAGCCTTCATTTCACTGCCAAGAGCTCTTGCGTTGAACATAGGAAGATGCTAAGTGAGAGATGCGTTGAGCAGGCGCCCCAAAGATGGTCTATTTATTTGGCAGAGCGGGAGCCTTGGAAGGGAGGTTTGAAAGACCGGTCTGTGACTCCTGGTGCCAACATGGAGGCGTGAGGCAATAGCTGTCCGTTCCTCTGGGAAGGCCCACCGCTGCCTGGCAGGGCCATCACTTGCGGGGGCTCCCTGCATTGGCTGTTCCATTTGGAGACCTATCTGTGCATCTGGGCTTTGGGGAGGAAGCGATTGACTAACCCTTGCACTTTTCCAGCCTGTCTCCCTTCCCCAATATCTCGGCGCCTTGGCCCCAAACAAAGAGCTCATTGTGTCCCTGGTACAAGCACCAGAACTAAATTAAACATTCATTGAGTCTTAATTAATTGTATTAAGGTTGGGCAATTCCCAGTGCTTGGAGGGAAAGAAAAAAAAACCCTTAATTTACTCTCGATGTGGTGTGTGTCCTCCAGTATTGAAACCACCGCAAGACAATCACTCACTTAACGGGGACTGGGGCCTCGGCCCAGGAACTAATTAGCCCCTCTTTCTCTATATATAGCTATCTTCACCACCAGGACCATCTGGAAGTTGTTACCTTCCAAATTCTTTCCATCTATTTTTTTTTTTCCAAACCGATCATTACTGCCTTGATTCTTTCTTTCTTCTTTTGAGGTTACGTGACTTCCCACTCCCGGCCTCTCCCAAGTTATCTAGATCACAGCCCCGCTGCCCGGGATGTCGGCTCTCTGCGTCATTTTCAAGTGGCCCGCCTCTTCTGCTGTACTTTTCCCAGGGTCAGAGAGCGAGAGAGAAATAAATAAAAGGTTTGTATCTCTGTGTACAATCTAGAGGCAGGAGCCGGGATGATTGCCAAGGGGCTCGGGCCTACCCCCGCTGACTGAGTGCCCCTCCGGGAGCCTCCTGGGCCCTGCAGAGCCCCAGCACCAGGAGGGTCGATGGCGGGACGCACGACGTTCCTGGAAGAGGTTGCTTTCTTGCCCCACGCATTGAACCAAACATGGAGCTCTCCCTCCCTTTGAGGAAAAGTTGCCCGGATCAGGGTCTTGAAGCCTCTGAGCGTCAATAAAGAAGCTGAAAGACTAGCCTGAGCTGACGGTCTGTTTAGAAGAGTGTTGTCAGCATTCCAGGCACCTTGGGATGACAAGAAGCTGTTGATCTTCGTGAAGTTGCCTCTGGTCTGACCCCAGCACCCCTCTTCCACCTGGTCTCCAGCCACCAGGCTCAGGTTCATGTCTTTTCCAGAATCACAGTGTCTGCCCATCACCCCCAGCATTCCGTGCTTATTCCCAGTTCGCCCAGCCCCCGCCCGCGACGCTCCACCTCTGATCCCTGGCAAGCCCGCGTGTGACAAAGGAATATTGGCTTTCAGAAGCAGATGGTCAGGGTCAGGGGTTTGAACATGTACATTTTCTGTTAGTAGCTGAACACGTTCGATATTTCCACCATTCAAGGACATCAGCTGCTCAGGACCGAGCTGAAGATCCACTCAGCTTGCTGTTCCTGGAGCCTGGAATCCATTCACCCTCGCTCTAGGTAGCTCTCGACTTAGTGGCGACCTCCCAGAAGGAAAAGACATCCCCTCCCCTGCCAGCTGCGCCTTCTCTACCACTTCTGGTTGGCAGTCGGATGGCACCACTCACCACGCACATGATGTGATGTGTTTGTAACGCGCCCACCTGTCTTCGATGGATGGCACATCCATGAGAGGGACCCACTCTAGTTGGTTTCCACTGTGAGCCCGGCCCCTGCCACTGAACCGGCTCTGTAACTGTCTGTGGAATGAAGCAAGTGATCAGGGAGCAGCTAAATCTGAGTCTCACGATCCCAAAGTAGCCAGAGGTAGAGTATATTACAAAAGATGTAAACCAAGCCCACTCCCATCCAGCCCATTCTGATCCACGTGACCCAGTGGACCCAGGAGACACCCTTCCCTCGGGCCAGCAGCTTCATCTTTCTCCCAGGGAGTGAGCGATGGCTTTGAACGGTGGATCTTGCGGCTGGCATCCCAGTGGTAGGCATCCCAGTGGTTGGCATCCCAGTGGTTGGCACCCCAGTGGTCGGCATCCCAGTGGTTGGCATCCCAGTGGTTGGCGTCCCAGTGGTAGGCGTCCCAGTGGTTGGCGTCCCAGTGGTTGGCATCCCAGCGTTTAGCTGCTGCCCCACCAGGACTCCGACTGTGGAAGTCACCGGGAAAGCTCGACATCACAAGCTGACTTGACTCAGTGCGTTCGAACCTAGCACCCCTCTCGATGTGTGTCCGGTGCTTTCTCTGCATTTCTGGCATTTTGGGCATCCCTTTGGGATCACCCTCTCCCTTCCCTCCCCACGAAGGAACAGCAGAGCTTTGCAGAGCTCATTGTCCAGTGGCTTCTGGTCCGTCTCTGGGAGCCCCAGCCTCCCAGTCACCCCCGGTGCTGGCATCCCTTCTGGTTCTGAACGGCACACTATACATTACACCTTGGCTGCACGCAGAATGAATTCTTGTTTTATGGAGGCAGGGCGGTTCTCATCTTCCGCCTGGAGACCAAGGCTCCCTCTGGGTGGAGAGAGTTCTTTCTGTTTTCTTTCATGGCCGGTCTTCTGTCTCTCCTTCCTGTTGCTTCCACCCCCGCTGCTCAGTCCCCAGAGGTGGCAAATCCTCGAATAGCTCAAACTCCTGTCTCAGCTGCATGTGTATTAAAAATTCCCGGTAGGAAACAGGCCCCTGGCGGCTGGACTTCACTAGCAGAGCCCCCTTGACGGTGTATCGTGTGTCAGGGTCTCAAGCCCCAAGGAGGAATCTGGTTACCTGAGAGTTCAAGTCCACGACCTGCTCTTCCAGCGTCCGATCTCCCTTTCACTGTCACTTTGAATTCAACAAACGCTTTTTCCTGCTGGGGAAAATATCCCCAACAGGCGGGTCTCTGGCTTGGCTTTCATCCGGCTGACCTTTGCCTTTTCATCTCTCTTTAGTCACCTTTTCATGAGCTACCTGCTGCTGAGTCTCTGAGATTTGAGCCCAAAGAGGAAGAGATGTGGAACTTAGGGGACCCTACTCCAGGCCTTCGTTGCCAGGATCAGTCTTCCTAAAATCCCTTAGACAGCAAGATGTAAAAAAGCAGAAGGAGGGATTGTAAAAGAAAGGTTAAAAGGGCAAAGGCTACCATCGTAAAACAGAATCATTCAGCCACAAGAGCACGCCATCGCCACACAGTGTCAGCTGCGTGACCGCAATGATGCGTCAGTCTGTGCTCTCAGAACACAAGGCTATATCCACCTAAAGTCGCCAGCTTGAAATAAAACCTGGGTGCATCGGTCCTAGCTCATGGTGTCCTCAGACACTCACTGCCCCCTGTGGCTACTATCTTGAGCAGCGCCGGTCTATCCTTCAGTGCAGCCAGACGGTACCAAGTCCTGTGGTCCAGAGAGGTCTGTTGGACACGGATCCAGCATGGGAGAATACGTGCAGAAGGTACCAAAGATTTCTGCAGGAAGGAAAACAGGCAGTTCACTATGGACACCACTGGGAGATTTTATTATAAGCGGTCTTGTGGGTAATTTTGCACCAATGTATTTAAAATTTTAGATCACCAAGCAATTTCCAGAATAAACGTTTCCCAGACTGAATCAAGATAAAGTCGGCAGCTAACCTGCATAAATCGATAAACACTGGCCTAGTGGGACTAGTAGCCAACATTGGCCCACACCTGTTTCTGTACCACTGGAAAGTGGCCCTGAGGTTCAGGTGCGTGGCAGCCACGTTCCACTGGCCTTTAGGACTAGCTGGTCCCTTGAACTAAAAGGACAGTGGCCAGAAAGAAATATGCTAAGAGAGTCACAGATGGCGGGTCCAGAAAGTCCCAGGATCAAGGCCAGTAAATCCTGCTCTTCCCTGGAGTATGGCCGAGGGCAGGGGCACTTTGTCTCCTGATGTCTCTGCCCTGGAACAGCTGGACTAAAAGTCTTAAGAGAAGTTTCACGGTCCCCTGGCTGCAAGTCACTTGTCCTCTCACTACATTCTGCAGCTTCTACGTCTCGAAATGACAACCATGCACCACTCATATGGCCGTCCCATTTGCTGAGCTGAAGATGCTTGTTAGAGGCACCCAGAGAAAAGGGGAACTTCTACAGAGACCGTTGACTCAACCGTGTGATGGAACTGCAGCCAAGTCTCTATTTGTTCTCTTCTCAGAGCGATTTCCTCGCTGAAAAGACACTCGTGTACTCATCGGTAACTCTCAACACGATCCAGTGGGGTAGAGGGCGATGTGCTTTCTTTCTTTATTGG
Source organism: Tenrec ecaudatus (assembly GCF_050624435.1). Taxonomy (NCBI): domain Eukaryota; kingdom Metazoa; phylum Chordata; class Mammalia; order Afrosoricida; family Tenrecidae; genus Tenrec; species Tenrec ecaudatus. The sequence continues at coordinate 185,016,609 of NC_134534.1, forward strand.
CCATTAACAGCAATGGGACAGAAACTTCAGGCACAGAGATGTTGCTTTCCCAAGATCTCCTGGTTGTTCTGTGTCGTCAGACAGAATCCACGAGAATCAGCAGCCTGTGCTTGTGTGGCGGGCGAGCAGAGGCACCAGTGTTGGTGGCGTTTCTGCGACGGGCAATGGCATTTCTCTGGGCTTTGTTTCTTGGGTGAGATCCAGCTGTTCTTCATCACACATCTGTTCCTGGTTGCTCTTCGGATGCGACCTCAGCTGACTGACTCTGAGGAGACATTTGTTTTATTTATTGAACCGACACAGTCGCTGGATGTGGCTTCATTTGAGGAGGAAGCAGGGCTGGCTGCTGAGAGCCCATTCCTGTTGGGCGATTCGACAATGGCTAGAAACAGTCATTGCCGGCCATCCCATGTCCCAGTGGACAGCAGGGTCTCTTCCTCAGTGACTGGGCTTTGCTCCACCCTTCCTCTCTTGCTGGTTTCTGGAAGGGCCCAGAGTCCTGATCTCGGTGACCGTGTGTGGTGGTTGCTAGCAGCGTTCAGTGGCAGGACTTTCTGCCCCGGTCTCCATGCTTGGTCTCCATATGCCTCAAGCTTGATGAGGAGGCAGCGGCTCATGGGCTCAGGGCCCCCTGGGATAGGCTAGCAAGGCTGCCAAGCCGTGCACAGGAGGAATCCCCGTGTTCTCCACTCCCTTCACTTTTTACTGGTGCCTGACGAGGTCAAGTGAGGCTTCCCTCTGCAGTGGCATTGGGCAAGACAGGCTGCGGAAGTGTGCTGGAGAGGCAGCTTTTTTCATGGACGGAGTCAGAAGTACGCTCAGCTTAGCTTCCTGGGAACACACCTACCTGAGATAATAGGGCATTTCTTTCAAAGTGTTTGAGCCCATCAGGAACCTCCTGTCGAAATTCAGACAGGCCTTCTGGTCCCCTTGAGTTAACACAGGGGCTTAAAGGGATAAGGCGTCCTGGATTTAGCTTCGATTTAAGTCTTTGTGTTGCTGACAAGGCTTAAAACGGGCAGGTAATCACTGGTACAATGTGTCATCTCACCCCCCCCCTCCCTCTTCCTATGAAATAAAGTGAAAATTACTTCTCCTGCACTGCAGTTCCTCCCCCACCCCCAAGCTTAAGCTACTTCTTTGAAATAAGCAAAGTTGCCACCATTTGGTGGTTGTGGGGTGGTGGGGGAGCCAGTCAATTTGGAAAGACTTGTTCTTACGGTGAGATGGCTATAGATTAGTGTGGAACAAAGGGGACACAGTAAACAAATGTTCGCAGAGATGCCTAGGTTTCTCCACAAGGCATGATACAGCTGACGGCACATGTGAGTGGCGCTCCCTGAAGGAGGAGCCCGGGCCTGGCCCGGCCTGCGTCTGAGAGAGCAGCTTAGGGACCAGGTACAGAGCTTTGACTTTCTTACCGTTGACTTCCTCTTTCTGCTTGACCAAGCCAGCTCCACAGAAGTGGCTGCCGTACTTGCTGATTTTGAGCTGCTTCGGCACAAGCTGCGCCATGCGTAAGAGTGGCGCCCACCTGAGTCACCAGCTGCCATCGGGTCGGTTCCGACTCGTGGTGAGCGCCGCGCATGCCTAGAACCAGCTGTATTCCGTAGGGTTTTCAAAGGCAGAGTGCTCAGAAGTCAGCCGCCAGGCCTCACCTCCGAGGCACCTGCTCTCCTGCCAGACTGGGCTTCAAGGCTGTCGTCCGCGAGCCCCCAACCATTTCCATTTTGTGAAGGAGAATGCCAAGAGGACACCAGGTCAGTGCCCTGAGCAGAGCTGCATCTCACATACGTGTCATGTGACGCCAGACCTGAGACATTGAGACCTCAAGCCACCAGCTCCTCCTGGAAAACTTTCAGCACCTTGCTGGTCTGGGCACAGCACTTCATCGCCCTGATGGCCCCTGGTGGTTCCTCTGGCTCCGACCTTTCCAGCCCTTCCAACCTGGGTGCTTGAGCCAGGTCCACCTGCCTGGGACACCTCTTTCTCGTCATCGTCCCCTGATGGCAGCTTGCCGGTTCCTGCCTGTCCCCAACCACAGGACGTCCAGCCACCACTGCCTGATCCTCAGATTCCTCCCAGATGGGGCTTCCTCCCCGTTTCTGTTCGTTCCCCACCACTCCCACGTAGCACGGCGGTCTTGTCTTTCTTCTTCTGCAAATAGGAGGTGTCTACTTCTAGTCCGCGTCTTTGTGAACATGCCCTCCGCCTGTCTAAGCCCCGCCCACGTTCGCTTCTGGCAGAACCGGCGCTGACATTCAGAATGGCACTCCCACTCTTGCCTACCTTTGAAGGCACTTAAGAGCAGGAACCACGGTTTACCCATAATCCTCTTCTCTCTCTCACCAATGCCGTGGGTTCTCCTGTAAATTCCTCATGAGGAAACAATGGTATTATTTCTGTTGTTGTTGCTGAATTTCACCAAGGATTAGAAGGTAGCATGTGGAGCTAACGTTTATTGAGCATTGAATATGTGCCAGGTACTATTCGCTGTCATCTTCCTGACGTCATCCTCTGAGGCCAAGATCACCAGCTACATTTTCAGCCACGAGATGGAGGGACTGAGAGTTGAGGTGATGTGGCCATGTGGTGAATGCGAACCAATGGATGCTGAGCACGCCGTCCCCGCCCCCAACTGTAGTTTGTGGTGTTGTGGCCTCCTTGGGTCAACCACATGTAGATACACACCTGAGCATTGAGAACAAGCAAGGGACCTTCACTTCTTTCTCTGGAATTTTGTTCAGCTGATAAAACTCGTCCCCGAGAAATAGGTTCTCTACTGACCCCACCCCTGTGTCCCAGCACCTGGAGAACTATGAGAATCTTCTCATTGAGAATATTCTGTTTCAGAAAAGTTTTTCCCAGTGCCAGTGCCCACGTTCCAGAGCCAGTGCCCATGTCTCAGCACCAGTGCCCACAACCCAACACCAGTGCCCACGTCCAACTTGGAACCTGCTCTGGCATTTTCCTGGTGGGTGTAACTCAACACCTCTCTCTTCTTGGCTCCAGCGAGATGCATGGCTCCTATTTGGTGTTAAGATGCTCTTATTCTTCTTGGACTAAGATAGAATATCAACAAGCAAACCAAGTTCAATATTTCTAAATGCAACAAAACATTCCTCAAGATTCTTTTGACATTTTTTTATTTAGGAAGGGTTCATTATGGTGTAAATATACAACACAGCCTTAAGAATCTTGCAAATGAGCCACAATTTGGTCACTCTGAAAGACTTGTGACCATGACCTGACCACTAGCATTGAGACAGTTGCCTTTCTGACCTGGGATCAATAACCCATCACAGCAGTTAGTTGATCTGGGGAAATCACTGCAGACTAGCACATGCTTAGCCTTTTCTTTACACTAGTGTCCCCTTGCAATCTTCCTGGTCAAATCCATTTGACCTCATTGTCATGAATGCAAGGGGAAAAGTCCAGCTGATCAAAAGGCCTTTCAAGGCTAAATCCAGGGTGTGTCCTGAGCCTTCCCCTGCCTGCTGGAGCACACCTCCACAGCATCTGACTCACCCCAGGACAATGCTTTGTCAGGTGTCAGCATTTAACGCATATTTGCCATCTGGAAATTTGGTGTTCACCTGGCTTCTACCAAGACTCTTGTTCTGATGATTCCAAGTGAAGTGTTTGCCATCACAGAAGGGGACTGGTGTTTCAGACTGTGCTCAGTCAAGTGATTGCTCTTCTGAAGGGCCCTGTAGTTCATTGATCCAGCAGACTCATAGCAAGCAGCCCAGGGACAGAGGTGGACTCCCCCCCCCCCCACTCCAGGCATTTTCCAGGCTCTGTCCTGTACGGCAGCACTTCCACAGGGCCTCCTCCTATAGAACCCCAAGGTAGGCCTGAACGGCTAACTTAGACCTGGGGGTTCACAATGCCAGTTGTTGATGGAGCAAAAAGACTTGGGCGAAAATATCAGTTCCACTCCTCCGGCTGACTTTGTAAATAGGGAGAATAGAGTGCCTTTATTCCAGGTCTCCTTTGAACTAGAGAGGGAAGCGTGTAAGTCACATGAAGACCCCTCCCTGCAGGGTCTTGCCTGACTTTCCTCTCCAGCCGCGATGCTCACCAGGGAAGAGAGGCATTCTCCGCACAGCACACTCTCCTCAAATCCCTCTTTGTTCTCCTTCTCCTTGCTGGAAGCACTCTGCCCCCTCAGTTGGCCCCGCTATTGCTCCACACAACGTAAGCCTCAGATTAGGGGCACTTTTGGCCCCCCAAAATGGTCCTTGGCCACTTTCCTCCCTGCTTCTCAGGCTGCTGGGTCTTCTGTGCCCGGCTCCCTCGTGGCCCTTGAAAACAGATTTAACTCCTAGCCTGGCGGCTCCAGCCCCTCTAAGAATGCCTGGGTCCCTGGGTCCCCATATTGCACATTCCACAGGGGTACCCAGGGTGCCACGCGGCATTATTGAAGGAAGAGACAGCCAGAGGGAGACAGCTCCTTTGGTGCCGAGTGGTAGGTGAGTAGCATCCCACAAGGGGAAAGGAAAAGCTGTAACCTGTCTGTACGGACTCTCCAAATCCACCTACCTACCTACCTGCCTGCCTGCCTACCTACCTATCTACCTACCTACCTACCTACCTCCTACCCTCCTACCTATCTGCCTGCCTGCCTGCCTGCCTGCCTACCTACCTACCTCCTCCCTACCTGCCCCCCCCTCTCTCCCTATCTATCTATCTATCCATCCATCCATCCATCTATCTATCTATCTATCTATCTATCTATCTATCTATCTATCTATCTATCTATCTATCTATCTATATCCACTCTCCTTAGTCTTCCAGGAGGAAGCAAGCAGTCGGCCTCCTGTGGAGAGTCAAGCCCAGTTGTCTCCTGGGCCATTTTAAGCCTGCGCGGTGGGGCATTTGGCTGGCTCACCACCCCACCGGGGTGTCTGGCCTCAGCCTCGGCCTCCGAGGAGAGAGGTGCTCAAATAAAGCGGCCTGGGGAGGGTTTCCAGTCAAATGGTGGCTTTTGTGGATAAGCAGGTCTCTGAGCTTGCAGGGCAGGCAGTGGGGGGTGGGGGGGTGACCCCGCTGGGGAGGAACTGCTTCAAGAGGCCTGTGGCTGCGTTGGTAAGCAGCCATCTTTCATAACCCTGCGAGATAACATCACCGTACAGGGTCATAAACCACTGTCGGGAGTATTTGACAAGCCCATAGGTGGTGGTTCTGAGCCAGTAAAAGCATCTTAATTGACCTAAATGACAACAGTTATGTTATAAATATCTAGAATTTATGACCTGAGAAGGTACGTTTGCATTGGAGAAGTTTGAGGATTTAAGATAGGGCTGCTCTTGGGGGGAAATCTGATTAGCCTGAACTTTATGACAAACCCAGAGCTAAGAGCTTTCAAGTTCCTGATCCCTGGAGTCACAGCCAGCGGTGCTGCAGAGAGGGTAAAAGCCACCCTGTCCCCTCTGCCGCAGCTGTCGTTTTATTGGCCTTGTAAAGTCTCACATTCACCGTGACAAATCCAAGAGCCTGTACCTGCGAAGAGGAGATGGTTTAGATTACGGGGTGCAGGGGAAGCAGACAGCGGGGCTAGAGACAGCGAGCAGGCAGCCCTCAGTGGAATGTGCAGTGTCATTGTGAACCGGGAGTGCAGGTCGCCCATGCTGCGCCAAGGGGCTGACGGTCTGCGGAGGTGCAGCCTTCTCTCCACTGGGGCCTCCCCGTGGGGGAACACCAGGCAGAGTTTCGTGCATCTGAAAATGCCACATGTTTTTCAAATGGGAATTGCGTTCTAAAATTCATTATATGCCACCCCTCCTCCACCGCAGCCGCTGCTGCAGCCCCAGTCATCCCCATGGAGCATCGGTTCCTGTAAATGGAAACCAAAGAAACACAGTGGACCACGATGGGGACAACACTTCAAACAGAGGCATCAAGTAAACCCCTTTGATCCCAGGAAGAACCCTGGCACCCTCTGGGGGCTGTGCTCTAGAGATAAGCCTGCTGTCTCCTCCTCATCATTGAAGCAAAAGGCAAACAGCTCAACAGCTCACCTCATCCCAATTCGCTTCAAAGGGATGCGGGCCATTTCGGCAGGGTGGTGGAGAGCACAGGTTATCTACCTGATGCCAGTCTGTCCAGTCAGTAATTCAGCGAGATCTCTCCAAGGCAGAGAGCCTCCCTACAGTGATCATCCAGAGAGGCCAGCTGCCTTTGAACTGCAAGGATCAAGTCCATCCAGATTCAAACCCATCTTTCGGTTGCCTCTGTGTGGCCATCTGGGGCCAGTCTTGTGTTTTGAGAGTAGCGTTCGAGTGCATGGGCAGACACACTTCACACTGATGTCTTAGGGGTACTTGGGGACTCGGGTTTTTTTTAATTCCACAAACCAAAAATATCTTCCAGCCAAACAGCCAGTTGTTTGTCCCTGTACCCTAACGATTTCTGAGGTTCAGGTGGGGCCTGAGCCACACACTCAATTTTCTCCCTCTCCGGGGGTTAGTAACAAAACTTTAATTGGGTTTTTTTATCACCCTTACCCCTCTACTTCCGTGCCCTTCCACCTTGGCCTTTCAAATCTAGACGTGTGTGTATGTGTGTCTTACCATGTGGAAGAGAGGGTGAAATCTGCAACTGTGAATGCAGTTACAAACAGGAAGGTGCAGACACGTGGGGATAAGCACACGCACACATTGTTCCCAAGGCACCCAGAGCCCAGGCTGATGCGCTCAGTTAGTTTATTGTGCCAACCTGGCCGACAAACACGTGGGATTAATTGAAGGGTGGAGGGATAAATGGCTCAGTGAGCCTTGCCTTTTTAGTTTTCGGGTCTCTTGCTTTGTGATGGTTGGACCAGGGTGCAGCTGCCTTAGCAATTCCCTGCTTCAGCTGGCAAGGCTGACTTTCTGAAAGACATCCCTGAGGAGAAGCCTCATGAACCTACTCCGATGCAGCCCTGGGTGCTGGAGCAGCCATGTGGAGACCCCTGCCAGTGCTGAGATGCTTACACGTTCACTGACTCGGCTTTCCTCCTGCAGTCAGCGTCACTGCGTCTGTTTTGTGAGATGGAAGAGGACTTTATGGATTCTGTGTGGGACATATGGGTTAATGTTGGACTTCTGGGCTTGGGCAGCACTGGGTTGGGATGTTTTCTTGATGCGCACTTAACCTTTACATAAAACTCTCTCTTACACCTGAGTTTCTGTGGCTTTGTTGCTCGAATGTGCCCAGACTAGGTCAGGCGCCATCAATTGACATCTGAACCTCTGCTTTTCCATGTCAGCAGAATGTAGCCTGGCACTCCCTCTGTGTCATGTCTGGAGAGCTTTGGGTATTAACAGAATCCCACCCCCACACCAAAAAAATTCCTTGGGATTCCTTCAGAAGTTTGTCTGGTTTCCAGCATGGATGATACGTTAATGGAAAAGTAGCACGTAGAGCTGAGCTCTTCTGATGAAATGGAACAGGGCAGCTGAATGCGGCAACACCTGGCTCTTCTGAGAGAGGAACACGCCACCTTGTCGGGCCAGCCGCTGGGCTGTTGAGCGCTCGCCCAAGCCTACCTTTCCGTTCCCGTCAGTCTCCTTCACTTAAGCTTATCTGTGGAAAGTTCTCATGCACCTTTGATGCCCTCTCGCCTGTGCTGAGGAATCAAAACCAAGTCCCTAAATGTCCCTGACCTATGTCCCTGAGCAAGGCACAGGGAGGCTGGCTCCGTCCTCGACGGTGTGACGTCAGATGTGATTTCCCTCCTGTTGCTTGGGAAGAGGAATCGTGATTTTGGGATCTTTTCCTTCCTGCTTTCTTTAGACTCAGTGTTTCAGCTTGTTTCTGCAGACAGCCTGCATTTATTACGTGAAGAAAGGTTCAAAGAATTCACAAGTCTATGCAAAAGAAAATAATGACTTTTTAATTCCACCATCTAGAAATAGGAACATTTTGGTGAACTCTAGCTTTCAGGCCTTTTAACAGGTGATCTGCAGCCCCTTAGAAAAGGAGAGCAAGGAAGAAGTTACTGAAAACACTGCCTTTGAACCTGCTTTTGAAATCAACAGGTTTTGGATGTTTCCCCATATATAAGAATATATTCGCAGAATCATTCTTATCATAGCTCTTATTTTATTCTATAGATTTTTACATTATGCAACCAATCCTTAAATTATAAATATCTTGTCCTTAAATGCTTCCTATTCCACTATTGCCGTTCCTGTGCTTAACCTGTATGCACCTACCCCACCATTTCTTTAGAATAAACTTATGAAAAGCAAAGTTGCACATTTATATTACTGATAAATGTTCTCAGATGGCCTTCCAGAGAGGCGGTGCCTAAGTCTTGAAATGGCACGACTTTCTGACAATGCTACCCCACTCTCTATCCCCAAATCCTCTTGTTTTGTTTTCCAGTTTAAGTCCAATAGTCAGCTCAGGTTGAGACAGAAAGTGACCACAAATGGGAAGAACTGGATGGTTCCCAGCCTCCACTGCTCAGCATTTTGATCACAGATTTTACAGAAGAATCCTGATCAAAGTGGGAGAAGTATAGAACAGAATGTTAAATTCTCCTAGAATCCAGACATTCTGGAACCATTGAAGATGGATGACAGACACCCCCCCCCCCACACACACACACACAAACACCACTCCAGACTATTGCTCTGAGGTCATCTTCAAACTTAAAACTGACGATATCTCTTGGAGCCTTCTTTAAAGCAAACAGTAGTTTAAATCAACCAATCATAGGCTTCTGCTTTGCGCATCATCCTTTTTTTTTTTTTGAAGTATGAGCGAAGTATTTTATTTTTTATTTTGTGAAAGCTTGCAGTCAAGGCTGACCATACGTGTCAGATGGTCTGTGGTTTGTTTCTTTTAATCACTTTATTGGGGGCTCGTACAACTCATCACAATCCATCCATCCATCCATGGTGCCAAACACATTTGTACGTTTGTTGCCCTCATCATTCTCACATTTGCTTTCGCCTCGAGCCCTTGGTATGGGCTCCTCGTTCTTTTGCATCATCCTTTTTTAAGAACTCTCGCTCTAGGTGGGCTAAAAGTACCAGAAACACCAGAGACAGGATAGGAAATGGGACCAGTGCGCTCATGGTTCGGGAAGGAGGCCGGGTCTGGGAAAGGCTGAGAGCGGTGGCACGGCGGCGGGAGGGATGCCGTCAAGGCCCTTGAACTGTGCATGGGGGATGATTGCATCGCTGTTATTTTCTCCACGAGCCCGTTTTTCTTACTGAACTTGGGAGGGCAGGCATGGTGACGCCCAGGCCCACCGAGTACAGGTGGGGGCTTTGGCTTCGGACATCAGTTTAGAACCTTCTGAGAGGAGTTTCCGCTCCCAGTTTTCTTGTGAGGATAGTTTTCTTTCTTGTGAGTGAAGATCCATAGGTTTTAGCACAAGGTGGGAGCTAACAAATGGGGCAAGTGGCCCCACCTTCCCTAGCCCCGACCTTACCAACACATAAAACAAAACCCAACAGGAGAGCGGCTGTGCTAATGGATTGGTTTTTTTGGGGGGTTTTTTTTGCTGTGCATACGTTTTGAATCTAGGACTTCTTGGCCATTGAGGGGTCGGGAGGCTCGGCCCCTTTTATCCTTTTATTGGCGAATTCACTGAAGTGTAGGCAGACAGAAAATGTTCAAGTGGCAGGCAGATAAACTTGTTAAATCTCTGGGAGCCTTTCCTTCCCGGCTCTGGGGGTTTATCATCTTGGTGGAGTTAAAAGGCAATTAGGCCTGCAGGTCTTTGCTGGCTGGTTTATGGGCGTTTTACACATGGGTGTTGAAGAGACAGGGCCATATTAAACATTCCAATCCTGCTGGCCTGAGGGGAAGGAGACCTCCCCAGCCCAGTTCATGGAGTCTCCTTGGGAGAGCGCCTGGGCCAAGAGCTGGGGGGAGAGTGTTTAAATCTGGTACCCGCGGCCTGGATGCTCATTGCTGGTGGAAAATTGCAGCCTGGAGCTCCATGCTGTGCTACATTTCCTGGGAAATGGTTTTATGGGAGGCCATTTGATGAAAACGTTCATTCCTGCTGTAATTGTGAGCTGCCCCCATGGAGGTTGAGAAGGCAGAGGCAGAATGGAAATGTTTCTTGCCCAAACCTTAGGGGCAAGCCCACTCTTGGGAAAGGGAGGCTGTCAGTCTGAAATTGAACAGGGGACAGATTTCCACAGAGCCAGCTCCTCGTCCTGGTTGTGAGTGTCCCCAGTCAAGCCAGTCCTAGGCAGAAAGCAAGAAGAACGAGACTTTGGGCCCCTGCCACGGTTTCTCCGTTTTCTCTTCTCTTGCGCCCCACACTTTGCCGGCTGAGAGCTGCGATGGAGAGACCCTTTGACTTGAGGCCGGACTCCTTCACGTTCATGTGTGAGTGCATCAGTAGGTCTCTCCGCCCGGCATCCCCCAACCCCTTCCCCCCACCCTCCCTCCCTCAATAAATGGCCACGCCTGCAGGGGAAGCTGGGGAACCCTTAAGCATCCCCATGGAAAATTTCCAGTGAATCTCCCTGTCCTACAGTGGCACCAAACAGGGACTCAGGAGTCAGTCGGCCCAGGGCGGGCTGGACTTTGCTCTATGACCCCCTTTATGGCTCAGATGCCCTCTCTAATCTCTGCTGTGGTTTCTTTATGTGTGTAACAGCCAGTCCTGACCATGCTAGTTTGTTGAGAGAAAAGAAATAAAACAAAGAAAATGCTGCTTTTAACCAAAACCAAACTTGGTATGGGTAGAGGTGCCCCTGAGCTTCTGAGACTGGCTGTTTACAGGAGCCGTCAGCCCCGGCTTTCTTCCCTCCCAGCAGCTGGTGGTTTCAAACTGCTGACCTTCCTGGTCACAGCCCAACTCAGAACCAGTGTGCCACCAGTCTCCCTGGCGCACAGTAATTCCACCACGCGGTAGCTTTTATTCTTCTGCTGCGGTTAAAGTGAGGTCTCACTTGTCTGACACATATGCATGCGTAGACCCGAGGAGGCCACAAAACGTTGGTGGGTCGATGTAAAGGAGAGAAGGGATTGTCCGCCAGTCTTGAAGCCTGCCCTTGTGTGGATGTCCATAGACACAGTGGCGTGCGGCCGACAGCTTTATTTTCAGACAGAGTTTGTGGTGATGTACCGATTTCGGCTTTTACCCACCTTGGGTGCTGAAACAGCCAAACATCCCATCGGGATGCGATGAGAAAGTCCCGGGAGTGTCAGAGCCCCTGGAATGGCAGGGTGGACTTTTCCACCACGGGCCACCTGGGCACAGCAGCCAGGGCCCCCCTTGCCCACGTGGCCTCCACGCAACCAAACCACGGTCTCTGAAGAACTACCGCCCTGCCTGAGCTCTCCCCGCTAGGAAAACACAGCAGATAGCGGCAGCTCTTATTCCCAATCTGACCTTCCGTGTTCTGAAACTAATTTGCCATCGTGTCCTGCTAGCATCTGCCCAGGGACTTCCTCTCGCTGAGTAATGTGGTTCTGATTAAGGACATCCTCTGAGGCCCAGGAGCATGGGAAGGCACACAGGAGTGCACACAAGCAAGTGGGGGATCCCCCACCCCCCGTCAGAGAGAAGCTATAGAGGACCAGAAGGTATATGGGGTTTATCAGGAGGAAGACTCAGAAAGCGCACTGAGGCAAATGGCCAACAAATTGGCTGTTTTTTATGCAGAGTTGACAGGCAGGCTGGCTTCTGAAGCAAAGAGCAGCCCTGGGGCCAAATGCATCCACAGCCAGCCTGCTTTTTGAAGTCCCTTTTGCCAGAGACTCTTTGAACAAGGAGAGCTCTGCGGAATTGCCTCCTCATAGACACAAAAAACTTAGTTTTTACATAAAAAAACGTAACAGTTCCACCCACCGGGATAATTCTTCCCTCTCCCTGTATGGAATTTTAGGGTGCCCTTCTTGTGTTAACAAACAAGGTGTTGTTTTTCCTCCCTGCTGGTTTACAATGTGGGTCATAAATGCTAGCCTTTTCATCCCTCTGCAGGGTGCTAGACCTTCCCCTGGGGCCCCCTGGCCCAGCTCACCCTGGGAGACTGTGGGGGAGGGGCTGTAGAAACCAAAGGGTCCCCCTGGCTGGACCTGCACACATTATAACCCTGAAGCCATGGAAGGGGAGGGAGGGCAGAGTGAGCGGTGGGCAGTGGGGTTTGGGGAGCTTGGAGTTTCTTTACCAAATATCTAAGAATCGACTAATAGTTGTAACTCTAATATGATTTTCTTGTTAATCTCTGTCAAACCATGAAATCTGATATGTTAACCATGACTAAGCCATGAAATTTGTCAACTTCATCCATGATTTACATAAGCTCTGTTTGAAAAAAAAAAAGTTTTAACACAGTGTAGAACATGACTTCCCAGCATGCCGCTGGTATCTTATGACACAGGTATGGACAACGTGTGAGTCTTGCTCTTTCTCACGCTGTTTCAGGGCTCAAGCACGGAGAAGACGAAACCTCAGAACCAAATAATATGCTTTCCTTTCTGAGGATAAATAAACCTAGGTCCTAAAACCCCTGGTGTCCTGAGGGATGATACGTAGATGCTAAGCTGCCTTATGTGTTTTGCGGTGAGGTGCGACCCTGGATGGAGTAGATTTTCTGAGTGGAGAACAGGGGTGAGAAGGGCAGGGAGCCGAGTTTTGAGGGGTGCGGACCTGGGTAGGATCATAACCCAGGTCCATTCCTACTTGGAGAGGCACGATCATTAGTTTGCTCAAAGGGCTAGACTACTCACTTGATACATTTTTTTTAGGTTGCAGTTTGTATAACAAATCTTTTCAACCTAAAAAGGAAAATAAGTGAAAAGAAACAAAAACAAACTCATGGCCATGGAGTCAGTTCTGACCCCAGTGACCTCAAGGACAGGGTAGAACGGCCCCTGTGGGGTGCTCCTGGCAACTGTTTATGGGAGTGGAAAGCCCAGGCCTTCTACTGCGGCATAGTGGGGGGGAGGTGTTGAACCCCTGACCTTGAGTGCTGACCAGTCCCCACTGTCCCCAGAGCCCCCTCCTCTGCAGCGCAGTGGAGTGGCTGTGAAGGAGTTCCAGGCACAGTGGCCCAGCATGCAGTAGCTGGAAGGGAGAGGCTGCCAGTTGTGCCCATGGGGACGGAGGCCAGGGAGGCCCTCTGGAGCAGATGCAGCCTGTCAACCCCCAAGGTCGCCATGAGTTAGAACCGACCTGGGGCACGGAGCGAACCAGCACTGCAGTTCCGAGGACAGGCTCTGAGACTTGAATTCCCGCCTTGCCGTTGGGTCCTTGGTGACTCTGTAAAATCCCTTAACTCCCTCCCTGCTACCCTCACCACCCCACCCCACCCCGGTTTTGTGGAGGTGCCCGGGGCTCAGGGCACTCACGCCCTGAATGCACAGACAGCACGAGTCATTAGCATGCTTCAAAAAGGCTGGGCACCCACGAAGGGCGTTCAGAGAGCGAGGGTAGAGCGGGTTGTTGGATGTTCTTGTCATCCAGAGACAAATGGTTACACTCAGGAAGTTGTGGAAGATATGCTATTTCAGTGACAAGAACCTGGGAAGCTTTGTCACAGCTGTTGGGAGGGGCCATAGTGCAAAGGAGGAGAAATGCCCCCAACTAGAGACTGGCGGGCCTGGATGTCTTCCTCTCTTATCTCTGCCAAATGCCTTTTTCCCCTGCTCTCAACGAAGAGGAATGCCCTATCTTTTCCAACTGTTTCCTGAATGCTACTCTGTAGAATCTTCAATCAGATAACCAGGTGACCTCAATGACCATGTAAGCCAGAGGCTTTTAGACTTTCTCAGGTGGCCACATTTTGTGCCATGCTCTGGGATCGTCTCTGCTGCGCCCATGGGGCACGCTTTTGAAAACACTGTGGGACGGCTGTGTCCATTTATTTCATAAACATCTAAACCCGGACCCGTGGAGTTCCGGTGGGTCTCACCCCTGAGGCGCAGGGTCCAGCCTGGTCCATCTGGCAATGTCTCCAACTTCCCTTTCTGTACAAATGACAGGGTAAAGGAGGCTGCATGTGGGAATTCAGGAGGCATTTAGACAACCTTACAAGGAGCTTGACCTTGTGTCGTGGGGCCTTTGAAGAGTATAAACCATCCTGAAACCTGAAGTTGATGAACTTTTCTCTCTCTCTCTCTCTCTCTCTCTCTCTCTCTCTCACACACACACACACACACACACACACACACACACACACACACACGCCATGTAAGATGCTGTGATTTTCAGATGTGCATTTCTCTATGGAGAAGTCCCATGCCTGACATCAGGTTCTCTCAAAGAGGTTTGTGAGAAGTCCCATGCCTGCCATCAGGTTCTCACAAAGGGGTTAAGCATGAATTCCTTGAAAACCAATGTCCATAAAATTCACATTCCCAGTTAAGATAGTGAGTTTCACGGTTAACACATCCATGTTCGTAGCCATTCCTGACAAATGCCGTGCACAATCTTCCTGAGGTCCCAGGCTTACTTGTAAAACAGCAGTTGAGTCTTACCTGGTCCAGGTTGGCCTCCTACACCGTTAGCTCTCCAGCCAGTTGATGGGGGAGCTAAGTCCTAACGTCATGCAGAATGAGAATACATCTGTGGAGGTAGTTGGCTGGTGGGGTTCTCTCTCAACTCATGGCCACCCCACATGTTCAGAAAGGCACTGCTCCCTGCGGGTCTCAGGGTTGTGACCTTTCCAGGGCAGATCACCGCGCCGGTCTCCTGGGGGCCAATGGATGGATGGGTTCCCAGTACGTGTCATCAAGCCCCCGACTGCACAATCTAGGGCCTTGCAGAAGGTTTTTCAATTGATAGAATAATGTATGTTTATTGACATTGTAGAATTATATTTAGATATGAACATTTATTTACTTATTAATTCTGCTTTGATCCCACACCAGAATTGCTATCTTTAACATATGAAAATATAGGCCACCAGTTAGATCCGAGTTTCAGATAAGCAACAAAGAATTATTGAGTAGAACTCTTGAGGAAGGGGAATTGGATCAGCACTGCGTGTTTGCAGAGAAAGAGCTGTCTTTCATCCCTCTAAGTTTTGATGCAAAATTAAAGGGAGGTTCCCTGTCAACAGGCATAAGGGAGCCCTGTGTATGCTGTAGCTTGGGTATTGAGCTACTAACCAAAAAGGGTCGCAGTTCAAAACCGCTAGTCCCTTCTCAGGAGAAAGATGAGGCTGGCTGTTCTTCTAAAGCAGTGATTCTCAACCTGTGGGTTGTAGCCCCTTTGGGGATCCAATGACCCTTCAAAGGGGTCACTTGAGATCATATTTCCGATGGTCTGAGGAACGGAGCCCCTGCTCCTCTATCCGTCTCCAGGCGGGTCTGCCCACATGCAGATTCGCCCACATACAGCATCACCACCACATGAGGCACTGCAGTAGAGGGTTGCCATGTTAGGAAGGTGGAGGGCCACTGCGCTAAAGGCTGACAGTCCCAGAAGCCCTGGGGAGGAGCCCTGTGAGTTAGAATTGGCTCACTGGCAGTTAAGGGTAGGGTAAGGGATTTGGGGGGAAATGCACATGTTCGTAAACTGGGTGGCAGTGACGGTGGTATAACTAGAAATGTATAAAAGTTATCCAACTTAAAATAGATTAATTTTGTGGTATGTAACGTATACCTCAGAAGCGCTGTTTTTATTTTGGGGAAAAAAATAGTCAAGGGGTAGTTTTATCCTGTTGGCTCATTCACTTTTTACTCTGTGTCTCAGATCACTTTGAACATGTGATAAAAATAAAAAACCCACATGAAATTTCTGAACCTACTGAAGCTCACATCTGGAGGATGCTGATGCCTGCCTTAACCTGGGGTCCACATACTGTTAAAATCCTCTTTTAACTATGGAAACAAGCCCTGTACCTGACAAAATCAGGGAGTTATTGCTTTTGAAAGTCCTCTTCAGCTCTGAGAAGAGTCCTGGTGGAGGAGTGGGTTATGAATTGCGCTGCTAACTGCCAGGTCAGCGGTTCAAACCTACCAGCAGAAGAGAGACAAAGCTGTCTACTCCAGAAGCGATTCACGGTCTCTGAAATTCAAAGGGCCAGTTCTATAATCAACTTTATAGCAGTTGGTTTGGCTTCAGTTGTTGACTCCGAGTCTCCCCAGTGAGTACAACGTGGAGAGGGGGACTAGCCTGATGGGATCAGTAGAACCTTCCTTTCGGGCTTTTTAAGAAACGGTGTCACACAAGGTTCCAGCAGACGGGTTTCCACCTGGACTAAGATATGTGGTGGTGACAAAATGTTCACAAGTCCTTGTGTAGACTCAATTGTGCAACACTTCCACGAAAACACAACACCAAGCCTGCCCTCTGAACCATGCCTGGTGCGGGTGCACTAAGCCACCAGCTGACCATGTCAGAGGTATGTCTTGGACCACCTGCCTGAGGATGTCCAGGGTCAGCCTTCTGCCTATCCACGGGTACTCCTAGCCCGACAGTGTCGGGTGTTTTCGCCAAAGCCTACAGAACTCAAAATGGAGCGTTGGGCACCAAGGAAGAACACAAATCTCAAGTTTCTGAGCGATAGAAACCTAACACAAGCGTATCAAGGATTCTGTGATTAATATTATAAATCCTAAACACACATTTTTTAATTTCTTGAAAGTCAAAGTACTTACCCTTATGTGCTTAATACAACGTTAATTAGGAGAGGAGGTATTCAATAATTAAGAACTTACTCATTGAGAATTAATGACTTTCATTGATGAATGTACCTTGACAAGTCCAGCCGCGTCGTGAATGTGGTTTGAAAGATGTTTACTTTTGTTCCTAGTGTTGACTTTCCAAGTCTTCCGTCATTGTAATTCTGGCTTATTTCTCGACATAAACTTTGATTGCAATGGTGGAGCTCATAAATTAACTCTGCCCCCCCCCTCTGCGACAATGAAACTTGAACACAGCACTCTGCTGTTTCAATGGCAGACAGAATTGGGTGTGGTCTGCGCCTCCTTCGCACCTGTCGGCCTCTCCCACCCTCCTGTGAAACACTGAGGCCACGCTGGGTCTTTTCAAGACCAGGGAGGGGAGTGGTGATGCTTATCCACCAGAAGAGAGGGCCCTGAGAAACTTGTCTTTCATTCAAGATTGAGGGGTCACTCCTGATTGAACACTAAATTCTAGGATGGACAGGTCCTTATATAGCCCATCCGAGTTGAGTCAGGGCGGACCCCTGCTAAAACCTCCAAAGCGTTCTATTTTTATATGATTGCATTTTCTAAACGTTACCACTTGGCAAAACAGACAACAACACACCTGAAAGAGAGAACAGGAGGGTGAGTGACCCTCAGAGACGTGTTGATTCATACCTGTGATATCCAGGCAGGATCACACCCTAGCAATCAGATATAAACTGTGGCAGAGAAGAAGGCAGGTCAACTCTAGGACTGGAGGTCAAGACAAAGAGGATTGCTCCAGGGACTTGCCCCCTGGAGCTGGAGGAAGGGAAGCATTGGGCTCTGAGCTCTGCTAATCTGAACATCTTCTGTACACCTGTCCAATTGTAATGCCATTCCAACTTCTAGTGAGAGAAACTGTTCCAATCAGAACATTTCCAGGCAATGAAGCAGTCACAACAAAGCCCACCCTTGCAATGTCACTCTTGGGAGTGCCTTGATCAGAAGTCAGTGCCTGGAAGCAAAGAGCCCTTTCTCAGTATCTTGAAGGAAAGCCTCCTGGGAACGTGGGCTGGCCTCGGCTCCCAGATTACGTGAAGGTTGAACCAAATGGCTTGAGCTGCTGGTGTTTTTGAACTGCCAACCCAGTGGATTCCTGCCCTATACGTAACCCCACGCCACCCAGCACCCCTGCGCCTCCTGACCCCAGGCCTTTAGCAATGTCTAGAGGCCTGTTGGGTTTCCTTCCCCTCTTGGGGAGGAGGGGCGGTTACTGCCTCTAGACCGGGAAATGCCAAACTCCCTGCAATGCACAGGCAGGACCACCCCACAGCAGAGAATGTTCTAGAGCCCAGACCCCAAATTCATGTGTCTGTGGCGGAGAGACCGTGCATCGCATGGGCGGCCAGAAAGGGCTCCTCTTGATGATGAGGCACCCGTCCCACATAGACCAGGAACTGGAGAGCGCAGGGCACCCCGGAGCAGGGCAAAGGGTCCTGACGCCAACAGCTGTCTCAGCTCCAAGAAGAGACGGCTTTGACAAAAGCAGAGGACCGGAGAGTTACAAGGATGTTTAGTTTGTGATAAAAATCATTTTGCAGATTAAAGTGCTTCCTTCTGCCCATAAAACGGTATGTTCTTTAAATAACTCAAAAAATCGGAGGCATTTAACTGCATCGCTAGCACAAGGCACGACTGCCCCTCGGAGCCTAGCCAATTAAACCCTTCCTTGTAATCAGCTGCGCTGTAGGCAGTGCTGCCCATCAGACTTTCTCCAGGGGGCTTGGAATTCCTCCGGCTCCGAGGGCCCCTGCTCTGGCCCGCCTGCATGAAGGGATTCAGGGATGGAGGTGCAGGGGTCCAGGGGCCAGACTTTCTCTCCAAATAGCTCGAGTCCCCTCCCTCGCCGTCACTTTTTCACGGGAAGCATGACGGCCCACGCACCTAACCGAAGCCCCCTCACCGGACAGCCCACATGGGGAGAGGGAGGCTGTCTCCCAGAATCCTCAGCACCGTCCCAGTGTGTCGAATTAGCTGCGATTGGATCATTTGCTTTTCCCTGAGCCAGTGTCATGGCTGGGAGTGTGCTGGAAGCTGGTTGGCTGAAGTCTAAGTTACATGCGGCTTAAGCTTCAGCTCATAGGCCGAAAGTGGGGCAAATGGATTCCTTAAAGAGAAACTGAGATACGGCATTCGAAGGGGAATGATGCCCACGGGAACCTACGTACACACGCTCGCCTCCGTTCCAACACTCGGAGGTGAGGCCCTCCCTCGGGTCTTGGCCATGAACTTGCCATTACCTCACCGCGGAACCTGAGGTAGAGCCCTTGCAGGGTACAAATGGGAAACACACTTGGCTGTGAACCAAGAGACTTGGGGCTTGGAGCTCTCCCGGGGGCACTTGAGAAGAAAGGCCTGGTGGTCCACTTCTGAAAGCATCCTGTCACTGAAACCCACCCTGCCTGTGCAGCCTACGTCCCTTTCGTCCCCAGTGGGGGTCGAGCGGACACCAAAGGGCTTCACCTGCTCTCCTTACCCCAACACGGAAGGAAGCCGTCATCCTACCGGGACGGTGGCGGAAGACCAAGCAAGTCCCTCGGGATAGCGCGGCAGGGCGGTGTCCGGTGAGAGCGGGATCACTGCAGTTTCTCCAGTGGAGAAGCATCGAGGGCAGCTACAGAACCCACCCAGCGAGTCCCACCAGCCTTCGGAAACCAGTGGCTAAGGTTATCCCACTCCTCATTGGCTCGGTCACTGTGGGAAACGTCCTGAGGTCAATGATGGAGGTAATTGGCTTGCCTTGTATCTTGGAAAGGTCTCTGTTAAATGACATAATTAGTTTTAATTACATAATGATGGCTCTTAACATGTGTGTGGGGGGGTGTAAAGGTTACTATTGTATTTAGAAGTGAGAGCCCCCCCAAAACTGCAAGGGCTGTCAGCCAGAGGTTATTTGGATTCCTCTCTTTTTGCAGCGGGGAAACGGAGTGCCCGGCCTTGGCCCCGTGGTCGGCTGGTTTGGGGGTGATTAGCCTGTGTGCGCAGTGCGGGGCTGCTCAGGCGGGACCCTAGGGACCTGTGTAAAGGGACAGAAATGGCTTCCGTACCCAGCTCGCTGCGATCCGCCCTTAATGAGCAGTGGGGACTCAGCTGTCAGCAATTGGATCTGATTGGGCAGGGTAATTGCACGATTGCCCGGTGTGCATGTGCGTGCACACACACACACACACACACGCACACGGGAGATTTTTATTGGGGGGAAAACGCTAATTGCGTACTTACTGAGTGGGTGAAGACGGAAACACGCTGTGTTGTCCTAGGTAAAAAGAGGTCCTTCCTTTGTCTGAAGGAGCTGCCCACTCTTCTCAGAACTGGGCTCTGATTCTCTGGGTGCTCAGTCAGGGACATTTGTGGGACTGGGTTCCCCCCATAATATCAAAATGCATCGCAGAGCTCTTCTGGGCTGTGTGTTTGCTTACTGCAGAGTCCCCCACCATCCCCCACAATGGGCTCTTTCAAAATGCAAGGCCAACCAGAAGCCCGGGCACCCCCACCCCCAGGACTTTCACAGATTTTTGTGTCTGTCTGCCCCTCCCCTCGCCCACATCTGCATGGTGAGATTGGCTTTGGGAGCTCTCTGGCTTTCCTGAGTGCTTAAGGCTGGGGAGGAATGTGGAGGCAGGGGGGACTAGCCTGGCCCAGGGTAGCCTTTGTAGATGTAATGCCAAGGGCCAGAGGGGCAAAGAGCCACCTCTGTAATTCCCTACAGCCTTTGCAGCAGCTTGACCTAGGAGGACAGACACCAGCTACCCCCACATTGTGGGGTGAGGTAGCGTGGGAGCAGGTAAAGAAAGGCTCCCAGCCTGTCTGTTTCAGCAGCCTGCGGCTGGGGCTTTGAGGAGAGGGCCGCTGAGGGTCCTCTGTTCTACCGCCATGAGACAGCATTCTTCTCTCCCCGCCTTCCATCTGGGAAGGAGCCATCCTTGTCCAAGGCCCTTCCTTTCTGCAGTGCAGTAGGAACACGTGCAGCACAGTTGGGTTGGAGGACTTGAAGAGGCACCTTGTGGTAAGGGCTCCATGCTCCATGAAGCCCGTGCTCGGTGGCTGGTCGTGGGGTTGTTGGATGACTGGGAACAAAAGGATTCAGCTCAGAATATTGCAGGTGCCCCCACCCCATCCAGCCTGGTCTGGCTAACTCCCACGGATCCTCAGGGGTCAGAGCAAATGTCCTTTCTTCCAGGAAGCTTTCCCTGATGCCCCCACCCCACCCCTCCCTCCAGCCTGCATTGGCCGCCTTTGCGGTGTGCTCCACAGGGCCGCTAGCACGCCTTCCCCCACGTGCCTGTAACGACTTGTGATCTGTGTCCCAAGCAGCCCACTAGCTTGCCATGCCCCTGTGCCCGGCCCTGTGCGCTGTGTAAGTGGGCTCGGAGCGTCTGAATGAGGAAAGGAATGGTGGCCGAGTGCCGCGTCGCCAGCGCGGAGGCGTGTGCTGCCCGGGCCCCACCCCACGCTGCTTCTCACACCGTTCTCTGTTGCTTGTGGTTTTCATCCCGTAGATGACCCATCTGTGTCGGAGGCACGGAGGCACAGCCAGCTCTCACACTGTACATTGATCACCTGTCCAACCTTTGCCTAGAGTGGGAGCCCCCCGGCCCTTCAAGAGAGCCACCTTTACCTGTCTGTAAAGAAGAGGAGGAGGAGGGAGACAGCGGGCACATCCGCAGGTGCACCAGAGCAGGTTCCATGCATACTTGCACCCTGTTGGAGGTGGGTAACCGCAGATGCCGCCGGTGGGGGAGGGAGGGTGTCCCAGAGGCTGCCGACTGGCCTCAGAGGAGGGGTCTGCCACAGACTCCCTGAAGTGCAGGGCTGGATGTTTCCGGCCGAGGGGAGGGTGCTGTAAATGACAGCTGTTACTCGCTTCTCCAGGTTTAGGATTTCTAAGGCTCTCTTGTTTGGGTTTGGGAGCCTTGGTTTGGGGTGGTTGACTGCACTTTCATCCCACCATCCCCTCTGTCAGCCTCTCAGACCCTGCGATACAGAAGACCAGTGGAGGAGAGGGTATTTCGCTGATGGTAGTTGGTGTAACTTATAATTGATGGCCCTTCCATTGTGCATAGTCAGTCCTATTCTGTCTACACAAAAAAGGTGTCTAGACAGCGTGTTCCCTAAGCAGAACTGCAACCTCTGACCTTGTAAGTACGGGCAGAAGGGCTTCCTCTTGCGATTCCAAGCCCCCACCCCTCACTGGGTGTTGCCTGCCCTTTGTGGGTCAAGCTGCAGTCTCACGTCCTGCAGAGATGGGCCTTTGCAAGTGAAGCCTGCAGTCTCACACGTGTGTGGCGGAGGGAGCCTACAGAGACTGAGGCCCGGTGGCTTTTCCGCGTGTGTCTTGCATAGTTGTCTGCACCCAGCGCCCTGCTGGGATCTGGAGTGGATTCTGTCTCCAGCCTCCCTTCGAAGCTCTGGGCTCCGCAGGCCTGAGCTTCCTTTCTGCTTTGGCACCACCGCCACATACATTGGAAGCTCTGGAAGTGTGATCCAGGAAGAGAGTTGGAATCAACGTTTTCTGTTGTGGGTGTGTTCACCAACACCCTGCTCTTTGAAATACGGAGTGGCTGATGTAAGCTTGCTCCCTGAGTTCTAAGGGAGAAAAAAATTGTTTTGAAAAAAGTTCACTAAGTTTTAAACAACTATGAATAAGGAACATTTCTGTTTTGGAATGTCTCCATCATCTGACATATTTTCTGGTGTGGGGCAGGCGATCGGTATCTGCACAAAGAAATCACATTCTTTTGCAAAACAAAGCTAAAGTCAAACCCAAGGCTACTACCACGGCCACAAACAAAATCCTCGAGTGATGTTGACTTTGTAGTGGACCTTAGCAGATGTAGATGGCGAAAGGACTCGCCTCATCTCATCAGTGCTCTCTGCTGTCAGAGTGCCCGGGTGCCTCGGCTCGGTTTTTGGTTAGTGCCGTGTGATAAAAGAGAAGCCCTTAAAGAAAGATGAAAATAAATGGTTGGCTCTTGAGGTTGCACTGAAACCACGGATGGGCTCTAGGGATGTAAGAGACGCATCCCTGTCCCTTCACCCATGGATGTGCCCCACAAAGGGCAGGGAGTGCTGACCCTCAAGGAGGGGTGTCTGGACCATCAGCAGCCCTGGGGGTGCCCAGAGCCTAGATGCAGATTTTCCAGGCCGAGCCGGCCCACTGAATTCGAGACAGCTGCGAGTGGGCTTCCCCAAGCAGTGCTGGAAGCAGCCCGCAGGTCACCAACACCTGGTTGGTAGCATCTGTGGGGATGCTGGTGCAGGGCATGCTGTTGTGCTGCCCTGCTGCCTGGGAGCTCCTGACGGAATCAGGGTAGTGATGCACGGGCCCACGTTGGAAGCTCCCTGCCTACCTGGAATCAGTCTGGATACTTGCCTGTGGTCTAAATGTCCTTTGTCTCCTGCCTGCCGAGCGGTGGCCTTTCCTCCTGTCCCAGTGCCCTGCCACCCAGCCTTCTCTCTGCCCCTCAGACACCTGGGAGTGTGCCTGCAGAATGCAGCAAAAAGGGAGGTGGGACAGAGAACAATAAAGCTTCCATAACAGTTTGGGGCGCTAACATCGAATGCCGCGCCATAAACTGTCTAAGCGAATGCCCCCGTGGGCAATGAAGCATAGTTTCATATATTGGAAGTTATATGCATTGCTGTGGTGGTATATTGATGTGAGAATACCAGCTGCCTGAATGGAGTTGATGTTTCGTTAAGAACAGAGCTTAGATTACTCTCACTGTGGTGTGGTTTCATTGATGTCCTGCTGAAAGCCAGCCTCCACAGGGCTGGGCCACAGTGGGGCCTCCGATGCTGGGTGTGAATTGGTGTGCGTGGCACCAGCATGCGGGTGAGACCAATGTATGCATTCATCGTTGTCACTCTCCTTGCAAGCAAGACAGCCGCCATGTCCATTGGGCTGTCCTTTCTAAACAAAAAACAAACTAACAAATGCTAAATCAACTCCTTTGGAAATGACACATATCGTGTGTTTTTTAATAAAGAAGCTGCTTGCGTTTCTTATGGTGAGGCCAGAATGTGAGACCTGTGTGTGTGTGCTTTTTATAATGAGCAGGGGGCGGGGACCAAAAGTTTCGAGCCTGACAAGTGGAAGAGGGGTGGGAGTCAAGGCAGAGAGGGGTCCTTAAAGACTGAGAGTCCCAGGGCCGAGGACATGGGCAATAGCTGTTATGATCCACCAGTCAAGCCCCTATTGAATTATAATTATGCCATTTGGGGGTTGGGCATGATTTGCTCATCTGAGATCCCCAGCAACAGAGGAGCTGAAGGTAGATTTGGAGGTGCCATCCAGGACAGGGCACCCAGGGTTGGCATGGGGTGCCATCGACGGGGGGGACAGGACACTAGGGAATCTTGTAGTGTCCGCTAACCGTGCAAGGATGTCGCAGGGAAGAGGAGGAAGCTCTGGCCACCCCAAGCTCCGTACTGGTGAGGTCGGTTACCGTGGGTGGATTCAGACTCCGAGCTGACCCCACAGGTGGGGAGTCGAGCTGCCCTACTAGGCTGTGATATTTATAAAAGCAGACAGCTACATCTTTCTCCCACAAAGCGGCTGGAGAATTCAAACCTAGGACTTTACGGATAGCAGCCCACACATCCCCATGGTGCCAGGAGGACGCCTCTATTGGTGAGGGAGCACTTCCTGTTTGATGGCAGTGAGGGTAGTTGGTTGAAGTGGCTCAAGAGCACCTGGGAACACAAGCCGCGGCTAACCAGAGCCCCGCAAGTGCAGACATTTCAAGCAGTTGGAGAACAGGGCTGGCTGGAGTGACTCCTACAGGGACACAGGCTGAGGCAGGAAATGGTCTGGAGGAGGGTATGGGGACAGTCAGGGTCCTGGGGGAACAGCACCCCTTCCCACACTCATTGTCCCTCTGCCCAAAGCAGGTCCCACAGCAGAGAACTTCCGTGGCAGCAAACCTGTAGGTGCCCCTCCAGGTCCCTGCCAGATGGAGCCCGGGGCAGGATGTGTCTCTGATCGAGAAGGAGGCTCTCACTGTCCAGTTGCAGCACATTTGGGAGTTCCCAGGAGAAAATTGAGGCATTCCACTTCAAAACCTTTCACTTCCAGAAAAAGCCACCGTCTCCGACACCCACAGGGGCAGTCCCAGCCTGCCCTGTAGGGTCGCTGCAGTCAGCATGGGCTGGGTGGCGGTGACTGAGGCTCTGGCAGAGGAGGGCTGACAGGGTGGGCTGCTCACTGCAGGGTCAGCAGTTCAAACCACTAGCTGCTTCGGGGAGAAAGGGGAAGTTTTGTGCTCCCATCAGAGCCCCCAGTCTGGGAAGCCCCGCAGCGCAGCGGTCCTCTCTCCCGCAAGGATACAGAGTCCCCAGTTCAGTGGGCAGGAGCCGGTTTCCCTGTTTTGTTTTGGGGGTGGGGGCTACAGGAGGGACCCATCAGAGCACCATTGGGCTGCCAATAGCGAGGTCTTCGGTCAAACCCCCCGCCCCTCGGGGTGGAGAGAGGAGGCCGGGCTGTCTATTCCCATGCAGATGGCAGCATCGGAGACCTGCACAGGGTCATTGTGGCAGAGTGGACTCCATCGCAGTGGGGTTGGTATTTGGGTGGCGAGGGCAGTGATGTGCTGGGCTGCTAACAGAAGGTGGGCACTTTGAGTGTGCCAGGAGGCACGTCAAGAGGATGGAGGCCTGCCCGTCACATCTGGGACAGTTGCTCCCCATCCATCCACCTCTGGAGGCCTCTCCTCTCCCTGAACCCATCCTGGGCGTTGAAAACTTCTGCCCCAAATCTGGGTCCAAAGCGGAGCATGCAGAACAGAAGGGGTCTGAAACACCAGAGGACACAGGGGAAAACCAAAAACCATGTCTCTGCTTAGACTCCCAGGTGTCTCAGCAAGCTCGGGCCTGGGCTGAGGAGGTGGAAGGTAGAAATGACTGCTTGGTGTTGTGCACTGGAGCACCGTAGAGACAGCCGACTTTCTTATGAGATGCTGGTGGGTTTGCTTTCTTTGTGTGGACAAGTAGATCTTGTTGCCAGACAACAGACAATGTCTCTGCAGTCTCCTGGTGTTCAGGAAGCCTTGCTAACCCGCTACATAGGTTTCCATTGGCGTAAATGTATTGCCTCTTTGTGTAGTTTGGACCTTCTCTTCAGGAGCATGTGCTGTATGCAGGTTCTTTCTGCACCATCTGCTGCCCTCCTCTGTGAGCAGGTTGCATCTCTGCACACTTCGATTTTTCCTCCTTCCCGTGGTCACATTTTATTTCCAGGGGAGTATTTTCTGCAGTGTTTACCTCTTAGATGCTTCGACACTGATCTCAGATCTATTGTGTGGGTAACATGGTAGCAGCAGAAGTCTTCTGACTTTGGGGGCACGGCCGAGTACTATCAGACCATCTGCCAAAGGTTGATTCCAACCAGTCTCCCCTCTCCAGCTTTAATCCCTGATAGGGACACCAACCATCCCTCCCCAGGCACTCTCCACTGCTCTGCTGAGCACAGAGTGTACACACAGTACTCGGGATTCGGGAGTTCGTCAGGGAAGGAACAGACAGCTCTGCCTCAGGAGCCCTTGGATGGAATAGGAACGACTCAGGAGATGGGATGCAATCTCTCCAAACAAGACAGCTCTGAGCTCCGTATTAGCCATGCCTGCAGGTAGGTCCTTGGGTTGGCCAGTGCCCCGCCCATGCAAGTGTGAAGGCTCTTTAGTTCCACTGAGAGGTGTCCAAAGGCACCCTACTCCACTAGTAACACTCTTGCCCAAAGGGGCTCCACTCTGGCTCCATGGATCTGCAAGCCCCCCGTAGCAGCCTCACTCTGTGGGCCAGGACGCCCACTGTAGACGTAGAACACTGGTCTCTCGGGCTGCCTTGTGCTGTCTCCAGGGTCACAGCTCTGTGTAGCCTAGGTCTAGGAGGTTCTCAGCACAGGGACCTTTTGCTCCAGAATCCTCATCTTGCTAGTAGTGAGTTACCCCTCCGTCTCTGTGAAACTGACTCTTTGAACCTGTTGGCGGTGGTGCTGGGTTGTGCGGTTGGCCCCGGCTCACAGTGATCCGATGTGCAGTAGAATGAGACACTACCCAGGCGGGGGCCTTCCTCGGCTGGAGCTTTGTTCGAGCCACTGACTGCAGCCACTGTGGGACTCCGTCCTGTTGAGGGTCTTCTCGGTTTTGCCGCCCTTCCAGTTTACCAAGCTCAGTGTCCTTTCCCAGGGACTGGGCCTCCTGACAGCATGTCCAAGGAGCATGAGATGGAGGCTGGCCGCCCTTGCTTTTAAGGAGCGTCCTGCCTGTACGTCTTTGGAAACCGCCTGGTCTTTGTTCTTTGGTAGTCCATGGGAAATCCAGCCAAGCCTTTTGGAAGGCCACAGACTGCGAGAGTGCACAGTATTCGACCAATGGCTGCAGGGCAGGTGCACACTTCATTAGCACAGTAAACAAAGCGTTTCCTTTGCTAGATTGTGGCCTAGCAAGTCATTTGAGTAGAACTACAATTCTGGGGGGTCAGAAAGAAAGAACAGCGCTTTTTCTTGCAGTGAGGGGCAATAGACGTCCCATGCTGATGGACTTCTCTGACTCAGCTTCCACCCAAGCTTTGTCACTAACAGGAAACCCCTGCTGATCGGTTGTGGTGTTTTAAAGGTCACATGGTTAGCTGAACGAGGATTTGAACTGTGCTAAGTCTCAAACCAATCCAGGGTCTTTTCATCCCCACCACTCTGATTAATGATCTTAGGGGCAGAATAATTAATCAGATATATAAAATCATCATCAATCTACTTAAAAATCTCACACCGATTGAATATGGACTTTCCAACACACGGTTTCTTACTCTGTCTTCGCCTCTCGTCTCTTACAGAATGGGGTGCTGTGCACGGGAAGGTTTAGAGCACTTGGGCAGCTGGAAGGTTTAGAGCACTCGGGCAGCTTTGCCCCAGGAGGCACTTTGTGTAGATGATAGATACACACACAGATATCTTTAAGGGGCGTAACTTGGATGAGGAAAGCCAGGCGACTGCCCTCAGTTGGTAGAGGCCAAGGATCCATGCGACATCTCACAATGGGTGTGACAGAGCCCCTCCCTCACAAAGGATGTCAACAGTGCCGACTCTCATAAACCCTGGTTTAAAGGCGACCCACCCCACATGCTACATCAGGGGCTTCTTAGCTGTGGACTGAACACTCATGGGAGGCTACAAATCATTGCTTTCTGTTGCCCTCAAGTAGGCTCATTTCACTTTGGGGTTTACTACAGAATAATCAGTGATGCTGCTGCTGCTGCTGCTGCTGCTGCTGCTGCTGCTGGTGTGTGTGTGTGTGTGTGTGTGTGTGTGTGTGTGTGTGTGTCTGTGTCTGTGTGTGTGTGTGTTTACATCACCCAGTTGTAGACACAGACAAGGCTAAACCTAGGCAGGTGTCAATCCCCTGGGTCAGATGTGAGGCTGGCAGCTTCTGGCTTGCATGGCTGTCGGACCTAATGAACTCATGTTCAGCAGGAAGACCACCAGCTGGTGACAGCAGAGGTGGATGGAGCCAAGGTCAGCAGGCCTGGAATCTTAGAGAAGTAGATTGCTCAGTCTTCCTTCCATTATGCCTCTGGGTGGATTCAAACCACCAGCCTTCTAGTTGGTAGCTCAGCGCAAACTATTGGCTCTACTCGGGGACCGCAGCATATGGAAGTACCCGGACAGAACAGATGGCCTCAAATACACATGTGGCAATTTCTCTGATATTGTGTACATGCCATTGTAACTTCTAAACTGGAAATCCACTGAAACGATTATTGGCTTCCAATTGCTCGTGGTCACTTGGTATAAGACGGGGAAATAAGAGAACTTTCTGACAGCAGAGTACAGGGGGAAATTCATGTGCGCAAGGTTTCCTCCTCACAAATTGTGCTGCTCCTGTCTTTGTGAGAAAGGTGGGGTTCTGTTGCACTTTTTGCAAGTAGCTCCCCATCCAACAGCTGACCCTGCGTGCCTGGTGGCAAGCACCAGTGGCTGCAATGTTCCTGCAGATCTGGCGAGCAGATGCTTGTGGTGGAAACTTTCCATTCCAGAATGGTTCCTTCAGAGGAAGGAGGGGGGAGAAGTCAAAGAAGGATGTCCCCAGACAATCTGCCCCTTTGTTAATCAAGGCTGTCATCTTGGCTGCCCTTCCAGCAGCCCCATCTTCCTGAAATTGTCAGTAAAAAGGCCATTGAACAAATACATCTGGCATTGGCCAGGATCTTTCTAGCTCAGCTTTCACAACAAGGATGGATTTAATCAGATTCAAAGGAGCCCTAAGACTCATTCCTTAACAGTGTTACATCTCCGGAGGAGCTCCTCAGGAAAGCAGATTATCAAAAAACCAAAGTTTCTTGAGCCAAACTTACCAACAGCTAATGCACAGGAACCAAGTTGACTGAGCAAGGGCCTGAAGTGGCTGTGACATTCATCAAGCTCATGGGGACACATTTTCGGGGACACATTTTCGAATGTATCCTCACGGCAGCCCATGAAGCAAGCACTGATACCAGGACCATTTTATGGGCCGGGAAACAGGCTTTGGCCACCAAGCAACTTGCCCGGCTCACACCAAGCAACTTGCCCAGGTTCACACCAAGCCACTTGCCCCGGCTCACACCAAGCAACTTGCCCAGGTTCCCACCAAGCCACTTGCCCAGGCTCACACCAAGCAACTTGCCCAGGTTCACACCAAGCAACTTGCCCCGGCTCACACCAAGCAACTTGCCCAGGTTCCCACCAAGCCACTTGCCCAGGCTCACACCAAGCAACTTGCCCAGGTTCCCACCAAGCCACTTGCCCAGGCTCACACCAAGCAACTTGCCCAGGTTCACACCAAGCAACTTGCCCCGGCTCACACCAAGCAACTTGCCCAGGTTCCCACCAAGCCACTTGCCCAGGCTCACACCAAGCAACTTGCCCAGGTTCCCACCAAGCCACTTGCCCAGGCTCACACCAAGCAACTTGCCCCGGCTCACACCAAGCAACTTGCCCCGGCTCACACCAAGCAACTTGCCCAGGTTCACACCAAGCAACTTGCCCAGGTTCACACAGAAATCCTGTTTTCTTTAACTGTCGGTCAGTTTTGATTCAGGAGGCCACGATTTTAAGCTGCGCCCTCTTTATAGCCCTGATGCAAGCAGCTCTTCCATGACACGGTCTCCTGTAGCCATGCGACAGCACTTGAAACGGCTAGCACCCCTGGGTGGCACAAATGGCGAATGCGCTTGGCTGCTGCAGGCTGGCCGTTGCAGGCTGTCAGAAGCACCTCGGAAGGAAACGAGTGACGATCTGTTTCTAAAATCTCAGCCATCGGAAACCCTTTGGAGCCCAGTTCTCTTCTGATGCACATACAGTTGCTCTGAGGTAAAATAACGTCTACAGCAACGTTCGTTGGCGGCAGCGGCGGTGGCCGTAGTTACGCAATCTGGTGTTAATTTTGTCCTGGAGAGGATTAAGAGGAAAGGGATGGAGTCTAGCCTGTCCATCAGGTCATAGCCAATGAGGCCTCTGTGTGGGCCTGGCCTTCTCCTGAGAGATGCTATATTTGCTTCATCCTGAGGATGCTATATTTCCTCCTTGGAGGCAGGAGACACTTCTCTCTCTGCTCGCTCCCTGAGAGACACTCCACTGACCAGACACAGGGCACTAGGCCCTGGGAGCTGGAGAAGCCACATGAACCTGTCCTGATGCAGCCAGACCTCTGGAGCCAGAGAAGCCACAGCCACGTGGAGACCCCTGCCAGCGCTGAGATGCTTACAACTTCACTGGATCCACAAGACTTCCAACCCACTGGCCTGTGATCCTCCTGTATTCAGCATCATTGCATGTATTTTGTAAGTCTGTAGTGGACTTTGCAGATTGGTATCAGATATATATGGGCTAACATTGGAATGATGGACTCGATCTGGACTGGGCTGGGACATTTTTTCAATATTCAACTGTTCTCGTATGTAAATCTCTTTCTTATGCACATATATGAGTGCCCGTGGATTTGTTTCTCTAGTCTACCCAGACTCACACAGTGGTGGTGGCGATATTAGCTGCCCCGGAGTCCACTCAGGCTCACAGTGGCCCACGCACAGCAGCAGGAAGTGCCGCCTGACCCTGCCACCTGCACCACCCTCACCATCTTTGTCTGGGTGCGGCCCGTTGTTGCAGCTGCTGCATCAATCTAGCCCTGGATGGTCTGTCTCTCTTTCGTTGACATTCCACTTGACCAGGCCTTGGTGTCCTTGTCTGGGGACTGGTCTCTTCCAAGCACAGGAGACAAAGGTCAGATGGCCAGCTCCCTCTCTCTCACTGAGACTGTCATGCAGACGCCCCGAGGAAATGTGCTGAGCCACGGGGTTGGGGGTGGGTGGGTGGGCTCAGGCTGGGGCTGTTAGCAGCTCTATACACTGCCACGTCAGCTGATGTCAGTAGATGTTTATGCAGGGCCTCCTTGTGCCAGGTCCCGTGCCAGGAGTTCCAGGTTGCATAGGCATTGCCTTTTAGTGAGGCAAGAGTATGAACCCATAGCCCAATAGACAGAGAAGGGGATTTCAGAGCCTGCTAAGTGGCGTGAAGGACATTTAGTCGAGCGGGGAGGAGCTAGGCATGGGAGCACTGACTTGACTGAAGGAATCATGGGAGGGTTCTCTGAGGAGGCAGTGCTGAGATAAAGCTTGGGAAATGGCAGCGATTTCCTAGGCAGAGGATGGGGCGGACGGCCTTCCTGTATGAGGTTCTGAGGTTCCACCCCTTTTTTCACAGAGAAGTTCAGATGTCGAGGCCCACTTTATGGGCACACACAGGTTGAGATTGAGGTACCCCGACCCCCAAGGGATGTGGGTTCTTTTGTACCCAAAGAGAAGGTACACCTCTCTCTGAATGCATGCTCTTTGCCTGTTTGTGAGTGAAGTGGGTTAATTAGTAACTGAAGTGTTCTAAACATCTATTAATGTTTTATTACCACATATACTCGAGTATAAGCTGACCTAAATATCAGCTGAGGCCCCTCATTTTACCACAAAAACTGCATAAAAAGTGTGCTGGAAAAACTTGGCTTATACTCAAGTATATACGGCATTTAATTATTTCTGAGCCAGAAGAATGAAGATGCCCATGGTGGTTGTGGTTCCGTCAGTTCTCCAAGTACATTTGTTGCCATCATCATTTTCAAAACATTTGCTTTCTACTTGAGCCCTGGTATCAGTTCATTTTCCCCCTCACCATCCCTCCCTCATGAACCCTTGGTAATTTTTTTTCATGTCTTATACCAACCATTGTCTCCCTTCACCCACTTTTCTCTTGTCCCCTTGGGAGGATCATTGTGATTGGTTCCCCTTTCCTTCCCACACCTTCTCCTTACCCTCCTGGTATCCCCACTCTCATTATTGACCCTGAGGGATTTCTTTCTCCTGGATTCCTCATTTCCAGATCTTATCTGTACCAGTATACATGCTCTGGTCTGGTTGGATTTCTAGGGTAGAATTGGGGTCATGATAGTGAGGTGGGGAGGAAGATTACATAACTAGAGGAATGTTGTATGTTTCAACGGTGCTGTGCTGCACCCTGGCTGGCTTGTCTCTTCCTGTGACCCTTTTGTGAGGAGAAGTCAGGTTGTCTACTGCTAGGCTTTGGAGCATGTTTTCTTAGTGGTGTGAAGTTTCATTAGGTAACGTATAAATTCCTGGTTATTGTTCTTCTGATCATTAATTATTATTCTCCATTGGTGGAGTGGGTCACTCATTAGACAGTTACCGCAAGGTCAGTGGTTCAGACCCATCCACTGCTCCTTGGGAGGAGGATGAGACTGTCTGCTCCCATGCGGAGTCAGGGCCTTGGAAACCCTGCTGGAACCACGCTGTGTCTGAGTCAACCTGACGGCAGTGCATTGGGATTTTTTTTTCCCTTTGGATCATTTTGTTGTCCCTGCCCCACCTCACCCCCACCTTCACTTTCTCTGCATTTCTGCCCTGTTTGAATGGGCTGTGTTTTATTTATTTTCTCCTTTAATGATTTGAAAGGGGCATGTCCTATTTTTCTTCATTTAGTGATTCCAGTATTATTGAAAACAGGATTTGGCATATACCCGGCGCCTCCAGGCTTCACCAGGGGTTGGCTCAAAGGACTTCTCTCTAGCATCTCGGCTCCGCATTGGTTGATTCTCTAATGGGATGGGCGTCAGTGGAGGTGTAGAGCATGGCCGCTGGGGTGAGTGCGTTTTATGCAGTTGTATATTCTGCTTCATGCTCAACTGGACGCCAGCCACCACTTCACGTAAAGTCTGTTTTTAAGGAGAAGCGTATTAGGGTTTGGACTCAGTGGAGGTTTGCTGTGCCATCTGTCAGAGCATGCTGGGAGAAAGGAATGAGCAGGTTGGGAAGAAACTGGAGGCTATGAAGGTTCTTAGACGTAGAGCTGCAGTCCAGCAAGGTAGAGCGAGCAGGAAGAGGCTGGCAACCCCTTGCCAAAACCTCTCTGAAGGCAAGCCAGCAACGTAACCCAGATGTATGTAGCCTTCTATGTCCAGGGGGAGAGCCGGGTCCACGTCGATAGTCAAGGTCAGCACTAGGTCAGTGATATCGGAGAGGATGAACTTGCAGCTTGCCTTTGCAAATCCTGCATCTGAGGGCCTGCACATACCTAGTCATGGTCAAGACACAAGTCCCTCCTGGGCTCCAGGAAGCCTGGAGACCTGGTTTCTCTGCCCCTTGGTTTCTTCTGTGGGTCTGCAGATAAATGTTAACTAGCTCTCGTAAAACTGTTGGATTGTCAGTTTATAAACTGGATAAAAACACTGACGTTTTCATTGGATCCTAACCCTGAGGAATGTCCGACTTTTATCATAACAGCTTTGTTTACTTCTGCAGAATGTCTTCATGTGCTGCCTGTGGGAGACCTCTTAATGTCACCTGCTCTTAAGTGGAAAGTCTTTGTTCAGCCAAAGATTTTTGGAAAAGGGTTTCCAAGATGGGCTTTTCACCTCCCACTTACTGTCCTGCCACCTCCCCGAGGAGGCAGAGGTTTGAAGAGCTTTGCTGTGGGGCAGGGAAAAATGCGACCTAACACTATCCCACCAAGTCCACTAGGAGACAAGATGTTGGAGAGATGCTATTAAACCACCATTTAGTTTCACTGCATCCTGTTGGAGATAAGCAAACCGTATCTATGTCTTTTCCACCTCAAGCCTTTGGTCTCTGTTTCAACAGATTGCTTGATTTTAGATTAATAAAGTCTCATGTATATATAAGTAGAGAAAACACTTTAAATAATTGAGTCCTTCTAGGCAAATACGAAAAGAGAGGGCTCTTATCTCTGATCCTCACATCAGATTCTCAGCAGCACTGCAGGCGAGGCTCGATCCTGTGGGAGCACATGGAGGCATCTCAAATCAATCAGCTGGGAAATGTGGGGTGACTTATCGTGACCTTGGCTTGAGATACTCGCTCTCTGAACGTCGACACCTTGGCAGTTTGTGACGGTTTCTCAGTGAGGTTGTTAAAAGGGTCTTCCTCTGCTTCGTGAGCTTGTTGAATATACCATTGGCAGTCTGTCTGTCTGTCTTCACATTTCAGGAGAGGCCGCCAGGCATGGAGGAGCAGTCTGTGAGTCTGGCAGATCAGCATTTGTCTTCTTTCCTCCTCCTCCTCCTCCTCCTCACTCCTCCTCCTCCTCACTCCTCTTCCTCCTCCTCACTCCTCCTCCTCCTCCTCCTCACACCTCCTCCTCACTCCTCCTCCTCCTCCTCACTCCTCTTCCTCCTCCTCACTCCTCCTCCTCCTCCTCACTCCTCTTCCTCCTCCTCACTCCTCTTCCTCCTCCTCCTCACTCCTCTTCCACCTCCTCACTCTTCTTCCTCCTCCTCACTCCTCTTCCTCCTCCTCTTCCTCACTCCTCTTCCTCCTCCTCACTCCTCTTCCACCTCCTCACTCCTCTTCCTCCTCCTCACTCCTCTTCCACCTCCTCCTCCTCACTCCTCTTCCTTCTCCTCCTCCTCCTTCATGCTGAGAAACCAGCGACAGGGTAACAAACCTCCCAGAACATAACTTTCTCAGCTATGAAACAGAAATTATAAGCTGGTTTTTCCGGGTTGCTCTGAGCATTCAGTGAGATGACATGTATGCAGCGCTCAGTACAGAGCCTGAGACCAAGCAGGGGATCATTCAATGGCTTGTGACGATGGTGAAGAAGGGGATAAATGTGGTGAGGAAGATTACAAGTGGTGGAGAGAGTATTGGTGATGGTTGAGGTGCTTGTGGTGAGGATGGTAGAAAAAATGAGGGTGGTGGCATGGTGAAGGAGGGACTGATGGTGGTGGAAGTGATGGTGACAGTTGGATGTACAGGTTCTTCAGGAAAAAACATGAGAGATGATCACATAGAGCCTTGGAGAACTGGTAGAGTTTTTTTATTATTATCTGAACACCAGCCCTTCCAACTGCTTCTTGGGGAGTCCTGGTCACTAGGAGATCCATGTGTATAGACAACCAACATCAAAAATGTTTGTCCATCCCTGCTTTGTTGTTTACAAGCCTGGACATGTCATCCCAAGGCTAAGGAGTATTACTCGGAGTCACCCATTCAGTTGACATCAATCTTACTCATGAAACCGCCCACCCCCTTGGCTTCGGGAGGCAGGGTCTCCTCTCCCCTAGGAGTTCTGTCGTTTCATTGCTGGCTTTCTTTTCTGTGGGCTTTTAGATAGTTGGATACAGGACTGTTACACTCAGAGAGCTTTGTGCAAGAGGGGAAAAAGTCACAGAGAACGCGAGCAGTTCTAAGCAGACAAGCAACGCCAGCAGATTTCTGAAAGTCAGCGGGAGGCCAGGCGGAGGCAGACTGGGCATGCCATTCACTTTGAGTACCTGGCTTCTGAGACAGAAACCATCGGGCTGGAGAAAAGACTTGGGGAGCACCTTGGCAGTGAGACCACAGAGATCTAGCCCTTCTCTTTACCCTTCCTCCCATCCGTCCCCGCTTCCTTCCATCCTGGAAGAAAGAGGAAAGAAAGGCATTTGCAGAGTATAAAGACTTCTCTTTTAGATGAAGGCAGGTGGGGGGGGAATACACACCTGAGCCTATACCAAGGGGAAGCAGCCCAGTAAAGCTGAGGGTCCAGAGAGTTGGCGCTGAAGGAAGGGCATGGAAGTGGCCGGACAGGGGCTCTCAACCTTCCTCATACCTCAAGGGGTCATGGCCCAGATGGTTCAGAACCACTGTGGTGGAAGAAGTCACACTTTAACCTCTCAAAGCACTGGCTAGGGAAATGAGGAGCTGGAAAAGGTGTCATTAGCTCTCCCGAGAAGGTGAGGTCTCTGCCAAGAATGAGAGATACAGGGAGACCTGGGAAGTTCAAGACCAAGTGTAACAAGAACCACCATCTGATGGGGGTGGGGGGGTGGGGAGGAGCCAAGGAGCACCAGTCCATGAGTGGAGAAGAGAAATCCTTGCCAGGGTTGAGGACACTTCAGCACTCCTGCTCCCTGCACGGCGCCCCCCTTCTCCGTCCCCACCCCTGCTCAGCCCTGCTTTCAGGTGGGTACTGCATAGAAATGAGCCCGTGGGCCTCTGTGCACCAAGGCCCAAGCAATTGCTGTGGCAGAAACCTCCCCTGCCCTCCTGGGGTTCGAGTCACGGGGAGTCAACCAGAGGAGCAAAGCTCATGAATGGAGTCCTTGGAGGACAGTCCCAGGTCTGGTCAGGTCACCTGGTAACCTGCCTCCCCACAGGGCAGCCGGCCAGACTCCCTGACCTGCCATTGTACATCCTTACCTTTTTCCCACGTGGCCCTGGCAGGGGCTCAGAGTGGTTGTGTATGAGTGAAGGGAGAGAGACGGCAGCTCTTCAGACACCATCCTCCATGTCCATGCCGGCCGCCATGCCGGCGCACAGTGTCGCTTCCCTGCCAGCAGCCTCAGGGCTGGCTTTCCGGCAGCAGGACGCCAGCTCTCTGTGGAGGAGACGTGCAGGGATGTTCTTGCCGGCGACTTCGCTGGGCACCCTCCAGAGCTGACCTTTTTGCCGGTGACTTCGGTGGGCACCCTCGAGAGCTGCTCGGGTATCACCACCTTGGTGTCCACGCCTCTTGACCCGGCTTACAGATCGATGATTACCTCTCCTTCCAGTCACCTGGCCCGGTGGTAGTTCCTCATTCCCATTCCTACAGTTGGGAAAGCAATACTCTGCCTCTGTCGATGACGAGCTGAAATCGCAACGAGACCCAAGATGGACACGGTTCCCAAAGAAGAAAGCAGGACCGCCCATGCACTCAAACTTCGCCTCCCCTTTCCCCGGCAAGGAGATCTTTCTACCTTTCCGATACGCCTCCAGCGGGGGCAAATCCCGAAGGAATCAAAAGAAAGCACCCCTCCGAAAGAAAGGGCAGAGGGGACGGTGGGGCATCAGTAATGGCCGGGGGAATTGGCCTCACAAGTGTGGAATCCAAGAGGGTGTTTACTTTCCAAACAAAGGCTCACCAATCGGGTGCTTTTCAACAGACGTGAAAAATGGCCTCAGCAAGGCGTGGGCCTGGGGCTGGGCTGGGCTGTGCCCACCATGGCTGGAGCCTCGGAGTCCGCTGCAGTCGTTTTGGTTCTTCCGGGGTCAACAGGGTTTATCAACCAGCTACCCCTAAGCCCAGAGAAGTTTGTTCCTGACCTGGCCTCCTGTCCCGTGTGGCCGGGTCACCTACAATCCCACCCTCTTTGGAACCCCCCCAGGAAGCCTCAGGAGCCATTGCATTGGCTGGCAGCCAGCACGATTGAAGAAACACTGCTCACAGTGCCCGCCTCTGGAAGACGCCTTCCAGGGTACTGCTTGTTCCCACAAGTGCTTCTTATCCACGGGCCTTGGAGACAGGGGAGTTGTTTGTGTCTCTAGAGGCTACACACCAGAGCCTTAGACAGCTGTGGCTGGATTCAAAACCAGCCCTAGACTCTCGGGTGCTGGGTGGCCTTTCCCATCTGCGGTGTCACCGTCTCTGAACGTCTGTTTCCTCACTGGCAGAGTGGGCTGCGTAGAACCTGCCTCATGGACTAGGGTGAGGGCAAGGATCGTGCAGCTGAGGTACCTGGCAGAGCTTGGCAAAGAGAAGGCGGTCAGTGAGTGGGTCTGAACTGGCTGCAGGAAGAGGCCCCGGAGTCCTTCTCTGGATTTGAACTTGTGTGCCCTGGTGGCATGAGGGGGCTGGGAGATGACCTGGTTGCGGCTGTGCAGGGCAGGCCGCTTGTTGCGTAAGCGGCCCTTCCTGTAGTAACTAGCCGCTGGCCTGCGCGTCAACGCTTCGCAGAGTCTGCATCTGGAAAAGGTGGGCATGAACTCGTCTGCGTCCGGCTGGGCCAGATGAGCAGGTTCCTTGCAGCCCTGTCCAGGAGCTTCCTGCCCCAGCCCTCACTTCTGATCACGTTGCTGGGGTCCCCCCCCCCCCCCGGAGAACGTGATGGGGTCGTGAGTGACGCAGTGCAGTCTCCAAGTCAGAGATTGCAGAGGCCGAAGAGGAAAAGCCGCTGCCGTTTCCCAAGGGCCTGTGGCAAGCATGTCCCTTTGAAAAGCTGTTGGGAAAAGCACAGGACCCACTAGTGAGAACCCGTGTCTGGGCTCTGGCACCAGACATGAGCGTGCTTCCTTGGCATCTTGATTGCACCTTCTGATGTGGGCAGTTCTGGGGACGTGCTTCCCAAGGTGCCCCCTGAGCAGATTATACAAATGCATGTGCATGTGGACACCCTCACGTGCGGGCTGTGTGCAGAATCAGCTTGCATCTTGGGGTTCTTGGGGTCCATCTTTCTGGGCTAGCACATTTAGTTTCTCCCTCTCACAATGCAGAAACTCCCCAAACCGAGCACACAGCCACTGTGTGGATTCCGACTCTCGCTGGTAGGACAGGGTAGAAGTGCCCCTGTGGGCTTCCAAAATTGTAAATCTTTGCAGGAGAAAGGCAGCTGGTAGTGTCAAACCACTGGCCTTGCCATTTGACCCCCACGCATGATTTAGGGCACCACGGGGCCCTTGCCCCTGAACAGGGAAGACGAGAATGTATTTCGTTTCATTGGAACCAGCACGGCTGCTGTGCGCATCCGATTATACTTCACTGTCCCCTGGGCTATTCTGCCGATGAGTTGAGTGCGATGTATGAACTAGGGAGACAGCATGCTTTTTGAAGTTAAGAGACTGAGACTTCTGACACCCGTGACAAAAGCACCATATGCGGTCGTCATTAGGGCAGAAGAACGTCTGCTACCCCGTAACCGACCACCTTGGATAGCCTCGCCTGCCCGCCCTCCGCGTAGTCTGTCGGATGGTCTGCTCGAAGCCGTCTGTTGGAGGCCTTATTTTCCTGTGTTCTTTGGCCGTTTTTATCCTCTGAATTGTTCCCTTGGCCCATTTTTTTTAATGGGATTGTTGTCTTCGAAGGAAAAAGAAAGTTGGGGGTGGGTGGAAGAGAGGGTTTCACTTTACTTTAGAAAAACATTGTTAAAAACAACACAAAAACGTGGTTTTGTTGAGGGGCCTGTTGGGAGGACGAGAGTGTCCTGGAACAGAGAAGGGCGAGCCAAGGCAGTCATCACCGCTCCAAGTGTGCTGTGCGGGCCATGGGGCTCCCCCGCACCCCTATATTACTGCCCCATCTGCTCCTCAGCCCGGTCCTGGGAGGTCGGTTGAGCTCTGAGTGACCTCTAGGCTGTCAGACTTTCAACTTGCCCCTGACTGATGAGGCCTGCTGCTCTCTTGGGCTTGACCTGACTGCCGGCATCCTGTGGAATCCTGAACCCTGGACTGCCTGCCTCCTGCTGGGACTAGAGCCTGACAACTTTCCCTTTCCCTCCCAGCTCCTGTCTACTCCCCACCCCAGCCCCAGCCCCAGCCCCCTCCTGGGAACTCTGCACACTTTGTGGGGGCACGGAGCACACTGACAAGCTCCTCCCAGCATGGAGCACATCTGAAGGACTCCTTGTAAAGCCGGGGGTGGGGGGGTAGGGAGAAGAGTGGGGGTTTCTTAGTCTTACTACTAATAAAACATTCATTGCCATCTCTCGAGCGCTCCCTTGGGCTGGCCTGGCTTTTGCCGCTGTGCAGGTTGGCCATTGCACACCTCCAGAGGCACCCTCACTGTGTCAGCATGCAGATGTTCAGGACTGTTTGAGGTTGATGTTGGAGGAGAATCTTGAGGGAGACGACTGTGTTAGTCCCGGTAGACTAGAGAAACAAACCCATAGAAACTCACAGGTGTATAAGACAGAGTTTATACAAAGGTTAATTGTACATTAAGAAAGCATCCCAACACAGTCCAGAACAAGCCCATAAGTCTGATATTAGCCCATGTGTCTGATACCAATCGATGAAGTCCTCTTCAGACTCACGAAATACATGCAATGACACTGAATGCAGGATGAATGCAGGACAATCACAGGCCAGTGGGTCAGAAGTCTTTGGATCCAGTGACGTAAGCGTCTCCATGCTGGCAGGGGTCTCCATGTGGCTTCTCCAGCTTCCAGGGCTGCAGCAGGTTAGGTCTCCTCAGGGATGTCTCACAGGGAGTCGGCAAAGAGAGGTCTCTGCTGTCTCCAAGGAGGAAAAATACAGGAGTTCCCAGAATCCTCAGGAGAAGACCATGCCCACACAGAGGCCTCATTGGCTATGATCCGATTGACAGAGTCTGCCCCTTTGCTCTTAATCCTCTCAAGTCCCAAATTGACACCAGATTATGTAACCACCCAATAACCTTCCCCCCGCCCAACTCATGCAGTTCCCATGGGAGCAATCGGCAGGGCCAACTGGGCTGGGCGCTGAGCAATGCACTACGTCCTCGAGACGAATTCCTTCTTTTCATAATGATGGTAGAGGTACAGACACTACCTCGCTCTCTTCCACTGACGACACCGAGGCCCAGGGGGTCACTCAGCCAAGAAGTGAATTCAGATTCGTCGTCTAGCTGACCCCAGAGCCAGTAGTCCTTCCATGTTGGGAAGGAGTACCTCCCACCCAAAGACTCATCGGTCACACCCCAAGCCTTGGCTAGGGTGTCACCCCAGCCATCCGCCAGTTGATGCTGACCCATCGTCGCCCCGCAGGACCGAGGAGAATTGCTTCCTTGGATGTCCGAAGCAGTAACTGCATAGCAACAGAAAGCATCGTCTCTTTCCCCAAGGAGCACTGGGTACCTTCAAACTGCTGACCTGGCCGTCAGCGGCACAGCTATGCCACGAGGGCTCAATAGGCCTACCTGCCCGAAAGTCTGGAGAGCAAGTGTGGTCTGTGAGGAGGCATGCTGCCCTTAGGGGGAGTGTGAACCCACTGAAGGGCCACCTGCCCTCCCCTGACCCAAGGCTGGCAGCACAGTCCCTGCCCCGCAATCATCTATCTCATCCTGTTCTCGGGAAGTTGGGGAGCCCGCTTCCTTCTCGTCTGTTCTCCTGAAGGGTCAGGCAGGGTCTCTGTCCCTGGGCCCATCATCCACGGACGTATGGATGACCACAAGGCCAAGGTGCAAAGAGTGAGAGCCAGCCTGTCCCCTCCTAAGCCTCTGGTGCTGCTGGATGGGGACCTGAGGAGAGGGTGGTTCTAGGACAGACTCATACAGGCCAAGGGGACTTCCCACTCGAGATCTACTTCCCTCTCTGAAGTCCCCGTGTCTCTTTAAAGTGCCCCCTGCTCACTGGGGCCCAGGCTGAAAGTCACTGCAGTATATTTGTCCCGATTCACTTGCAAGGCTCCCGGATGTTGCTCCTCACTGGGAAAAAATGCTCCAATGGTTTTCAAGGCGATGCCCCTGGGGCTTCCCGATGGACAGACGGACGGACGGATGGAGCGACAACTACGGAGCTCTGGCTGGAGGACTGCTCACGGACAGAGGGGCCAGTGTCCAGGGAGCCAGAGCATAGGCTTGCAGTGCCAGCCAGCCTTTTCCGGGCCTTCTGCTGGCGCCGTGGAGGAGGGACCGTCAGTAAGGAAACCAGCTTGATGTTCCTGCTGGCAAGATTGGGAAGAAAGGAAGTAGGAACCCTGGGCTTGGCCGAGGGCCCTGCAGCCGTGTTTTCCTCATGTGGGTAGCTTTGTGGTTCCCTGTGGCTTCACATCCATCTGGTGAGTGGACACGGGTGTGTGTGCTGTTTCAGAGGCAGCGGTGATGCTGACTGTTTTGGAGCGTGGCCGAGTGGCTAGTCGTGCCATCCCTCCCGTGACCCCAGGGCCTCTGTGACACAGGATGGGTCAGGCCTGGCTAATGCAGCACAGAAACCACGGAGTCATCTGCTCACAGCAGGCAAGGTGAATGGTGCGCTACCCCACCGTGCAGGAAGTGCGTATTCCCCTGGCTGCTGGGTGGGTCTGACGCTACCTTGGAGAGCAACTTGGCAAGCTGCCTAGGTCCCTGTCCTAGGGAAGAGCTTGAACCTGTGAACAGGTGCACCGAAGGTCGCCGGAGCTTTATACTCCCCAAATGCTGGCACTCCTCCAAACGTGCAGGGATGGGCATTCTGGTGCATTATGCACGAGGATACTTTATGCCATCAATATGAACTCAGACCCACCAACTGCATCCGCGTGGCGACACTGAGAAAACAACACGCAGGGAGGGAAACAAGCGGCGGTACACACAGGGCGGCGTGTTTGTTTGAGGTTTAGGAGCTCGCAGGCTTATGCTGCATGGTGTTCGTGAGTGCATACGTGGACGACAGTGCCATTGAGTGTCCGCAGCAGTGGAGCGTTCACTGCAGGATGAGGGGAAGAGAGGCCTTGACAGGGATGGGGCGCTGTTGCGGGCTCTAAACTGCACCCATCTTTTGGTTGTTAGCACAGAAAGACCTGCAGGAGGAGATGTGGCCCCATGCGGACTTCCCCACTAGCTGGGTGTTTGACGTCATTTCCAACGGCACGTGAGAGGTATTTCACCATAAAAAATGTGATGGATGAAACTCACTGGCCTTACAGCAGAGAAGGCAGGAGAAAAGTATAAAAACGCTTTCTCCAAAAGAGTTTTCCTGGCAGAAAAAAGGAGCGAGAGTTTAGAAGCTTCGTGTGGACAAGATTGGATCATTTAAAGTTTTTTTAAGTATTTGGTTAAAACAACTGTACAAACTTTGTTGCTATTGTAAAGCACAGACAATGTGGCTGATTTAAAGGCACCGACTGAAGAAAGGTGCCCGGTGGCGTAGTGGTCACACACGGGTGCCTACCTCGAGGCCCGCCGTTGGAAGCCACCCTTTGCTCCTCACGAGAAGGATGTGCACTCTCTGCCCGCTCAGAGTTACCGTTTCGGACGTTCACAGGGACGTGTCTGCCCCGTGTTCCAGCCTTGCTGTGGGCCAGCCTCCATTCGAAGGCCGTGGGAGGCAAGGAACCAAGATGATGTGGCAGGTGGGGCACTGGGCTTTGGATCAAAAGGTCGGGAGGGACCTCTGGAGGAAGGCGAGGTTGCCCGCTCCTGTCCAGATCTGCAGTCTCAGGTCCCCATGCAGGGTCACTGGGAGTCAGCGTCCCCTCGAAGGCAGCGGGCTTGGGCTGGGGTTTATTTGATGACATGAATCATGGTGAAGTAGGTTATGGGGCTGTGTTTCTGAGGTGCTTTCAGACGGGGGATCCCTCCCGTCGGGGCTTCCAGTTGTGTCGCGTGCTCACCGTGAGGGCCAGGGGCAGTAATAGAAAGCTTGGCTTTAACGATCGAAGGCAGAGAACAGTGCCTCCAAGAACAGAGCTGCTTGGAGCTGAGCATCATAGCAGGAATCTGTCCTGTCTCTGGACCCAACGGGTTTGTTTGGAATTGGCACTGAACTGTGGGTTGAAAGCGACCCACAGCCCAAGGGATGTGGTGTAGTGGTTTACACTTTGGGCTGCTAACCTCAAGGTCAGCAGTTCGAAACCACCAGCTGCTTCTCAGGAGAAAGATGAGGCTCTCTGCTTCTGTAAAGAGCTTCAGTTTCAGAAACCCACAAGGGCAGTTCTAATCTGCCCTAGACGGGTGCTCTG
The DNA here is from genome assembly GCF_050624435.1 of Tenrec ecaudatus. Classification (NCBI taxonomy): domain Eukaryota; kingdom Metazoa; phylum Chordata; class Mammalia; order Afrosoricida; family Tenrecidae; genus Tenrec; species Tenrec ecaudatus. The sequence continues at coordinate 185,060,160 of NC_134534.1, forward strand.
AGTCAGAAGCAGCTTCGTGGCAGGGAGAAGCCTCTTTGGAAGATTTAAATGTGAGGACCCTCGGCGTCGGAGGGTGTTGGCAGTCCCGAGTTCTCTGCTTTGCTGCCACTGCTGTAGCTGTTGGCTGCCACTGAGTTGGTCCCTCGACTCCTGGCCTCCCCGTGCACTTTGGAACAGAATGCTGTCGTTCCTCTTGCAGCTCAGGCTACTGTAATCCATCACTGACTAATCACACATTTCTTCCTCGTCCACCTCAGTCAGGAAGCTCTGCCGAGACCGGTTCTGCATCCGGGCGGCACACAGGCACCCACTGACACGGGTGGTATCTCCGCAGGAAAGCCTTGTTCAAGAATCAAGCCCAGGGCTCCCTCTCTCCCGCCACTGCCTCTAGTTTCCCCTCAGCTAAGCACACGTGGCTCCTTGGGGGACCTGTCAGTACATCCTCCCTGAATTTCCTCCTCATCTCTCCCCACCCTGTGCTGTCCACCCCCACCTTGCTCTGAGGTCACCAGGGGTGCATCAGTATGCTGAGCAGCAGGCTCACAGCGGAGGCCTCAGTGAACCAGGCCTGAACCCCAGGTTCCCGGCTTCCCCCTGGGAAGCCCTGCTCTCCAATGCAGCAAATGACTGCCCTCAGCTTGCCCTTCTTTGGCTGCGGGCAGAGGGGTTGGGGAGAGTTGAAGGAGGCGGGGGACGGGTGAGGGTTTTCTTTCTTTCTTTTTCTCCCTTCAGTCTGGTTTTCTGATTTTCCTTCTGTGGTTCTGCTCTGTCTGCTTGTTTATCAGTGTCAAAGCTAGACCAGCTGTGTGTGTTTGTGCACCGGCCCTTTCTGTGAAACCTGCCCATTTTTCTAGGTCACTCTGGGTTCTTCATAATCAAGGAGGTGGTTCCCAGAGCTGTTTAGGAAGGACTGGGATGAAAAAAAAAGAAACAACTCAAACCCACAGAGTGTCCCCCCCACCCACCCCCACCCCCGATAGTGCTGTGTTTGGCCCCGGGGCCTGGGGACACAGCTCAGCAGCCTGCTGTGATTCTGAGCTCTTCCAGGATGAGGTCACCAGGCTCCTCATGACTGGGGAACTCATACAGAAACCGGCTCACGTGTACCCCAGTGCCCTGTGACAAACACGTGATGTTGAAAGGCCTAGAATGCCAGCCACTGTGGAGGGCAAGAACTAGAATCGTGTGTGTGAGTGGGGGGGTTCCCTCTTCCTCTCCTTCCCTCACATCTGAATGACTGGATCCCGCGTGGAATTACAAATGCCCTAAGCAGTCACCCTCTGCCAGTCACAGGCTCCTTGTTGAGAGAGCATTGGGCTGAAGGCACCCCGGGTCACTTTGGCAAGCCTAGCCCTACTCATGGCCAATTGATGCCCAGGGACAATTATTGGCAAAACAAAACAAAACTCTGGAATCCCTAAAACAGGAGAAGCAGGAGACCGGATGGGGGCCCCTTTAGGAAATGTCTTTCTAGAGCTGTTACCCATCATGCTGTGTGCTGCTCGGCTGACAGCAGGGACAGCTGTGGGGACCCTGCTGGGTGCTGTGTCTTAGGAATGAGTCAGAGAATGGGAGGCTGGGTGGTGCAGAGCCAAGCTGCGACAGGGGCCCCTAGAGGCCCGGCCCTCTCTGAAGGCAGATGGCCAGGCCTATCTTGTGAGGTACCTCCGGCTGGCCTCAATCGGGGGCATTCTTCACCATCCGCCTCTCCCAGGCCACTTCTAAACACCGGCAGCACCACGAGAACGTCACCTGAGACAGGGGACCCCAAAGCTGAGCAAGCAGAGCAGAGCTGCAGAGAACCCAGATCCCACCTGGAACGGACTGACATGCATCAGGCACCTGAGGCAGCGAAGACGAGACCGTATTTGGATGTGTGGCTCCCTGCGTATTTCGCAGGCAGGTCTGGTTTTCGTAGTCCTTGATAATATCAGGGTCTCTGCTCAGCTTAAGACAAACTTTTCGTTTGGACATCCTCCCACTTAGGACAGGAATGCCCAAGAGCTACAGGGGCGGTTCCAGTTGGCCAGCATGGTGCTGCCTTCCACCTTCCCTGGTCAGTAAGGGTCTGCTGCTCTCTGTCTTACACCATCCTCCAAACCAGTCCTGCTGTCCTCACCCTGCTTCCAGTGGCTCCGGAGACAGGCAGCCTGGCAGGGAGAAGAGGTTCTTGGCCGTTTTTCCCCAAACAGTGTTGCTGAAAAGAACAAGGTCTGACCCAGCAGAGCCCTTCCCCCTCCTGATGTAAGAACATGTCAGCAGAAGAGGGGGCAGGCTCTGGCCTCTCTTTACCAAGCAAAGTAGCCCCGTGCCCAAGTGCTCACGGGAAAGTCGGAGAGCTGTGTCCACAGAGCCTCATCTTCCTGCTGGCTGAGGCACAGAGAGGGGCATTGCCCAGCAAGGCAGCACTCAAGTCAACGCTGTCCAGCCAGCTCAGAGTGACCAAGCACTGCCTGGTCCAGGTGCACCACCATCTCATCGGTGCTCTGATGGAGCCCAACATCGCTCGTCCCTGACCCCGCACTCCGCAAGCATGATGTCCTCCGCAGCAGCTGGTCCCCCTGAGGACAGGTCCACAGCACAGGAGAGAAGCTATCACTATTTGCTCACCTAAGGCACAGTATGACTGTACTTCTTCCAAGACAGATGGCTGTTTGGGTCGCAGCATCCTGAATATTCCTTACCAGAGTCATGATTCAGGGGCATCGGTTCTGCAGCCCTCCTCAGCTCTCATCTGGCTTCCGCCGGCATGTGAGGTGATTGAAAGGACCACGATAGCTTCACAGTGACCTCTTCGCTTTCTAATGCTTCTTAAAGAGACCGCTTGCAATAGATTTGCCCAGTGAATTTTAACGTTTGAGTTCTTGACTGCTGCTTTCCTGGTGTCCTCACAGGTAATTTGGTCCCCATTCATTAGTGCTCCATGTCTCAGAGGCAGTCTCCAGATGGTCCCTGGATTGGTTGTTGGTGGTAGTTATTACATTTTCTTTCTTGAACTTAAAGCTCAAGAAGTTTGAGCAAATTTTGCATTAGCAAGTGGCTTGGTGGGCATGAAGTAAGAAGGCCATTGACCAGGAGCAAAGATGAACTTTCATACATCTTAAGCATTGCTGAGAGATTAATACAAGCAAATATAAAATGATGAAGTCACTTCCAAATTCATCTAATGGGTACCCTACTTCTCATCAGTATTCATTTGGAAACCAATAGCTGCTTTAGAAAATTAAAAAGTATCACTCATTTAAAAGTAAGATAATGGAATTTTTTTTTAATTTGAAGCTCACAGATCCCTATTTTTTAACGACTTCCTTCAGAATGGATGATAGGCTCACCTTTCTATGCAAACTCAAATGACAATTTGTGCCAACCCTCCCTAGCCTAGAAAAACACCACGCATTCTCTCCAGTTTACACTTAGACCAGTTCTTCCTTTTTCTTAATCATTTTACTGGGGGCTCGTACAACTCTTATCGCAATCCATACATCTCTCCATTGTGTCAAGCACATTTGTACATTTGTTGCCATCCTCATTTTAAAAACATTGTCTTTCTACTTGAGCCCTTGGTATCAGCTCATTTTCCCCCTCCTTCCCTCACCCTCCCTCCTTCATGAAGCCTTGATGATTTATAAGTTAGTATTAGTTTTAATGTCTTACACTGACTGATGTCTCCCGTCACCCACTTTTCTGTTGTTCATCCCCCTGGGATGGGGTTATAGTGGATCATTTTGATTGGTTCCCCCTTTCTTCCCTCACCTTCCACTTCCCCTCCTCATATGGCTACTCTCATTATTGGTCCTGAGGGTTCATCTGTCCTGGATTCCCTGTATTTCCAGGTCTTATCTGTACCAATGTACATGCTCTGGTCTAGCCAGATTTGTAAGGTAGAATTGGGGTCATGATAGTGTGGGGGAGGAAGCATTAAAGAACTAGAGGAAAGTTGTATGTTTCATCATTGCTACACTGCACGCTGACTGGCTCATCTCCTCCCCAAGACCCTTCTGTAAAGTGATGTCCAGTTGCCTACAGATGGGCTTTAGGTCTCCACTCTGTACTGCCTCCCTCATTCACAATGATATGTTTTTTTGTTCTGGTTCTTTGATGCCTGATACCTGATTCTGTTGATACCTCGCATTCACACGGGCTGGTGTGCTTCTTCCATGTGGGCTTTCTTGCTTCTTAGCTAGATGGCTGCTTGTTTATCTTCAAGCCTTTAAGACCCCAGATGCTATATCTTCTGATAGCTGGGCACCATCAGCTTTCTTCACCACATTTGCTTATGCACCTGATTTGTCTTCAGTGATCATGTTGGGAAGGTGAGCATCATGAAATGCCAGTTTAATAGGACAAAGTGTTCTTGCATTGAGGGAGCACTTGAGTGGAGGCCCAATGTCCATCTGATACCTTAATACTAAAGCTATAAATATATGCACATAGATCTATTTCCCCATCCTCATAAATATATTTAAAGCAGTCCTTAAAGAGTGATAGGCAAAGGAGATGCAGGCCCGAATAGACGGCAGGCATTCCGACTCATCCCGAATATGTTGCCTCCACTGTCACTTGTCATAACACTTTGTGCCACTTGTTGAGGATGGAGAGGAAGCAGGCATGGCTCTGAGGGCTTCCTGCCTGTCAACTCACTGATTTCTCATTTAAGCCCCAGGAGGTAAGCTTTGCCACTGCTCCCATGTTGCAGACGGGGAAACAGTCCTTGAGAGGTTCGGTACTTCAGTGTCACACAGCTAGGAAGTGGCGAGCCGAGGATTCAAACCCAGGTCATCTGACCTCGAAGCCCGAGTGCTTGCTTTTGGTCCCGTCGATTGCATGGAATTCATCACGAGGCCACATTGTGGGTTCTCTGACGGGACTGTTCTTGTTCACAGTGATAATACTGTCCACCTGCCAAGGTCTTTCCCTGTGTTGGCGCTCTGAGAAAAGGCATCCCTGAATCGTGTCCCCTGACCTTTGCCTGTCTCTCTCAGGCTGGCACCTGCCATTCCCATGAGAAAGCAAAGGCTCGTGGGCGTGGATGGACTTCTCCAAAGTCACCCGATCAATGTGTGGAGGAGCCAAACTCAAGCTCCAGAATTCATGGGAGCTTAGATGCCTCATCCCGGTGCCAGCGTCAGGCAGGGCAGGAGGGAAATGAGGTGGCTTGGCGGGTTGAATGCACTGGAGAAGGGCCCCTTCCAGAACCGATGCAGCCTCTCCGCCAGCCCAGGATGGCCCACATGTGCTCAACACAGCCTCGTGCTGCCCCACAAACGTTTAGGGATGCTGATACAGCCCGGTGCATTTGTACCCTTCATTTTCCAACATGAATAAATGACTGCTTCCCCAGAGGAAATGAGTCAGTAACTAACAGATGCCCGAGTGTACGCTGTAATGTGTCTAGAGTCCTGTTCCCTGGGGTCCGACATGGTTAAGCTCTCAACCTCTAGTGGAAATGTTAGCAGCACAGCCCCCCCACCCCCACCCCTACCAAAGGGCTTTGGAAGAGAGGCCAGGTGCCTGCTTCTGCAGGTCACCCACAGCCAGGGAAACACTACGGGGCAGTTCCGCTCTGTGCGCGTGGGGTCCCATGAGTCAGAATCGGCAGGAGGGTGCTAGCAGTAAGGACAGTAACAGTACGGGGAGCCCGAAGGTGACATCTTACTTCTGAGGCCTCACACCCACCGAGTGAACGCCCCTCGCCCTCCCTGCCCGCCTTCACAGCATGACTGCCTAGCTCATGGGTTATCCCAGCCACACAACCTCACAGTAGCAACCAGGAGGATGCTGCAGTGAGGACGCTGGTGCTCTAGCTATCGAGTTCTTTCCGGGTGTGGTCTCTGTGCTAAGATGTCAATGTTCTCCAAGCCCACCTGGACTAGCTCCAGAAAACGAGCCCACAGAATCAACAGTTGCTGTGGTTCCTGGGTCCGTGACCGTCGGAGGTTGCAGACTGTACTGAATTACGTCTGCTCTGCCTGCCGTGTGTTGAAGGGAGAACACACGGGCACAGAGGGACTGAGCCCGCCGAGAAGAGTCCTTCGGATAGCCACCCTGCAGGTTACCGGTCCAGACGCATACAGACCGATGTCTCCTCTGAGCAGGGCCCTGTGCCAACGGGGAAGCCGCCTTCTGCCCTCACAGAGGTACCCTTAGAGCAGGAAGAGCTTTGAGAAGCCGAACTCAGAAAAATGACTGGTGCAGTGTGGTGGGCGAAGCATGGAGCATTGTGGGCGCCGAAACCTCATCTAGCCACCAGAAACAGCCTTCCCGGGAGATGCCATTTTAGCAGAGACCTGAGCAGTGTGTGAAAGCTCTCCACATGCAAAGTGGGGAAGAGTATTCCAGACCGAGGGACCGGCATATGAAGAGGCCAGGAATGTGTGAGAGCTCATATGCAGTGGTTGGTGCTCAGCCTGGCTGAGGGATAAGGAGAAGTCTCTCTCTCTCTCTCTCTTTCTCGTTCTCGCTCTCTCTCTCTCTCTTCCCAGGTAGTGGGTTAATGGTCCTCTTCATGAGTCTGAATGAAGACTGGTGTTCTATAAAGGTATTGGTTATGACCTCCCTCTTAGGAGATGACATCTGTTGACGTAATTGTCTTGAAAGCCAAGTGAAAACCCAAGCTTGCTCCATGGGAGGTCAGGATTCATCCTTTGGAGGCAGCTCATGACCATTTTCCCAGGAGAAGAGCTCACACTCCTATGAGATGTGGCATCCTGGTCATCTCCTGACCCTCCTGAGGTGGGGCCTCACCTGTAACCAGCACGGAATTCCCTTGTGCAAATCCCGATGCTCTTCCTTGTAAACGTTTCATAGTGAATTAGGGGAAGGTTAACAGAGCACATCATCAGTTTTACACGCAGCAATTCACACGCATTTCGCTTGAGCTTACCTATTGCCATCCGCTTGAGGTCCCTGCACGGACTGCTGCTGTCTCGCCCCGTTTCTGGTTTCCACTCCCCTGGATGGCGACCTCGGCTGAGTGCTGCTCCGTTGACAGTAGATGGTTGATTCTTTTACTGCAGGAGTGGGTTCAGTCCCAGCCCTGAGAGTGACCAACGGCCATTATCCTTAAGCCTGACCAATAAACCTGGTCTCCTTTGGCATTTCTAGTTTCCTTGTACATTTTCCTCCCAGTCTATTCAGGACCTTCTATTGCGACCCCAGTAGCCAGGCGCCATCTCTGTCTTCTGGCCCCAGGGTTGTGGAGACTGAAGTTTGCGGGGTCCTGTGGTCCGCTGGAATCATGGCTTCTGTATGTCGTTGGATTTCCATCACTCTTCTTTCCCCCAGATGGGAAGAGCCCAGCGGCTGCACTTCCGGTGGCTGT